>NC_058094.1:54510625-54841250 GCF_020171115.1 Neogale vison | reverse complement strand
AGTAAACAGCTTATTCACTGCTCCCAACATGAGCTAAGCAAAGAAATATGGTTGAAGGTATCACAATGGTTTCACCACGTTCAATCCTTTTGAATTATGTTCAACAGTGTTTTTATTATTGTCATTGTTAGTTCACAAGCATTTACGGACTTACGACCATGTGAATCATGAAGCCAAGCACTAAAAAGGACATAAAGATATACACTACCCAGTTCCTACCCTTAAAAACTTTAAAAATGTATTGGAAATCACAAACATAGTAGGTATAATTTATTTAGTATCCACAGTGATTTAGGCTGTTTATACATGATAACCCTCAGCCTACCCCAAATCCTGGAAGATAGGTAATTTTGGGCCTTATTATACATTTTACAGACCTAGTACCTATTCCTTAATTTGGGTATCCACCTAGTACCTATTCCTTAATTTGGGTATCTACCCAAACTTATCAAAACCACTTGCTTCAGGCAACTGGGTGGCTCAGTTAGTTAAGCATTTGCCTTCAGCTCAGGTCATGATCTCAGAGCCCTGGGATCCAGCCCCAAATTGGGTTTCTTGCTCAGTCAGGAGTCTGCTTCTCCCTCTGCCTGCTGCTCCCCCTGCTTGCACTGGCTCTCTGACAAATATATAAATAAAGCTTAAAAAAAATAAAAATAAAAACACTTGCTTCAGGGAAAGCTGATTCTTATCTCCGGACTGTTGGGGCCTACTCTACCTCTATGTAGTTAAATGAATAAAAAGGAAAAAATGCTAAAGATCCTTTTATTATCAGAGTCAGTTTGGTCATCTTTTCTATGTTTTGCAACTAAAACACTCTGATACACAGGACAATATTTGTCCTCCAAAATTAATAGCATTTTCTTGAAGAAATGGGGGTTACATTTTCTTTCATTGTGTATTTTTGAGACATTAGGGAAAAGGTTGACTGATTTCATACTATTAAAGCCCGAAATTTCATTAAAAATATTTGTTGGGTGAATGAATTAGCTGAATAAATGAATGAACAATGAATAAACTACTGAATATAAGATAATTCTCTGTTCCTGTTTGTCCCTACCCCCCACGCCAAATCCATAATTGAAATTACTATCTTAAAAGAAAAGAAAGAACAATAATTGATGATAAGTCAGCTCTTTGAATTTATTGAGTTTTTCTTCGTCACTTGATGACGGTGCTATCTCGATGTTCTATAGTTAAACATACTAACCTACCCTCTCCCCTGCTTGACATTACTTGAAAATCACACATAGATGAGGTTAGGTGGCTAGCACTCAGAAAGTCAGAAATAGAAAAGAGAAACACATGTGACAGTTGTCCCTATGGATACTGACCTCCTTCTCATATTCCTCATCACTATCCTATCCATTAGTAAGTCATGTTCACCATAGGACGAGAGATTAGACAGTAGAATGTGTGTTTTGTTTTGTTTTGTTTGATTAAAAGTGCAGAAGATCTTATTCAACTGCTATGTGGTAATTATTAAAGACATTAATGCCATGACTTAGGGATCTTGTTCTCCAAAGAAGCTAAAGAATGCGTAAAGATGTTACATAGCCTGAGGGGGAAGGGAGCGGTTGGGAGAAGAATATTCTAAAGAAATGAGTCACACAGAATGCTAAAGATCCTTCATCTCATGACTGGTAACTGCTCCACTGAGAAGGAATTAGTTCTCACATTTAAAGTGGGAAATGACCATAGAAAGGGAGAAAATGGTTGGATATTTATTTCCAGACTTTGCCAACTTCCATACTGCTCTATTGCTGTGTCATAGCCACAGACCTGTACAATGACAGGAAAAATAATTTCTAATCTTCCTGTTCAAGAAGTAATTTTATTGATCTCTACTTTATCTTTTATTTTTCCTGTGATTCAGCAGGTCAGAATTGCTCTAGTTCCAGTACTTTCTATCACTCAGCGAGATGTCCATGGAGTTTAAATGTCTCAAAAGTTAATAGGAGGTGAAGAAATTTATTTCAGCACCAAGGAGAGTGCCTGTGGGTTTTTTTGTTTTTCTTTTGTCTTTTTTTTTCCCAATGGTTTTGTGTGTTCAAAACTGCATATTATTCATGAGGCTATGAAGAAATTTTGAAATGTGATTTAATAGAAAGTTGCTAAGAATTTATTTCATTCATTAGAATAATCCCAATCATTTCTTTTTATATAATTTTTAAAATTGCCAGGACTTTGTGTAAGTTCATGATTTCAACAACGTGTTATTCTTTCAACTTTCAAATGCAATGGAATTAACAATCCTTTGCCTTTTTTTCAAATGTCAAAAACCACATTTTCTGAATGGATCTATAATGGAGGAAGGCGCAGTGAAATCACAGAAGTGTTAAATTAACAGAGATTAAAACCTCCATGAGAACAAGGTCTAAAATCTTTTTCACCATTGTGTCCTCAAATCTTGGCATATGATAAATGCTCAGTGAATATTTATGTGAGTCTTCTGAGAAAGAATGAATTAATGAATGATGTTCATTAAGTCAACAGGAATGAATTAGTGAATGTCTTCTCTCTAATGACAGGTCACTTTTTGCACCTGATCTAGGAGATACTTGCACACCACATTGCTCACCCTGAAACCTGAACACATCTTTCTTTGGTCCATATCAATGGAGTCTCTGGATCTCTGAAGAATCCTGCTCCAGGTCACACCTTTCATCTCCATGAACTGTTCAGTATAAAGGTTTCTCCTTTAAGACCTGCAGATGTCACTGAGATCTCAATCCCTATAATCCTACATCTCCAAGTCAGAATGGCATTACCCACCTATGATTCCTCCAGTGCTCCAGCCAATCAGCCAGACTGGTTCTGCCCTGTAGCCAGATGAACAAGACAGGAAACTGACTTTCATCCTCCTCCATGAGGTCCCAGGTAATCCATAACTATTTGTCCCTGTTCCCAAGAGCCCAGACAGCCCCTTCCTTCTGTGCCAAGAGTAGAAAACACCAGGCCTCACACTGCTGAGAGAACTTCAACAGTCCAAGACATCTGAGCCCAACTGTGCTGAGAGACAAAGGACAATAATGCAGTTCTGTTTCCAGCTGCCACCATAGCAAGACACAGGGTCACCCTGGGAGACTAGACACTACCAAAGCAGGGCCAAAGGTGAAGGAATAAACATGAACAAGTAAACCCACGATGTTCAAACAGATGTTTCCAATAGTCAGCAAGTTGTGAAGACTTCTCAAAGCTCTAAATCCCTTCCCCTTTTTATGTCTATTTGTGGGATAAAACATGTGTGAATAAAGTCAATCCTCCTGGCTCCCAGGTAGACACAGCCCAGTTCTTAGCTCCTAGGAGGCTTCTGGGCTAAGGCTCCACTCTACTTGGACTGTACTAACAGGCCCCCAAAACGGGGGGGAGCTGCCAGGGAAGGACTGATTTCCATTTCAAACTGCATTCTGGTACTTTGTACTCCAGCACCATTGGCCGATCAATATTTAATGCTTGGAGATTCTGACTCTGCGGGAGTCATGTCAGGGGACCTTGGGAGCCAATCTGCTTGAGCTTCTGAGTGATAATTATTCATGGGCTCCTGCCTCTTGCTCTTTCTCTCGCACGGTCCCACTCTGCAGACTCAGTGCCTTATTCAGTCTTCTCTCTCGAGCTCTCCGCTGCTGTAGCTGGACCCTTCGCCTTCGCCACCGCTCAGCATCTGCACATCCCTACAATGGCTAAAACAGCAATGGGTAAGGCATCGCGCCTCCTTCTCCCTGGGCTCGACCTCGAGCCCACCTCTCACCTTCTCTCTTAAGAGCTTTTAAGGCATTGGGAAATATTTTATAAAGAGAGAGATGTTAATGATAAAACAGAAACCGAGAAGGACGAAGGCAGTTCTGGGGCTTTGAGAAGGGCAAAGAGGGGGTTCCTGGAAATCTAAAACTAAAATTTTCTTTTGAAAGGAAGAAGCAGGTAAGTTGCCTTCCCATGGGAAGAGAATTTGTTCTGTTTCCATGTTTTAAATTAGGGCTCAGTCGTTGGGGGTAGGGAGCTACCTTCACTGTTTGCCTTAAATGGGGTTAAGGGACATTTTGGAAAGTGCTTGTAACATCCTTTATTTCTTCTCTAGTTTAAAAAAAAAAAAAGGAAAATGGGGAAGAGGAGAGGGAGGTGGCGGAAAGGAAAAAGAAAAATGCGAAGTCAAATCGGTCCCTTTTAGGTTGTTTGAAAGATGGGTGGAGACGGGGGGGTGGAGAACGGGGCAAATTTTATGGTATTGTCTCGTCCGAAAAACCGCTAGTCCTGGGGCGCGGTGCGGGGAGGTTAGGGCGGGGGATGGGGTGCTACGCTCCTTTGTTTTAAGGAAAGGGAGGGGAAAGAGAGAGGAAGTCGGGGAGGGCACGGAGGGCGCGGGTGGGCAGCTGCAGGGGCGGGGAAGCGCGTGGTGGGGAGGGGTGGAGGGACAGCGGTTTCGCAGGCGCTGGGGTGGGGTTTCTTTGTGTGAGGAAGGACGGTCCCAGGGGGAGGCACCTGCAGCGCTGGGCGCACAATGCGGACGGCCCCACCCTGTGTGAAGCCGAGCCGGCGCCCTCACTCCTCCCCACCGCCGGGTGCAGCAGCTTCAGCCGAAAGAGGGCCTGGTGGGGAGCGCAGCGCGACACCCAGGAGCCCAGCCCTGGGGGGAACAGCAGCGCCACGCCCCGCGCTTGTAGCTACAGACTCCGACTCGGCTTCCGAATGAGACCTGACCATTGCCCCTGCCTTCCCCACCCTGGCCTCATTGTTCTGTTTAACCAAGAGGAGGAAAAAAGTGGGTTAACATTCTTCTTTTCAAAACCACATTGCATAGGGTAACTAGACATTGACGCAGATAAGGTTTCTTTGAGCTCATTAATCGTTTTGGGTAAAAGCTTCGGGAACCTAGATAAGTGTAGATATAATAATACAGATACAAAACAGGTCAACTTCTGAATAAATTGAGCCGCGTGAAAATACCCGTCTTCTAGGTCAGACAGGGCCAAATAATGGCAGTTTCCATAAGCTCAACCTATATATCAGGGAAACAGTTGAGACCCGAGAGATCCCCAACTGGTTGTACGCCTCTAAGTGTCCCCATGGTTCCAGCGCTCGGTGGCCCCCGGGGTGGACAGGCAGGGATGGGCCCTAGGTCTGGTGACTGCTGGAAGCACCCCTCCCCCGGGACACTGGTGCGGGATGCGGAGAAGGGATAAAGCGATGGACAGGGCTTGCTCCGCACAGCCCCGCCCTGCCCCACCCTTTTTGCGGTGCTGGGAAGACCTCCGGCTCCGAGGCTTGGCGAAGAAATGGAGTTGGGGAGGGGCCGTTGAACGGTCTGCTGTCCTAAAGCCCCCCCCCCTTTTTCAGCCCCGCAGTTCAGAACAACCCAGACACCCCCTTGCTTTGCGCAGACACCCGGTATTTCCCCAAGTCCTGGTGCCGAGCCCCTCCCAGCCAAGCGGGTGTCTCTGCAGAAAAGCTGGCTCGAGCCCCGCCCGGCCATACAAAAACGCGGCCCCACCCCAGCCCGCGGCAAGACCGCAGAGGTGACCCCTTCCCAGAGGTGCGGGGAGGGTTCTTCTCTTCTCGCCCTCCCACAACCCGCGGAGTTCAGGCTACTTTCCCCCCAGTTGAAACCCTCGGCCCAAGCGGGGTTCTCTATCTTTTCCCGGGACGTAGTCCCTTTGGACAGTCTCTCCAGAAGGGACCCTCACTAATCGAGCAAGGCGCGGCTCGGCCCCACCCCTCCCAGCTGCGGCCCGGACTAATCAGCCGCTGGCCGGGTGGGGGCGCTCTTGGCGAGCCGGCGCGTGGAGCGCTGCCAGCCCTGCAGAGCCCCGCGCCGCGCCCTGTGCTCCCCTCCCCGGAGTGGGCGCTCACCCCCGCGGGTGCAGCCTGGGAGACGCGTTTCTGCGCAGTGTCCTAAGCTACCCCCACTTCTCACAGTTCGCGATTCACCCGCAAGTCCAGAAAGGTTCTCAGAATGAGGGATGGGGGCGATCTCGCTCTGCGTTCGGCACCCGCACCGGGAGGTTTCTGCTGCAGGAGCGGGGCGACAAACTCATCACTATCAGTGTTATTTCACAGTATTATCATGATGATGATGATGATGATGATTACTACTACTTCATGATTCAATGGCCTTATTTGTTCAAAAGGTTTGAATGATTGAATTTAAAGATTAACCCTTGTTGCACTCTTTTCTTCCTTCTTCTCTTCCCTTCCTTCACCACCCCTTAAAAAAGGAATTTTTTGTCCTGTTCATTTTATATTATAAAGCGAGTATTTTCAATTCCTGTCTGGATTACATATGTTCTTGTGGGTCGGGTACTACCTGAAGGTGCTTACTAAGGATAGGGTTTGTGCGCCAGAGATTGCTGGAAAATTCTTCGCAGATAATTGTGCTGCAAAGGGTAAAATTATACGTATATAATTGAGATGTAATGATCTTCACTGTGTATTCCATAAGGTCATATCTACCAATCAATATACATAGGTTATGCACACATTTTTAACTGTTTCTTTTCTTTTTTTTCTGAAACTGTTCTTCCAATTGCTGATTCTTGATAGTGTCTCAGTTCGGCACAGAAACCTGGATCCTGAAATGGTAGCCACCATTCCATTAATAAAAATCCCACCCAAAGTATGACAAATGCAAGGGTTCTTTCTGTCGTGAGTAAGCTGTATTTGCAAATCATGAAGAGAAGCACAACCTCTGCAATACTAAAATAATGGATTTTGAATTCGTTTCAGTTGCACAGCATAATCAATTAATCACTAGGGCAGGTGCTTTTTCCTGATTCATTAAACAACTATTCAACATTGTCCTAGGTGCATATAGTATTCCCCATTATCTACTCTAATAAAGTGGGCACCTTTTAAATGGATATATAAATAACCAGAAGTGGAAAAATGAGGATTTAGTCAGGATTGCAACATAAAACTGAAAGAGAAGGGCATTTGGGTGGTTCAGTTGTTAAGCGTCTGCCTTCAGCTCAGGTCATGATCCCAGAACCCTGGGACTGAGCCCCGAATCAGGCTCCCTGCTCAGCAGGAAGCCTGCTTCTCCCTCTCCCATACCCTCTACTGTGTTCCCTCTCTCCCTGTGTCTCTCTGTGTCAAATAAATAAATAAAATCTAACAAACAAACAAAAAAACTGAAAGAGAAATAGCAGTAGCTTATCAATTAATTATATATATGGTTAATACCAGCGAGTAAGCTGAACCTGTAGTAAGCATTACGTGACCCAGTGTAGCCCTATACAAAAAGCTAGTATGATGATATAAATTAGTATACCTGGTGGCATTTGTTGACACATGTCAAAATTCTCTGAAAGTGTACTTTAAAATAATAAATAAGATTGAATGATTTTTAGCATTAAAGTCTGGAATTTTTTTCAGTCACTATTCACAATAGTTTTGCGAAGTGACCTATGACTTTGTAGTAAATAGTTTTATCCTAAGGAGGAGGGGAGTATCTTTATTGTTAGAATGAGTGCCTCTGCTCTTAGTCATTAACATTTTTAGCAGAATTTTATTTGTTGCACTAAAGACACACTTATTTACTTTGGAGATTCTTAAAATTATTAATGGATAGAAGCATTCAGTCATTTGAGCCAGTATGTCTTCCATCAAGTAGCCTGTGATGAAGAGGCTGTAAGAGGCTACATTTTGCTCAGATTCCTGGCAAGGACTGCCTGGCAGTCCTTTCAGAGTGGATAAAGCCAACGCATGCAATAAAATAGTTCCTCACCCTACACTGTAGGATCAAAATAGATACTGAGTTCTGTGAATATCTAGTAGTTTCTACCATCCAGAATTGCAAGTTAAATCTGTAAGGTTCAAAATGAAATGGGAAATGAATTAATCATTTAATTGAGCAAATCCAGACCATCGTTAGGAAAATTCCTCATGTGTCAATCACCACGTTGTGTTTTTTTTGTTTTTTTTTTTTATTCCAACCGAGCAGCACTGACGACATGCCCCATTCCATCTCAGGAGCTCCTTGCTCACAAGGCTGGATGATGCTGGCCCCGGGCAGGTGGCTACCTGCTCTGGGTGTGGCCATTCCCAAGCTGCTAAAACCCAATTCCAGCTCATGCCAATTTCCTATTTGTTTCTTGGAGAAACACACGCTGTACTGTTGTCACAGGATCTGTGACCTTATATGAAAAATGCAAGAAATTGGCCACATAAAATACCAAATTAGCTGATGACCCAGATGTTTCCAGAACGGAGGCTGGTTCTCGTTTCCTGTTCTCTCCATTGGAAAACCTTGGAGTCCGCAAAAGCTTTCACCCCACTAGAGGGCAATCTAGTTCTCTAAATAGGTGATTGATTTTTTTTTTAAACCCAGTTTCAAATACTATTTAATAAAATCTTTTTTTTTTTAATCTGGAACATTCAATTGCTTATTCAATAAATTAATGCCATACTTTACCCTACTGGATGAAAATTTGTGCACATTTTCAAGGAGACTATTAAAAATGAGTGGGAATGAGTGTTAACCCTCGTTAGTCCTTCTCTTATGATTTTACTTTCTAGTTGTATTACATTGTTATTATAATATCATTTATGTTACTTTTGGGAGTTTGTAGTGGATGAATGGTAGAAAATGGTCAGTAGTAATAGCAAAATTATTTAGGAACAGAAAGTTGTAAACTTTAAATAAAGGAATAAATTAAACAAAAACATTGTTTACTTATTCATTTATTTAAAACGTGCTCAAGATGTTGGGGACATACCTGAATGTCAGTGTCCACCTTTAGGGAGCTTTAGGCTAGAAGTTAAAACATAGATACAACACGATACTGGGAGGGGGGGTACCAAAAACAAGCCTAAACTAATTTTTAGGATCATCAAAAGTAGTTCTTTTCCATGTTTGAATTGGCAGGGATTTTTTTTTTTCTCTTGTGTTTCATGTAACTATAATCCATCTGTAAAATATTTAATAGTTTCATATTACTGTGCTTCTCAAACTTTAATGTGCATATGAATTACCTGTGATTTTCATTAAAATGCTAATTCTGATAACAGTAGGACCAGTTGAGACCAGCATTCCTAACAAACTCCCAGGTGATGCTGATTCTAACCACCCAGTAAGTCAGTTTCAGAGAGAATTGTGATAGAGGTGTTCCTCACTTAATAAGCTTTGGTATTGGGTCTTAATATTTTCAAATGCATGGCAATCTTTACGAAATATTTCACTTCCCCCTTTATACTCTTAGGGATTTATTCCTCTGAGACTTATGTGTTCCCTGCTATCAGTCTCTCATAATTGGATTTTTAAAAATATATTCATATTTTAGGACTCAGCAGAAGACCTTCAAGAAAATGTGGAAAATGAGAATTTGGCTCTGTGTGTGTATGTGTGTGTGTGTGCTGTGTGTGTGTGTGTGTGTGTGTGTGCCTAAGAAAAAATGAATATGGCTTGTGGCACAGTGGAGAAAGATGCTAAATCAGTATTGCTAGCTTAGTGTTATTTACAAAACAATGTGCAGAACAAAGAGTTCAACTCACAATCTTTTAGTTATGGGATAATCTAAAATTTGCCTAATTCAATTTGCCATATAGCTAATCCCATTTGCCACAGAGATAATTTGCTACAAATACTCCACATACTGTATAAACTAAAACAGATTAAACAGCACTAAAATTGCCTTTCAACATAGCCCATAAGTGTTACTTACCAAATTATTCTAACAGAGAATTTCTTCCACATGAGAAAATTATTAATAATTTATTGAGTATGGCTGCATAATTGAAAACAGATTATGTATGTGTTTTCTCCTTACTTAAGCCAATAAAGGACCTCCATTGTTCCATACTAACTTTGGAAGAAAGTCAACCTAAAGGGAAAAAAAACTGGACTTCGAAAAATAGCTCCAAAAATACCATATGTCAGTGCTCCCATGCAGTAGGGTGCATTCCTATGTTTCTGGAAATGCTATCCTACAAAATTATACTATACATAAAATATCTCAAATTAGAAATACATTATTCCCCAAATAGAGCACTACAAACAGTCCCCAATAAAACTGGCCCCACAGCTGTAGGATATACTATTATGCAACGTGAAGTTGGATTACGCCTCAAGATTATCCATTCCTGTTTTGTAGCTGTTGTTGTCAATCAACAGTTTTCCACTGCCACTGTTCTCTTTCAAGATTCATTTTTTCAGCATAGACATAAATTTTAGAGTATCTATAAGAAAGGATTTTTACTGATTGATTTAACCCTTCTATAGCATATATAACATGCTGGGCACCAAGCCTTTTACGCATATTAGATACGCTAATCATCCAATAAGCCCAAAAAGTTAAGTACTTTTACAGAGGAGGAAACTGAGTTAAGGGGGGGAAGTAACTTTTATCCAAGGTCACACAGTTAGATACAGAACTTGAACCCAGGCCATTTGGTTCCAGAATCTGCCCCTTTAGCCAGTACCAGTTACTCTTATAAATGCTCCATGTCAGAGGTGTTCCCACCATGGAGGTCAAACCCGTGAGACTACCATTTTGTCTAACAAGCCTGAGATGGTCTTATCCTTTTTTAGCACCGATTCACTTTAAAGACGCAATGCCTTCAAATTGATGGCTACCTTTAATTGCTAACCTGGGACTTATTTAAATAATTGCCTTGATTTAGGCTTTGAGGGAACTAGAGCTATGAAACCTTGGGGGTTGTAATGTATGGAACACATGGCTGTCTGAAGGCTAAGAGAGAAGCAGAGACTTCTCATGTGGACACACCATGACCAGTCTGGAAAGAAAGGAAAAAAAAAAATCTTGACTTAATCTAATCAGTGTCATCATGGTTATTGCATTTTAAAATGGACACTTACCTCCTTACGTAGACACTAGATATTTAGCTTTAATATTTTTTTATGAAATAAATCTAGAACTAAAAGAGATATACTGCCTAGGCATCCACATTTAGTATAATCATTAGATACTACTTCAAGACTCTTCCCCTTATTATCTCAAAAGCAAGTGGGCAGGAGGAAGGCTCTGAATCCCTTGTGAAACATTTTTAATTATCTTTTAATAAAGGAATCGGGTCCTGTCATTTGTCAAGGAGACATCTGCCGTAGTAAAACCTGTGTTTATATAACCCATTTTTATTAGCCATGATTAAAGATAACATTTTGTGTACATTTGTTCTCACAAAACATTTTTATGTGAATATAAAGGTTAATTAATGCATTTCAGCAATCATTTTGTTAGTCATCTGGAAATACAGCTTCTCTAGGAACTGTACTTAAGAGAAGCAGTCATACATTTTACTACAAAACTGTAACAAAAATTTTAAGATTTTTCTCATTTTCAATTTTGTCAACTTCCAGATTAAAATATCTAATACTTGGAAAAATTATGAAATTCAAAAAATTTGACCAGAAATAGATAATTATAGTTTTTGTATAGTACACTAAAAATAACAATGTCCGGGCCTGACTTTTTTCCTTTTTTTTTTTTTTTTTTTTTTTTAAGCGAAGTTGTAAAGCAATGCCTGAATGAGTGCTTATTTAGCAGTTATTCTTTTGGAATAAGACTTTTGATGTCAGAGTTTGTACACCATCCATTAGACAAATAATTAGTCTAACAATAGATCATCCCAATATCAGTCTGTCAATCTTTCAGTCATTCAAGTAGCAGGTCTTTATATCAGAATAAAAAGAAATTGATGAACTTTATCTAAACCTTGTTCCAGAAATACTTGTACGAGAAAGCATTGTAAACTTTAATCTTTTGTTAGCACTCTATTCCCTCTTTTGAAAGATTTCCCCATGCACCGCAGCCCTGGTTGATTTCCATTTAACAACACCACTCACAATGAACCTGATGATAATCTTTCAGTTCCGGGTTCCTAGTAGATAGAAGTCTAACTCACGTGACAAAGTTCAACCTGCAATATACTGACTATTGCAAAACGGAGACCAGAAAATCTCAAGACGTTCCTTGGTAGCACTCCCCCAATCTCAGGGGAAGGGGCACCAACCTCGTCAGGCAGTTCATCAACCCTGGAATTACTGGAGGCTCCCTTGGAATCTTGCTATGGAACATCTTGTCCTTATGCCTGCCAAGTTCTTTTTTATTCCCAACACTAATATCTATTGTTGTAATTTAAGTCTGGCAGCTTTCTCTGAAAAGCACCAGTTAGCATCCTTCTCATTCTCATCATTCAAACACATGAAAAATTACCAGAGTCAATTCTAGTCTTTTGATGTACAGATTACATGATTATCCAAGATTCCTTGTCACTTTAAAAATGTTTCCATTCTACTTCAGACTTACCTTTTCCTTTCATATTAAAAAAAAAGGAGAGTAATCATATGATCTCCTTGATATGAGGAAGTGGTGATGCAACATGGGGGCTTAAGTGGGTAGGAGAAGAATCCATGAAACAAGATGGGATAGGGAGGGAGACAAACCATAAGTGACTCTTAATCTCACGAAACAAACTGTGGGTTGCTGGGGGGAGGGGGGTTGGGAGAAGGGGGGTAGGGTAATGGACATTGGGGAGGGTATGTGCTTTTGGGTAAATTGGAAGGGGAGGTGAACCATGAGAGACTATGGACTCTGAAAAACAATCTGAGGGGTCTGAAGTGGCGGAGGGGTGGGAGGTTGGGGTACCAGGTGGTGGGTATTATAGAAGGCACAGCTTGCATGGAGCACTGGGTGTGGTGAAAAAATAATGCATACTGTTTTTCTGAAAATAAATAAATTGGAAAAAAAAAGGAGAGTAAACATAGAAGACTAAGAAATGTAAAAGTTTCAAAGAAGAGTTAGATAGCATGATCTATCTGTAAGGACCTTGTCATTCTTAGAAAATATTTACTTCCTCTATCCTTTTTAATCTTCACACAGTCCCTATGAAATGGGCATAATATACATGTTGCTTTGTTAAAATGAGTCAGTATAAGCTCAAAAAATTTACTCAGTCAAGTTCATATGTGGTAAGCTTCAGGGCCAGGGCCAGAACATGTGTCTAATAAAGATATATAGATAGATAATTAGATATTATAATCATATAGAATATGTATATTCTATATGATTATCATGGTAATCATATAGAATATGTATATTCTATATGATTATAATGGTATAATATATTATGTAATATAATATATTGTGTAATAAAAAATAAAAATAAAGTTTAGCACTTACTCCTCTAAGTCCTATAAACAAATGGGCATACATGAGGGAGGTCACACACTAAACATATTTGCCTCTAGTCCAAAGTCATTAATAGTTAATAGTTAATGACAAGACTTACCAAAATAAAATAGATTCAAGCCCTAATTCTCTTCTGAAGCTTATGGTAAGTATCATGAGACTATAAATAAACATGATTCTCTTGCTTGGGGGAATTTAGTCTTTTGTAGAAGACAAGACTCTGTACATACAAAATAGTTGAATGCCAGTAGTAGCTTAAAACCATAACTGGAAGTCTCCACCATTTTAAAAAATTTTATAATACCAATCCTACCATATTACAAGATAGTACATAATGCTGCACAAAGAACATCAGTTAAAAGTACTGTGATCCACCCAGAGGATACAAACTTGAAATATCTAACTAGTGTCCTCTATCAACCAATCAAGCCAGGGAATCCCTTAGTTAAAAGGTTTCTCCACCTTAACTGAGCCTCAGCAGCATTCAGATCCCATCCTGCACCAGCCCCCCCACCCCTGAGGTTTTGATTTCCATTCCCTGGCTCTGAGGTGGGTCTCATTAATTTGCATTTCTAACAAGCTTGGGAGGTGGGGGGCACATTGCTGATGCTCCTGGTCCAGAACCACACTTGGATCAAACCTAATGCTGGTGACCAGGGTGGTACCTAGAACAATGTGGGGAGCAGCATGGCCCCCTCGTGTGATTTCCCTCCTCTGAACAGCTCTGCAACTCTGGACTCAAGAGAATAGAGGACTTAAGCTCTAACAGCTCTGCCCCCTCTCCACATGCGGCCAGTGTTGCATTGCTGGAAGCAGAATTCCCAGGAGCAGAATTCTGAAGCCCTGAGCTCTTGTCTTGACTGTCTCAGCTAGCCAACCTTAGTCAGGTCCCTTTTCCTCTCTGTGCCCCTATTGTAGCATTATAAAGTGGCAAGATATTGCCTTGTCTGTTTCAGAGGGTCCTTTCCGGAGCCAAGGAAACAAATGTGAAAGTGATTAGTATCCGTCAAACACTGTATAAATACAGCCTGTGGCATTATGTGTCATCAGATAGAATGCCTGGATATTTTACCCATGTACTGATGCACATTTAGAATGAATAACGAAGGAACAAGGAGCACAGAAACGGAGTCATTTGGTTTTCTTTGAAAAACACTTCCTAAATAATAAATTAAAATAAAATGTCTAGTGAATTGCTTGAGCAACAGTATCTGATATTTTGAAGGTCTTGTGCTTAGGTCCACCCAAGATTCTTCTTTAAAAGTTTTTTTAAATGAACATCAGCTGAGAAGAAGCAACAAACTTCTCCAAAGCTTAACTTCTTGCAGTCAGTCCCCACCCCCATTTTTTTTCCAGCCCAACCTTCTTTAAGGGAAGGGTGATGAACAGTGGCCCAAGATGGCAGCCATCAAGGTAAGAAAATTGTTGGGCAAAGTAGGCGTGCCCTTGCAACTAGAAATAGAAAATATCAGAGGGTTGAAAAGGAAAAGATAAAACCCAATACAAATTGTTATGCTGGTTCCATGTTTGCCCCTTACCAGCACCACCTTGACATTCTCTACCTTCTGAGTCTGCCCCATCAAGCAACAGTACAAGCCCACCTTAGATCAAACAACCTAAACCCAAATGTTCATGCTGCTGAAAGCTTGGTTTAAAGCTGCCTCCAAAAGTTAAAAACAAAAGGGAAAAGCTTTTATAATAAGAAAATGCAACTTGTCATGGAACTCAAAAGAATGCAAAATGCTATGTAAATTAAAAACAGCCCCCCTCCCCCCCCCAAAAAAACTTATGTCAGGCAGATTAGAGGTGGGTTGCATATTAGATGGACATAGTTTTGAACCCTGCCCTGCTACTCACTATCAGATAATCAATGAGCAAATTATCATTTCTATACCATAATTTTCTCAATTATGAAATGAGAAAAATAATGCCACCTAAATCACATGGTTGTTATGAGGCGTCATTAAACAATTGTTAAGTACTTTTTAATAAAAAAATTTAATCTCCTTCCAAGTCCCCCTAAATAGATGATGAAAATACTAAATAAAAGTAATCCTTTAAAGTAAACTTCTAAATTCTTATGCTCTGTGAATGTAGTAACAAATCTACTAGAAATTACTTGGAATTTAAGAAATGGCCACTATTCAACAATTCTTTGTGATACAGAGAGAGCTGATATTATATTTATGAAGCAGCTGCCAATATAGTATATCTCCAAGACAGATCCACTCCGGAGAATGCCTCCGGAAAGTACACCTCTCTTGCATTTATTTCTCATCACGTGTTTCACAGTCATATTTCATATCTCATCCAACTTCAAATATATATAAAACTTCAATAAAATTGACCATTCTTGTCTGCCCAGTAAGGCTCATCTACGTAAAATGTCACATTCAGTAGAAATAATTAAGAAGAACAATAAGATGTAAAAGTCTACACTGAGTTCTCTGAAAGAGCAGGAAGGGGGGCATCCTGGTGGCTCAGTGGGTTAAGTCTCTGGCTCAGCGTTGTGAGATCTGCCTGAGCCCCTTGGCAGATGCTTACACATTGGGCATGGAGTCTCCTTCTCCCTCTGCCTCCCCCACCCCCCACCACTTCTCAAAGAAAGAGAAAAAGAGCGGAGAAGTGGGGATTATATCATGTAACATACACACAGAGTCTCTTCTCCTTACAATCTTATAAAACCATCAGTTTGAGCCACACAGTGAGAATGTAATATTCCTTAGATGACTGTGATGGGAAAAGACTATGGACACGTAGAGGTTCGTATTATTCCTCAGTCATTGATGACAGTAATATCTTTTCAATTGATAGTGTTTCAGGTACCAGCCAATATAAATCTGGAAGATGTTAGAAGAATATAATCATTAGAATAATAAAGATAAATAAATTTAAAAAAAAAAGAATAATAAAGATATCCTGAGAAATCAAATTAGCATTCATCTGACATCTGACTTTACAAAGGCTTAAGGGAGGATAATTGACTACCAATAGAAAAGAGCATTTTAAGTATTTGCCTCCAAAATTTCATATAAATGTATGGTACATAAACTAGGAATTATATTTATGACATAACGGCAGACATATCAATAGAATTGTGTGCTTACATTTATAAGTGTTGTATAGGCCTTTTTCAAATTAGTTACTGTTGATTATAGCTCTCTCCCTATAGAAGTCCTCAATATTTTTTCACATCTGAAGGCCATAAAATACAGGTAATAAGAGACTCCTACTTTCCCATAAACATAGAATAATGACAAAGGAGGAGCTCTATATGAAAGCCTTAAAACAATGTAAATCCTCACAAGTTCATAATACATGCACCTGGTAGGAAAGACCAGCTTTAAAGAAAATGTAGATATTTCCCCACTTTAAAAAAATCTAGCAGAGTTCTGAAATAGCTACCAAGCACAAAGTAGAGAGCAAAGAGCTGCACCTCTCTATCAGACAAAAACTTGGCTTAAAAAGGAAAAGAGTTGGAATACCTGGGTGGCTCAGTTGGTTAAGTGTCTGCCTTTGGCTCAGGTCATGATCCCAGCATCTGGCTTCTTGCTCAGCAGGGAGCCTGTTTCTCCCTCTGCCTGCCACTCCCCCTGCTTAAGCTCTCTCTCTCTCTCTTTCTCTGACAAATAAATAAATAAAACCTTAAAAAAAAAAGTTTAGTAACAGAACAAAATAAAAGAAAATGAAAGTCAGTATTTAGGGTGAAAATTTTTTCCTAAGTTCAGGACTGACATGGAAGAAATACTGAATTAAGTAGCTTTGAAAGAATTGAATTTCACCCACTGAAATTTTTCTTAAAATGCAATCTCAAAATAGTGTTCACAGTTGCAGTCCATATTGGTTACCAATTGCTACAAGCTATGTTACAACATATCCAAGAAAAGAAATGCAGAAAGATGTAGCTTTCCCAGAACACTGGACTCTGTGTCCTGCTTGCCTGGTGAAAGAAAAGCTTATGCATCTAAGTTAATTGCAAGGGGAACGAAAAATAACAAACAGCCCTGAAGTTTTTCTATGCTGAAAACTACAGGTTTTATCACTTCTGCTAAATTTTAGAAATGAATGGGCAATAAGTAGGGTAGTCAGCTAAGAAGTCAAACAGGATTTCTCAGAATTGCTTCTGAGAAACGATTTGCTCTCCTCGAAGCATATTCTACCAGCTTTCCCAAGTCTGGCTTTCCTTAATCTTCCCTTCCTGAGAACTCTTACAGCCGATTTACTGTCTCCCAGTAAACGTGGGAATTGGCCATATATCATCAAATACACCTTTTGTTAACATCTTCCTGGTCACTTCTTTCTTCCCTACTACGAGTGAACCATCCACATGCCACACATCCTCCTTCTGCTCCTTTTCCCCATTTAATTTTTATGGCAACCTCCAAACAAGTTTCATTCTCCCCACCTGACAAGGAAGGAAAGCAGAAGCCAAGGAAAGTTAAGTGACTTGCGCTGGGGTACAGATACTCAGGGCAGTGCTAGGTTTCAATCTAGTGCTCACCTCACTACACTCCGGCTTCCTCATCGTGAGATGTTCTTAGTTCCTGTTTTGCTGCAGACCTTTCTTTGTCTTTGATCCAACTATGCTAAGGGCTTCTTTTAGGACTGAACCATGTTCCACTTACTTTGTAAATGGCTGGTAATAATAATACTGCTTTTGGCTAATGTGTACTGAGTACTAACTCTGTTAGGTTCTGTGACTATGCCAAACACTTGCAAGGGGTATTATCATCCCCATTTTCACAGGTGGGAAAGGGAGAGAGAAGTCACACACAGCCTGGGATGGGTCATCCCCCACAGTGATAGCTCAGGATTCAGGACAAATCAGTCAAATCTCAGGGTTCACCCGCTTAACCACTATGTGTCTCTTGGACATCGTAGGAGCTCTGACTGTGTTTGTTGACCCAATGAGATAAGGATGAACTAAGAGAAGCAAGCAGAACGGTACAAAACGAGGTTCCACAACATTTCACTTTAGCCAAACCCAATAAAACTTCAAAAGGTCACTCAAAAATATAGATCAGTTGGGGCTCCTAGGTGGCTCAGTCGGTTGGGTGGCTGCCTTTGGCTCAGGTCATGATCCCGGTGTCCTGGGATCGAGCCCCACATCAGGCTCTCTGCTCAGTGAGGAGTCTGCTTCTCCCTCTCCCTCTGCCTGCTGCTCTGCTTACTTGTGATCTCTCTATCTCTCTGTCAAATAAATAAATAAAATCTTAAAAAAAAAAGAATATAGATCAGTTTATAGAAGAAGAATCTTCACTAACAATACATTATGTCAGTACAGCATTTCAATTTCCTAACACATACCTAAGTTGATCCTTACAACAACATCTTATCTCCATTTTGTGGCTAAATAAACTATTCAGGTTTAATAAATTGTTCAAAGTGGAAAAGATCCTGAACAAGAGCTTAAGTCTTCAGCTCTATTCATATTCTTTCCATGGGCAGGGGTGTGGGGGAGGAGGGAAAGAAAGCAACACAATGTACATGTAGAGGAAACATTCACTTGTCTCCTTTTTCTCCTGAATAGAGAGAGTTGATTACCTGCTGTTGTGAAAAATAAAGGTGGTGGGGGTTTCTTAAATTTTGTCAGGGAACCACACAACCATAGTTGTGCCCTTTACTAGTGCCATTTTGAAACTAGGCACACAGCTACAGCTAGGGGATAAGCGCTAAGTGGGAGAAGCAAACAATTTCAAGTATGCAGAAATACCGATCTGTAGCATAACATGAAGCTAGTACATTTAGTGGAGAGAAAAGTTGAACTCAATCTGGCTCCAACATCTGGGCTCTTAACCCCCACTCTATACCTACTTTCAGTGGGAGAGCTCCTGGGCCACTGACCCATTCAAATATCATTTGCAGCTGATGAACAGCCCTACCCTGCTTGGCCCCCAATGGATAAGGGTTCACAGAACACTTTCTAACTTTCATGCACACTCCTACATGGTGGAGGAAAACTATAGAAAACATTAAGTGAGACACCTTTTATCATCCTCAAAAAACTTAAATATAGTTGGGAAGAAACAATAAGCAGCAAACAAAATAGTAGAGGAATGAGGGCAAACCTCTATGAAACAAGCCAGGAAATGATTCTTTTAAGAGAAGAGACTCAAAGGCCCTTGCAATGGAAACCGTTAGGGTTGACTCACTCCTATATTTAGGGAGCTACAAGCCCAGCCTTATAGAATTGCATGAGTCACAGCTGTGGGAGACATTTCTCAATTGGCCCACACCCCAGTACACAGATCCCCTGTCCTACTCCATCTATTATTATTTGGCAAATGTTTTGAAGATGTGAGCAATATTCCCAACCACAAGGCCACTCTTTTATGAATAATATTTGGGCAGAATAAATCTAGAAAAAAAAACCATAAGATAAAGGCAATATTGTGCCTTCATATATTATGTATTACCACGTTGTCATTTGTAAAACAATATCAGCCACTTATGCCACATTCCAACCCACATTTGTCTCTACAGATCAAACACTTGATTCCATTTTTGCTTTCCTTTTATTTTATTGGCAATATTTATCACCAAATCATATGGTATTTGCTGTCACAATGAATAAAATGCATGGGCTCTTTCAACCTCAATCAGTAAAACAACATGTAATCCTTCACATATATTAAGAATGACTATTATAGATTCCAAAAGAGTTCTAAATGGTATCCAAGAAGCTTACACTGTGTGCATCATTTGTTCTAATAGTGAAAATTATATATTTAAAACCAAAGCCAAAAATAAATCTCTTACATGTGGGAAAGTGAAATTTGTCCTAATAGTTGGACAATTTGAAATTTAAAATGTGAATTGTCTTATGAAGAACATTATATGTTATAATATTTTATACCATACAAATATTTATTATGGAATATCAAAATTTGGAAAGAGATGGGGCACCTGTGTGGCTCAGTGGGTTAAAGCCTCTGCCTTCGGCTTGGGTCATGATCCCATGGTCCTGGGATCGAGACCAGCTTCAGGCTCTCTGCTCAGCAGGGAGCCTGCTTCCTCCTCTCTCTCTCTCTCTCTCTCTCTCTCTCTGCCTGCCTTTCTGCCTACTTGTGATCTCTGTCTGTCGAATAAATAAAATAATAAATAAAAACTTTTTAAAAAAAATTTGGAAAGAGGCAACATTTTTGCCAAGTAGAAATATTAAGCTTTCTTTATGTAATGCCTTGGGGCACCTGGATGGCTCAGATGGTTAAGCGTCTGCCTTGGGCTCAGGTCATGATCTCAGTGTCCTGAGATAGAGCCCTATGCTCTGGCTCTCTGCTCAACAGGGAGTCTCGTTCTCCCTCCCCCTGCTCTTCCACTCTTGCTCTCTCCCTTTCTCTCCCTCTCAAATAAATATATAAGTCTTTTAAAAAATGCAATGCCTTAAAATAATTTGTTAAAAAAATATAGGTAAAGAAAATGCCTACTGCAGAAAACACAAGATGAATCTGTAGGTAACAGGAAAGTTACTTATTTAAAGACAAGATTACTAAATTTGTAGGATCACAAAATTTCAGAGCTTAGAGCTGTTAGTTATAGATGAGGAAAAGGTCCAGAGTGGTTAAATGACTTGTTCAAGGTCATAAAATAAAAAACCTAAAGTTCTGAAAAGATCTTTAAGGTCCTATAACACAGTTAGCATCTCAGGCTTATTTTCCTACCTCTCACGTGGGATTGATCCAGCCAAGGGCAACTCCATGGGATCATAGTTTCTCTTGAAAGGATCTCCACACGTTTCATGATTTTTCAAAGTAAAAGAAAAATCTGTTCTTCCTGAAAATTCTGTGACTGGAAGGAATTCTGGAAGTAATACGGAGTACACATTTAGCATTGGTGGGTAGAAGCAGCTATAAGCACGATGTATCCCAGGAACTTTTTTTTTTTTTTTTTAAGATTTTATTTATTTATTTGACAGACAGAGATCACAAGTAGGCAGAGAGGCAGGCAGAGAGAGGAGGAAGCAGGCTCCCCGCTGAGCAGAGAGCCTGATGCGGGGCTCCATCCCAGGACCCTGGGATCATGACCTGAGCCGAAGGCAGAGGCTTTAACCCACTGAGCCACCCAGGCGCCCCTCCCAGGAACTTTTGTATCCACACCTGAGGCAGCAGTCTTCCCACACAAAAAGAGGATCTAAAATATGTGACCATCTTTTAAAGGCTGCCCCCAACTGCTCTGAAAGAGGAAATTAAAGACTTCCCAGGTCCCAGCCACAATGCAAAAAAGATTGCTTCTTACCACCAACATAAAAAAGGTCAGACTTAGAAACATGAGAGTCAAATATTGAAGAGATACATTGATTTATTAAAAGCCTGCCATCACTTTCATTTAGGATGCCCCTTTCCCATTTCTGTTTTCCATTCTGTCTCTGCCACAAGCATCACCCCACCATCGATCACCCCCAAAGGGAGCCTTCAAAGTAATAAAGGTTATTAGATCTGCTTTCTTCATCTATAAAATAAGAAAAAAAGATGATTTCAAGTGTTCCTTCCAGGCCTAAATCGCTGTGGCCAGTGATTCCAACTGCTTTAGACTATGTTGTCTTTTTTTTTTTAATTAAAATGTTTTTTTAAGACTTTATTTATTTGACACAGAGAGAGAGATCACAAGTAGGCAGAGAGGTGGGGGGGGCGGGGCGTTGGCAACCGCCGGGGAGCAGGCTCCCTGCTGAGCCGAGAGCCTGATGCTGGGCTGGATCCAAGACCCTGACTGAGATCAGGACCTGAGCCTGAAGGCAGAGGCTTAACCCACTGAGCCACCCAGGGGCCCCTACATTGTCTTTTATATTTCAACCCCATTTGTAGCAGCAATGACCCCCGCTGACCTTAGAATGCAGACTTCGGATGCATTACTGGCTTTGTATGTTGCTTTACGTTCCCTGCAGAAAACTATACTAATTCAAGCGCCAGGGTGCAATCTGAGGAATCCTATTTCAGAAAATGAGTCTTTACCTGGCAGATCTTGAGGAAGTAGCATTTGATTTCCAAAACAAAAAAACAATTTTCATCACCTTTATGGATGAACCTGAAGGGTTTCTTTCGTGCCTGGAGATCTGAAGCTGAAGATGGCCGTGCGGACACAGTTAACGTTAAGGTGCTTCACGCTCCCCTCCAAGGCTCTGCTACTCCCACATCCTCCCGGAGCAACTCAAGAATATTACTACAATAAATTTTTTTTTCTTTTACTATCAGGTAGTTCAAACCTTAACAATATTTATATTTACTATTTTTTAAAGATGTATTTGTTCTTTATAGTCTCTGTAACACAGAGTGATCGGGGCACATACTAATGTGACTAGCAAAGTCACGGATGTATTTTCGGTCAGAGGGAAAAATTACCTGATTGTTCAGTTTTGGTTCACTATACCAATTACAGAAGCATGTAATGTGAGGTTTTTGAATGGATGGCTGAAATAAAACGCCACTGAACATGATTTAAAAATCTGACTTTAGGGTGCCGTTAAGTAAATGTTACATACTGTGCATTTTGCAAACTTTCCTTCAATAAGATCCTGGAATTCTCATTAGGTTTTTGTAAGCAAGCAGAATGCTTGCCTTTCCATGGGGTTTTTGCAGCCATTGCCCGAAATAGTTATTTTCTATTAATTATTTACATACCATTTAGGTTTCCTAAGAAAACATTTAGGGAAACTGATCTGAATGCAGTCTGTATACTATCCAGATAAAGATTCTATCCAGTGGACACTTAAGAAACATTTGGCAATCACACCAAGGTGAAATACCTCTATTCGTGGTTGATGCTAGGAACTGTTCTAAGTAGAATGTATTTTGTAGAACACGCTCAGAATTAAAACAACAATATGGAGTTTTTTGAATGCATAGAAACCTCACACCATTCCAAGGAAGCAGAAGTTTACATAGAAACTCTTCAAGAAATATGCTTTCAAGTTTTAGTAAACTTTCAGCCCAATAGATTAATTAAATCAAGATTAATGTCTAAGGCTTGTCACACAAGTTGCTGTGGAGTCTCGGCTTAATCCTACTGTGTTTCTTCACAGTGTTTTCTATAAATTTAGCGTGTTCCTTTATTTGCATACAGGCAGCCCATTCTTGTGATTGACAGATAAGTTTCTCTGGATTCATTTTCTTTATCCTCAGTATCTAAACCACTGATCCATTCAGGGAAAAAGTCAACTGGCCCATTAACTGAGATAAAATCATATGAATCTTATATGAGAGGTTTTTTTTTTTCTTTTTTGCGCTTATGATAAAAGTCTTGCATTTTCCATTTCTGAAAGGTGTTGCTTTCACTGAGAACATAGTAGGTAACTTACTGTATTTGTAGTTTCACACCACTTCATTCAATGCAAAGACACACGTCATGGACTTTATTCTAAAATCCACATGAAGGGGTTCCTGGGTGGCTCAGTGGGTTAAAGCCTCTGCCTTCGGCTCAGGTCATGATCCCAGGGTCTTGGGTTCGAGCCCCACATCGAGCTCTCTGCTCAGCAGGGAGCCTGCTTCCTCCTCTCTCTCTCCCTGCCTGCTTCTCTGCCTACTTGTGATCTCTTATCTGTCAAATTAATAAATAAAATATTTTTAAAAATAAAATAAAATCCACATGAAGTAGAAGCCAGAGCTTTTTTTCCTGAGAAAGTTCACACATTATTATAACAAAGTGAAAGAGGAAACTGACATCCTTATCACTGATAACCAAAACATTTTGGATTCTAGAAATTGAGCCCACAAATGCAATAAGTAGTCTGGATAGAAAGTATGAGTTTTTGCTGAATTAAGAATGGATGGGAATTATTTTTCCAGTTTTCAGCCAATAAAATTAAAAAGTAATGGGAAGGGGAAAAAAGTAATGGGGAATAATTTAAATTACATAGATGCTGGAAGAAGCCGTTTTGCAGACATAATTCAGAGAAGGCACGGCAGCCTCAGATGAGAGCTGCTTCCAGCTCAGGAGGCTACAGGAAGGGAAGAGTCATTTAGATGAGAGAACGCCACTCACCCAGGTGAGCCGACTCTCCTGAGCGTCTGAGATGGCGTGCTCTCATTTAAGTACTCACCAATCTAGCTATCGCAGTAGGCTATCATTTTATTCATACTACCCGGTAGTGTTAAGGCCTAAGAAAAAATTTCCTTGAATACTCAAAATTAGGTTGGCAATAAAGTCTTGAAATATAAACAGAATAAAGAGCTTTCATTACTCCGGTAAACCAGTGTAGATCTCCATGTAGAACTGTAAGAATGTCTTTCATTAGAGGGAGAGAAGAAAAGGGCAAGGCCCTGCCTGATATAGTGGGATTCTCATTAAACTCAGCAGGAGATTTAACTGGAATCAAGGGTAAGGTGAAGTCTCAGATTGGTACAATTTACCGCTCTTATTACATTTTTGATCACAAGGACTGATTCATGTCATCCAATTTCTTTTCCTTGTCACAGCTGCTTTGCCAAAAATCAATCAAATTGAAATTTAAGAGCCTCATATGTTTCTGTACAACTCAGCGATGGGTTGTACAGCTTTGACCTTCTTAAATGTCCCCTAATTTGATTTGATATCTATTCCTGCAGGAAAAGTATGCCGTTTCAGCTGATCAAACATTAATCTTTCAAACCCTCCCTGGTCATTTTATCTTAGGAAACCATAATTTGGGGGGTGGGGAGGAGGTGGGTAGAATGAATGTAGACTGAATCCATTTTTGTGCTAAGCCAATTAACATTACATCATCGTAGCAGAAATATCTAGAACATTACCTCATATCAATGATCTTCTGGGATGTTAAAATAGACCTTCAAAAATGGGAGATTTATTTTTCATGTCAATGTTGAATCTTCAATTACATATTCATCAACTATATTCATCAACCTTTTTTTAAGGTCCAAATTCAAGCTAATGTGGTATACAAGTGTTTTAAATAAAATCCATCTCATTTATTTCCTCTTTCAAGAAGAAAATCATAGTGATAGAGCACCCAAAAGTATTTCTAAATAGGATAACAGATTTGACTTTTAGAAAATAATCTGACCTCAAGCTCTAGGACCCCAAAGCAATCAAACTATCAAATGCAACACATACACACACACAAACACACACACACACAGTATGGTCAAAATCAAGTTAAAAGAAGGATGAGGAGCTTAATTTATGACATGGAAAAAGGTGCCAAAGAAAGCTGTAAGATTACTGATTCTGATCTATGTGAAGATTGCATATTTAGAAGAGTGAGGAAATCATTATATATGTGTTTGACTATTTCATATTTTACTAAGTACAATTAATTTCTCTGCTACTAATTTAATCTAAACCAAGATCTAGTCTATTAAATCTCTAGTACCAATTGTATTTTTCTCCTGGATGCTCCTTGTTCTTCAAAGAAAAAAATCCTCAGATTCACACACAGACAAACACAAATGGAAAATGGAAGAAAATGAAAAAATTCAGGTAATTGCCAGGCAAAATATATTGCTCTTAAAATATCCAAATAACCAATGCAATGCATTCCCCCCCCCAAAATGCCTAGATAATTACCACTTATTTCATTAGCTGTGATAGGAGTGGATAAAGATATATTCAGTCATAAAAGAATACACATACTCAGAGTTCCTTTTGAGAAACTTTTCCTGAGTTTTGTAGCCATCTGCCAGTATTTACTATCCAAGTAAAACATACAAGTAAAAAAAAACACCTTATACTTTATTTCTCTAAGTCTCTGTACTTGACCTATAGTTCTGTAGTCAGTAAGTCACATGTGGGAATTAATTAAGGAACAAATGCCAAAGAAAAATGGGAAGAGAAAAAAGTCTTGGATTCTTTATTTTCAAAGGCAGTAGTAACATGCATTACTTTCTTGTTAAAAAACAATATGGAGATGGTGAAGGTATGTGTAATGCATCTGAACAGATAGTTGGAGGAAGTGAATGGCATTACAGGCGAGGCACATAGAACCAGATAGACCCATAATCAAACTGAACTCCACACTTCATGATCTGTTGGCTATTGGGCAAACTACTCCACTTCTCTGCATCTTTTTCTTTCATCTGTAAATCTAGTCTCATTATAGTATCTTTCTCCTAACATTATCGAGAAGATTAAATGAGAAATGCATGCATATATCATAGCACGGTGCTTGATATATTCTTTGTGCTCCAAACCCAAATAAGCCACTGCTACCGTGATTCATAGTCCACTGTAGCCATTTGGAAGAATGGAAAAACAATTAGTGTTCATATATCATTAAGTGAAACGAGTATTGCTATAGAATCATTGTACATCATATGGGTTGAGTTTTAAATGAATTCACTAGAGAAATACACTAACTTGAAAACTTAATAGTTAATAGCAAATGCAACCAACTATGAGAAAGATTATATGGAATTACCTGTTATTTCCCACGTCCTTACAAACTGCCCAGAACTTTACTTGGTGTTGGAGTATAATGAAAAAATTAATACATGCTGAGTTCCAAAAAACAGTCAATGGGATTGTCAGTTCAAAGTATGAAATATCTATAGTGAAATCTTATTAGCGCATTTCTAATAGCCTTCACATTTGCTTGGGATTTTTCATTGTTGATTAAAAAAAAAAAAAGTAACCCAAATGCCATATATTTTGACTCATACTCTAGGGTGTGGCCAACTTATCCTACTAGACTCAGATTTAGTGACAGTTTGTCTGGAAAGCTTCCTTAACCACCCATCTGTAAGGATCTCTTGCTCTCTTCCTCTGTCCTTAAGTCCAAATACAGTTATTGTTTACTATCCATTGTTCTTTCATACGGTCTCTAAACTATCTTCCCTTTCTTTTCCCTTTGCCATTCCCTACTGTTTTCTTAAGTCATACCACATTACCTGCTGAACTTTATTCGGTTGCGTCTTAAGTGTATCTCGTGGTAACAAGTCCTTCCTGCATAATAAAATGACTAGATAAATCTAAGAAGAGGCTTTCACCAGGTAACCCCCCTTTCAAAATGTTCAGTGGCTCCCTATTGCTAAGATAATTGTAATGGCCAAATTCTGACAGTGAAAGAGGATATTATTAATGGGCTTCACCTGGAACTGTGCAGGCAAACCAGGACTTCCAGCTAACCACTCATTCTCAACTCTGAGCTTCTCAAATTTTCCCACAGAAATATTCCTGAGAGTGGACTCAAAACCAAACCCTCGAGCTTAAATTTCTTTTAAGTACCATGTAGAAAATTCATGATATTGTGACATTCTGGTAAAAAAAAATATACGAATGGTTGTCTTAATGTAAATACATCATCTTAAGTCATAACCTTTTCTCATGAACAAAAATTCAGAACATCTTAACCAAAATCTCAGAGCAAAACTGAGCCCCAGGAAGTCTTTCTGTCAGGACACAACTCCTGAAAACCTCACTATAGTGTAGTCCATGAAAATGAAGTGAATGATTCTCCCCGTAGTTCAGTTATCCTTTTCTTGCATGAATTCAACTCACTGCCCACCCACAAAAGCCTTCCAGATAGCTTCTTCAGAACCCCATTTCCATGTCAACAATAATAAACATACCTTCTCCCTTCCTTGCTTTCCTTAACACCACTCAGTCTTTACCATCCAGGTCCATTTGTTCTGGTTGCTGTATAAAATATAAGTCACCCAATGAAATTTAAACCTCAGAAAAGCAAGGAATGATTTTCAGTAGGTCCCATGCAATTTTGGGGTTAAAACTTAACTAGACACCTCATATTTTTGCTTGCTGAATCTGGCAACCGTAACTGTAAAGCCATTCCTGACCACTTTCCACATAGCACCAAGGCTTTGAGATTCTTCTGAATTTCTAACACAAATCACCTGTACCTCTATTTGACACTGTATTTTGCATGTGTTTCTATCCATATACTCCATATTTTTATATCCATGTATTCCATTTCCTAAATTTGAAAGCTTCTTGAGAATAAGGATACTATTGTATTTCTTTGTAATTCCATAGTGCCTTACAGAAACCCCTCTCCATCAGTGGTGATCATAAATACTTTTTTTTTCTTTTCAGCGTGACAGAATTCATAGTTTTTGTACCACACCCAGTGCTCCATGCAATGTGTGCCCTCCATAATACCCACCTCCATAAATACTTGTTAATTGAGAGATTGACTTAAAAATCAATGAGCAAGGTAGCCTACAACAGTTTATTAAGCAATAGTCTTCTGTTCCATCCAGACCTGTGCTGTGAATTTTTTCATAGATGAGTAAGATGTAGTATTTGTTTTCATAGAGCCTATGGTTTCATACTCAAAAATTACACATCAAAACCCAGTAGTGACTGATCTTAGATAGTATAGAACCACATATAACAGTATATAATCAAGATTGGATAGTATAGTCAGCTAAGGGCAATTGGAGATCAATGTGGGCAGCACCCCTAAGAGAGAGAAACCCTGCGGAGGGAGGGCTGGAATTGGGATTGAAATTTTGGCAGAAATTTAGTTGCAAGGAGAGGATTAGGAAGAGCAATGACACCTGGGGAAAATTTGGGCAACTCTACCATGTGAAGAGGAAACCTTTCTTCACTGGAGAATGTGCCTTTGTTGCGGGGAAAGTCAAGTATGCTCCGACTGGTTGCAAGTGGTTTGAAGGAGCTCCTTAGGATTCAGAGCAAATATATGAATGAGAATCTATGATCATGCCATGGAGAGTCATGGCCCTCCATAAAAACAATGTAAGGATTCCCTTAAGTAATTGCCCACATTGGTCAATTGAGTTTTGTCCCCAAACCACCTAGGAAAGACAGACTTTACATCAGTCATGGTTATACATTACACACAGGGTTCTAAACTGTTGGTCTCAGACAATCTTTCTAGCTTCCTCCTTCATTAACTTATGGAGTATAATAGAACAGTGGCCTTACTAAAAAGTATTGAATTTCATTTCCAAGAAACAGAAGTCAGATGTTGAGGAGTATTCTATTCAGAGAAATTCATGTTCTTCTATAGCTTTAATCTGTTACTGCTCTATGAGATAGAGATCTTATTTTATTTTTATTTTGGGGTTAGCCCTCCCTAAAAAAAAGTTGGTATTTTTAACATGTGTTCCTTGTATGTGCTTAATTTTGCAAAATATTTTGGATACCATTTTACTTTCTCTTATTAAAAAAAAGGCACCAGCCTGCAAAAACTTGCTGTTGTGAGTTTTATTCTTCATGGAATCAAATGTATTAAACCACCAAATGTTTTTTATCTGACAGAAGCTGTGATTCACACTAAGCATCCATGTAAAGACCTGCTTGGAACTTTTTTTTTTCTTTTTTTCACCAACCTGCTTGGAACTTTAGAAGTGACATAATTTTATTAACCAAATAAACAAATAAGACAAAGAAATACAGTTTCAGTCTTCTAAAATTCCAAAAGCATCTAATGAAATCTCTCAAAGTAGGTGTTAGCAGGATTGTTACAACAAAGGGCAAATTGTGTTGTTTATTTTAAAGGAAATAAGCTACACAAGGAGAGAAAATTTTCTTAGAGTGACCCTCTGGATGTATTAGGTTGATTATGGCAACATTTGATCTTTGCATGTGGTTCCATGATATGCAAGCATGTCTAGCCTTGACATTGAACCTCATCCTAAAAGTAGAAATAGAAAAAGGCTACTTGGCAATCTTGATATTGATTGATTTAATTGATTTACTGCATTTTTATCTGGAGGCCACATATGACTTTAGCCTCTGGGGGCCAGTTTCATTTGCAAAATTGGTGGTGGGGTAGGTGGACTGTTAGCTCAATGATCTTTTAAGACCCTCCTCATCTAGCATTTGGTAGCTCTAGAGCATCTGGGTGTCAAATCTGTTTCCCATTAGCCAACAAAAGATGGACTTTGTCAATAATGCCCAAATTAATCATCTGGGAATTCCTGTCTTCCCAAGGTACTCACCCTCCCTTGCATTACCATAATGATCAGAAGCCCCTGCCAAAAGATGAACATTACCGTGAGATTCAACACATTAGACCATCACCTTTGTTTGTACCTTTCCTCAAGTTAGTGCACAGTATGCCTGTCATTTCTCTTCCATTTTTTAAAAATTTATTGATAATCAACAATGGTAGGACAATTGCACCTCCTTATACCCGTCGGGTCTTCTCTCGTCCTGGTGACAACCAGCACTGAGGAGATGCCTTCCCAGGGGGCCTCTTGACAGAGAAATGGAAAAATGAAATAGGGAGGGGGCGTGAAGGAGGAAGGAGATCCCTCATTGAATGCCTACAGCTGCTTGGCAAGGTGGGCCCCCAAACCAGGTTCCACAGAGGAGATAAGAGTCTTATCAGATCTCAGATCTAGCTTTATGGTATGTGTGGAAAGAAGTTGGGACAAGAAAGTGTGCTTGGGGATAAAGAGAAAGCAGAAACAGAGATCCTTGGAGGATGCATCCACTTGAGAACAATCCTGATGAGTTCTCTGCCTGTCCCCAACTACATCCGTGGCCACACAGGCCGAGGCAACAAAGGACACCTCCTGAGTCACACATACGTCCGGTAGATGCACATACACGTGTACTCGGACTGACCTGTCTCCCAGAGCATTCTGACTGGTTTTGCTTCTTCTCTGTCTTCTTTGTCTGTCCTCCCTGTCCTGCTGGATCTTCATTCCTCCTACTTCCCTTTCTTTCTCTCACTCCCTTTCTCTCGCTTTTTATCTAAGTTGATATAATGTGTCATTTATGTCCTCTGTAATAAGAAATATGCACCTGTTTCAGTCTTTCTTTCATTTATATTTTGCGAAGCTGGGTCCCTGCCAACATTCGTTCCGAAAGAATCTGTAATTGTTTCTTAGACTAAAAGAGGAAATTCAGAAAATGAAAGATACTAATCCTGAGTCTTTTGTTTTAGCCTACAAGGAAAAAATGAAGGAGCTGTCCATGCTGTCACTGATCTGCTCTTGCTTTTACCCCGAACCTCGCAACATCAACATCTATACTTATGACGGTAAGTTACCTGCAGTAGAAATGCTCCCGCTAACATTGTTTGGAAAAGCTTACATACGCTTGTTTCTCTCTCACAGCTCCTGATTGAATTAAATCAAGTTTTGTAGATTGACTTGTTGTGTCTAGCTATTTGGTCTTATTGATTGCCTCTTGCTCTAAACAGTTTAAGGGTTTTGTGGTTTGTGTGTGTGTGTGTGTGTGTGTGTGTGTGTTTCTCTGTTTTTTTTTTTTTAAGTAAACCCTAACCCTGAGATCAAGAGTCACCCACTTGGGGCACATGGGTGGCTCAGTCAGTTTAAGCATCAGACTCTTGATTTCGGCTCAGGTCATGAGATCTCAGGGTCACGAGATCGAGCCCTGCATGGGGCTCCACACTCAGAGAGTCTGCTTGAGATTCTCTCTCTCTCTCCCTCTCCCTCTGTCCTTTGCTCCCCACATGGCCTTCTCTCTCTAAAATAATAAATAAATAAATCTTAAAAAAAAAAAAAAGTCGCATGTTCTTTTGACTGAGCAAGCCAGACACCCCTCAAACAGTTCCAGTTTGATGCTAAGAAGAGCACATTTATGTCTCTTCAGAAGTAGAGCTAGACGGCTGGTAGCAGCCACATCCAGCATACCAAAAGGGAGAGCAAGTCTAAGGCTTTTCTTTGCAAATGCTAGAATACGCTAAGCTTGCGTTAGACCAAACAGTAATTTGCAAGAAAATGCTTTATACTTGGGAAACTCAAAAGAAAAAAATCAACAACCATCCCTGTTTCCCCTTATTATATTCTCCATAACGTTCCCATATTTTGAATATGCATGTCAACAAGCTAACAAGTTCCCATGATAAAAGTGACTTATGACTGCGGCCCCAGATAATAAGAATTGAAATTAACATAGAAAGAAAGACAGAAAAACAGAAAGAAAGAAACCCAGCTTAAAGAACTGGCATGACTATATACTTCACTGTAGTACAACACTTTCCATTGGATTTATCAAAGTTCAGTCTACTTAGCTTGCTTTTTCTTCCTGGCTCTGCAGCTATCTTTGTGACCTCAGGCAAGTTACTTAGATTTTCTGAGCCTTAGTTAAATCTAGTATCTTCTTCCCATAGTTGTTACAGGGTTTAAATGGTCTTGGCAGCAAGGCTGACCCCTTACAAGGCCTCAAAAATGGTAGCTATCCTTGCCGTTGATCTCATCCTCACTTAATTCAATCAGCATAATGACAGTGTTTGATAGAGGTCTATGTGTAGCAGTCAGAGCTGAGGTCTATTTTGTTACCTGTTGGCTTATCATGTTTCTTTTCCAGATGAGTAAAGACATACATTAAAGATCAGCTGAAGGCATCTGTGGCACTTGACCCCTTCTGTGTGTTTATTTCTTTTTTAAGATTTTATTTGTTTACTAGAGAGAGAGAAAGAGCAGGATGAGGGGCAGAGGGAGAAGGAGCAACCTCACTGAGCAGGGAGCCCAACATGGAGCTCCATCCAGAACCCTGGGATCATGACCTGAGCTGAAGGCAGACGCTTTAACGACTGAGCCATCCAGGCGCCCCACTTCTGTGCCTTTAAAGCCTGACCCAGGACTTCGAGGCTTTTTCCTTCCAAAGTTATGCTAACATAGCACAAGTGTCATAAATGCTAATTAACTGTTTTGTAACCATGTCCTTGTGAAAGGGTTTCAGTTTCCAACCCAAACTTCCATTAGAAGGCAGGACCAACGCCTACCTCCTGTAAATTCATTCAGTTGACAGATAACCCAGACAGAGGCTTCCTCTGCTAGATATAGCTGTGACCCATAATCCGGCCACATTTCTCCTGGGATTCTAATACCTCACTACAGGCTGTCACAGAGGCTGCAAAGATAAATATGGAACAGGCCTCTCTTCGGGAGAACTTAGAGCCGAAGAGAAGAGACATACATCCAATAGTCAAATAATCAGCAAGCAGAGCACAGTGTGGTTAAGGGAGAAGCTGGAGGTGACACCAAGTGTACTGGGAAAACAGTGACAGGTTCTACAGCATTAGAGATTGAAGACAGGGGAGAAAAAAAGTCAGAAGTCATGGGTGAGCTGAGTCTTTGAAGCTAAACAGATAAATTCAACATTGCTTGTGCACTGCCTCCTAGAAGAACTGGTAAAGCATTTCAAATTTCCAATAAACCTTTGTTATTTTTTTTCTTTCTCACTTAGCCTGAAAAGGCCTCCAGCCATGATAATTTTCAAAGGATAAATCGAAATCTTTGCCACTTTATTTTCATGGGAAGCTCATGTTTATTCAAAAGGAAAAAAAAAGTTCAGTTTAAAATCAGTTTGGGCTCTTTTCTCCTAAGGACGCCTGCCTTTAATCAACTCCCTATGGACGTTGTTGAATTTCCCAACACTGTACATATTTATTCTGTTGGAATATATCTGTAATGATAGTTAAAAAAAAAAAAAAAAGGTCTTGTATGTTCAAAACCATGTAGAACAGAAAATCACACGCAGCATTTATTCCTATTTGCCAGAATAACAAGGCTGCTTTCCATTGCCAGAACTCAAATTTCAATAACCCCTGCTTCACTGCTATGTATGCTTAACATCCTCCAATATTCATTCCTCAGATATGGAAGTGAAGCAAATCAACAAACGTGCCTCTGGCCAGGCTTTTGAGCTGATCCTGAAGCCACCATCTCCCATCTCAGAAGCCCCACGGACTTTAGCTTCTCCAAAGAAGAAAGACCTGTCTCTGGAGGAGATCCAGAAAAAACTGGAGGCTGCAGAGGAAAGAAGAAAGGTAACTTCTCCCATAGGTTTTTCAATTCTTCTCTCTTTTCTCTGTCTCTTACCTTCCCTCCTCTTCTCTCTCCTTTCTTCCCCCTCCCCCACCCCACACATTCCAGCAGAGGTTCCAGGGGACAATATGTGTAAACCTACAATATCCCAGCACGTGTAGGTCTTCAACACACACAGAGCCAGGCTAGTTCAAGTAAAAATTGCTGCCTCTGGGCTACTTGAAACCAAACATCTTAGACACTAAAAGAGCTTCAATACCTTGGTGCCCTTCTCCCTCTCTTAGATCCCTTATCCTAGAAATCTCCCTGCCTTAGTCCACAGTGCATATCCAGGAAAGCATAAAATTAGGAAACTTAGCTTCACGGTTTGGAGGTGAGGAGGGATATATGAGTGGTGATTACTCCTCTCAGGGTCGGTGTCCCATCCCCAGTGTGGCGCATGCTTTTCCTTGAAATTCTAGACCACCAGATCCTCCCCCTAAAATATCTCTGCCCAGATGCTGCTCACCCCAGGATAAGGGCCCCAAGCTTGCCTCTGTCCTCAAGGCCTCACTTCCTGCCTTTGAAGTTGGTCCTTCCAAGATCAGGATCCTCTAAATCTATCAGTGTCCTCCTCTCCCCAGTTCTAAGCCTTGATGGCCTTTTCTTCTCTCTTTTCCATTGGCCCCTGTTTGTATTAAAGCACTTTTCTTTTGCCCAATCTCTAATTGTTCACAATTAGATGACTAAGAAGCCAAGGGTATTAAAAAGGGGGGGGGCAACTCAGAAATCCCAAAGACTCTACACATAAAGATAGAAGTTACATCTGAATATGCCTGTACCAATCAAGTGATTGTTAAAGTCCATCCCACCAAAATGCTCTTGATCAACCCAAATGGAATTATTTTTAGGTAATTCATGCCTCTATTGTATTTTTCACTGACTTCATCATAATATATTTTTAGAAGCATGTAGTCATTAAGAATATGCTCCATGCACTGTCTTACTTAAGTGGAAACTCTGCATTTACAATAATTTTTATTTTATTAATATATTACTTATAAAAAGTTAGCCAATACATTCAACACCTATAGGTTGGATAGTTACAAAGAAAACAAAGATAGTCCTTCTCACTGAATTCTCTAACAGTTAACATGACACAAAGCCAAATATGTGTGTGTGCATATATGTGTGTGTATAATACATGTGTACATATATGCACACATATATATACAACATATGTAATATCAGATAATGAGAACTTATCTCCTAACTTGCTGCCAACAGATACAAGTTACTAACTACAACAGTGATGGTGTGTTACATTCTAGGCAGATCAAGTTTTCTTACAGGTAAAGGGCAATGGGTACAGGTCCTACGTTGTCCTGTAGAGATGCTGGGACTTGATTAGAATAGAAGGTCAGTGACTGAGCTGAGATTGAAACCTGAGATGAAAATTCAGCACCATGGTTCAGAATGTTGCTGGTGTTTCCAGGCCACGTATTTAATTTGAAGGATACTGTTAAAAGGAAAGAAAAACACAGAGATTATCAAAATTGACTTGGTAGCCTCATAAAACTCCTGAGTTAGCTAATTACTAATTCTTTCTGGTAAAATTCCTACACCCTGACAATGATAAATTATCAACAATTACACCTTTATACAAGTGAATTTAACTAGAAATTGAACTAGAAATTGGCCTTAAATTGTTTTTTAAGATATTTATAAATATAATCATCCGGCATCATGACACCAGGAAAAATTTTTGAAAGCCCTTAAAATCAGTATTCCTTCACATGTCTGGTATTACTTGTTACAATTTTCAAGGCAAAAATCATTATATAGATTATGTCCTGGTAGTAGAGTTTTAATTAGAAGAGAATATAACTAATTAACAGAAAGTACCAACTTAAAAAATCATTAATTGATTTTATTCTATTGGCTTGTGCCAACTTAATTAGTGCTCGTTAGAAGAATTGTTAATTCTCCTCAAAGAGCCTCTAGCTAGTGGATATATGTCAGTGATTACCTTAGTGAAAACATGCATTTAACCAAAACTCAATTCAACTAGCTAAAACACAAAATGGGTATGTGACTAAAATGTCTAGAAATGGTTACAGCTTCAAAAACAAGCTGGATCCAGACGAAGCAATGTAGTCAGATAAACCTTTTTATATCTATCATCAATCTCCTCCTGCCTCTCATTGATTTCAAGACCAAGAGAGTTTCCTTTCCAACAGTCGCTCCCAACTTATTTTCCTCACAAATTAGACACTCGAGCAGAAAGAGCATTTTTCCTTCCCACGAAAGTCCTGGGATTGATCCTCAGTGTCCTGTCCTGGGGTCACACCCTGAACCCTGAGCCCATCCTTGGGGTTGAGAGGATGCGGTACTTTGATTGGCGAGCTTGGATCACATGACCTTCAGAGGCGGGGAGGTCAGATTCCTGCAGAGAAATGCGGAGGAGTAGAGCCCTAAAAGGAAATTGAGGTGTTGTTATCCAAAGAAGGGGAAATGGAATTTCGACAAGCAAAATGACAGATAGCCACAATTTTCATCTTTAGAAGCTTAGCTTTAGTATAACAATTGCAGTAACTATTTAGCTCCTACACTAATCAACTCGTAATTCTCCTAGCCCTTTCAGCATGAAAAAAGCGATCTCTGCAGCTACACAGAACAGTGCTGTCCAACAAAAATATAATGTGAGGCACATATGTATTTTAAATTTTTCTAACAGTCACATTTTAAGGAGTAAAAAGTAACATGAAACAGCCCTGTGCGGCTAGTAGCTATTCAGTTGGACAGCACAGATAAAAATGAGACCAGAAAAATCTTAGTGAACCATGGAGGAATTTTAGGCCTAACTGTTTCTAATTGGTACCAGATAATTGTTCAGTTTCAACTTTACTAATTTTTTACATATTTTCTAAGAATTACATTGAAATATAAACTCAGAAAGTTAAAAAGAAACTGCCATGCTGTGATTTCAATCTTTACGTAATCAGAACCAACCCAGGGGAAGTTTAGGACCTACTGGAAGTGATAGGATCTTCTAAATCTCACACTTTCTTCTTTGGCTCCGTGGGCTCTGCATTTACTTGTCAAGTCCTCACTGTGGGGAGGGAGCTTCTCTGGGCCCAATTTTCACCTGCTGGTCTCTCTCCTGGTGTTCAAATTTACTTATTTATTTATTTATTTTTTAGCACTTTGCACAATTAGTAAGCATATGTTTATCTGCATATATATTTATTTAGCTCTAATATCCCCTCTGTTAAATTATACACTCCATGAAGGCATGGATTCTGTCTTTTGTTATTAGTCCCTAGAAAGAATTAGTACTGCAAATATTTTTAAATGACTAAGGAGATGATAATTTTTAGAACCAAATGTTAAAGTGGCAATTTATCACTTGTTTTGACTTTCTATTTTGTCTTCACATCCTAAAACAAAATTATAATTACTACTTTTCCAAAGGATATCTTCTGAAAGTGCACTAAATAAATTATACAATCCAAAGGCTTCTTAGTCTGGGAAAAATCACTCAACAGATATTTTAAGAACCTACTATTTGACAGGCACTGTTCTAGCTATTAGAGATGCCTCATCAACCTTATTCCAATTGGGAGGAAATAGTTAATAACTAAATAAAGCAGGGCAAAGGTAATTGATAGTGCTGGAGTGAAAGGCGTTATTCATATGGGGTGACCAAAAATGGCCTCTTAAATATGAGAACATTGTGGGGGGGGGGAGAAGCATGAAAGAAAGGAGTAAGCTTTACAGCTCTTCTCTGGGGATAGAACACTTGAAGTAAAGAGATTAGCAAGTGTAAAGGCCCTGAGATAGGAGTGTGCTAGGACAGTTGAAGTACACAGAGCTCCGTGTGACTGAAGCAGAAAGAACAAGGAAGGGCCAGCAGGAATTGGGGTCAGAAGGTAGCATTTTAATGACTTAGACTTCAATTGAAATGGGAGATCATTGAGGAAAATAAAAACATTTCACTATTTGATGTGAATCACAGCATCTCTTTAGAAAAATATCTACTAAAAAAAAAACTGACTGACTAGAAACATTAGTAGTGTTAGATAGAGAAGACATGAAAGTGTTCTAGACTAAGAGAATCATTCCAGAACTAAGGATACACAGAGGTAAAAATGCATAATGTATGTTTTCAGGGCAGTGGGTAGACCAGCGAACTAGTGGAGTTGGGTAGGGAGATGGAGAGTAATGAGGTGAGATTGTGGAGGGCCTTGAAGCACCCAGATTAGATGTTCAAACTCTATTACAGAAGACATAAAAAAACACCAAAGGCTTTCAAAAATAAACACATGTCCAACCTAGTCCAGTGGTCAGCCACATTTTGCTCTGGGTCTATTTCTGTTCTCACAGTTACAAGTTTTTAAAGATTCTGCCTATCAAACATGTTATTAATAGTAGTATGATATTAACATAATAGTATTAATAAATTAATATAATAGTATTAATAAATTTGTTTTGCCATGGTTATAAGCAAAAAAATCTATAACTGCTAATTAATATTTTTGATTATCATTAAAAGTAAGTATTTTCTCACTAAATTGACTTAATTCTAACTCAATGAGAGTATAAAAATAGACAAAGAAAAAGGTGAAATATGATTTCTGATAGGGTTTCTAAAACATAATAAAAGCTTATGAGCCCCTTTCCCCTCCACTGGTATCATCAAAAGGCCTGTTTCTGAGAGTTTAGGGACCACATCTGGGAACCAAGGACCTAGGCTATGTTGCAGAGGCCTTCTGGATTTATAACTGGAGGGCTGCAATGCAGTCATCTCCACGTGGGCTCAAACTCACTTCACAGTAAATGTTCTGGCAGTGTCCCCAGTTCCTCATACCATCTGCTGACACTATTGCAGCACCGACCATCTGGTTACTAGGTTGGACAGTCCTCCCTTAGGCTCCTTTGAACCAGAATTAATCCCCATTGATTGGTTCACAGAAGAAATTTGTTACACAAGAAATAAGTCTTTTTCCTGCTTTTCCTCCTCTCTTTGATTATCTGTGGTAATCAGCATTTGCCCCGTAAGACCAAATTATCTCATGAGGTCAGCTTGAAGCTCATATTTTGAAATCAAATTTCCATACTTGCAACCGACCCCCATGGGTGAAACTCTTCAGTCATCCATCCATTCAGCCAGCCAGCCAGCCATTTATTCATTCAACAAACGTTTAGCAAGAAACAGCAGAGCTAAGCTAACCCAAAGTCCCAATTGGCCCAGGACAACTCCAGCTTAATCCTGCTTTTCTATATCATTATTATCATTTCAATTTTACAAGTACCCCAGTTTGGACATAAATTATATGGTCATCATAAGCTGATCATAGTGTTTAAGAGCATCTTTAAAAGCACAGTGGGAGAAAACATATGTTTAAGACAATACCTGTGATCAAAGTCTGGTTCTACCACATAATAGCTGTATGACCTTGGACAAGTCCTTAACCTATGTCTTATTTTACCCATCTGTAAAGTGAGCCTAGTAATGGGACCTCAGTCATGGAGTTAATGTGAGGACCAGAAGACCTATCCTACATGAAGACACTTGGCAAGCCCTGTGAGACAAAGAGCTATTATTATGCAAAAACACATCTGGTTCCTGCCCATTTAGTCCAGCAAACTCACAATTTTTTAAATTTTATTTTATTTAAATTCAATTAAGTATATAGTGTATTATTCATTTCAGAGGTAGAATTCAGGGATTTATCAGTTGCATATAGCACTCAGTGCTCATTACATCAAGTGCCCTCCTTAATACCCATCTCCCAGTTCCCCCATCCCCACCCAGCTCCCCTCCAGCAACCCTCAGTTTGTTTCCTATACCTAAAAGTCTCCTATGGTTTGTCTTTCTCTCTGATTTTGAAAATTCACAATTTTATGAAGAAAAGAAGTTTCTTATCAACAAAGATACTGAAATGTTACTGTACATTTCATAAATACTTCAAATATTATAAAATATTATTTATCAAGTTACAAAGAAGGAGAAACAGTTTGATAGGTGACACCTATATAAATAAGTCTGCATAGCTACCAGTGGCCTGAAAAAATTAGCATTAGGAAAAAATGATGAAAATTTAAGAATTCTAATGACATGGGTAAAATCTCAACCTAAAATAGATTGAATTAAAAAGAGCACTACTCAAACCAGTTCAGTGAGATACCCACACTGACAATATTATCACCTATCAACTCCAAAGTCCCTGAATCTCTGAAAGAAAGATACATTGCTTATTTTTAAGAAAATGGAATAAAGTGGACCATTGGTCACCAAACTTGATAGACTTACCTTTTCTGTTTGTTGGCATCTCCTAGATGGCAATTAAAGTTGCATCCAGGAAAAGAGGGGGTGGTTTGTACAGCAGTGGATTATGAGCTAAAGTGCTAGATTATCTGTAATTCAACATTCAGAAAGCATCTTCTCCTTGGTGAATGTGACCCTTGGTCCACAGAACCCTCTTGTGTGTGGTCCCCTCGGGGAAGAGCAGCCCTACCCCTGGTAGTTCTTTTCCTAGTTCATCACAGTAAAATCAGTACAGGCTTTAGTCTAAGAGCTCATTCTAAAGGTCTTTAGGTTTTAATCATTTTAAAATTTTTATTACACTTCTCACTCCAACACAAAGTGAATATGGCACCCTTTTGTTTTACACAATTATATTCAATTATTATATCTTAACAAGACATTATTATGCTCCAGCTGGGTTACTAATGTTTTTTCATTGTTAATAGTAAAGCCAATAATTGGAGATGCATCCTCCAACCTATCACTGTGAAGACACTGAGATACTAGGAGATCCAGTGTCTGATAAAAGGTTCAAGTTAGTGGCAAGCAATGTATTCAAAGGATGAAAGGAGACAATAAAATAAAGGGCTAGAAGTGTGTTCACTTCTGAAATAAGTGGAACACTAATACTATCTAAAATATAGTCTTAAATCTCTTATGTGTACATAAAATAAAGTGAGTTTTATATACCACTTAACTCAAATTTATCTTCCATTTCATTTGTATAGTAATTAAATTCATACTCAGTAATACAAGAAATGGTAATGAACCTCTTTAGAAAATGTTGAAGTGTTCCTAAATGTACAATAACTCCTCTCCCTGTCTCATTATTTTTCCCTTCACGTAGTCTCATGTAATCATTGCAGTGATACTTAGTTCAGTGTGAGGAGGTTGATGCCTAGAAAAGGTGTTCACCAATTCTGCTCCTCCATTATTACAATAGCAAGGTGGAGAAAGTTCCCTGATCTCCCAGAATGTCATGTTGGATGTCTCAGTCCTATAAATAGTTTGCCTTGACATTTGCATTGTATCAGCTGATGATTAGCATGCCCTAATTTTCCATTTCATTGTGTCCGTGATCTTCTATATTAAGTACATGCTCTTCAGAGATGGTCCTCCATGGTCAGACCTTTTCCCTTAAACAATTTATTTTTAACAACTTTCAACAAATCCTACCTTTCAAGCCTCCCAGTAGGGGCTCTTTCTGCTAATCTGCCCAAGCAAGGAATAAAATAAAAAACACCTCTTCCACTTTGCAGTGAGAACGTTGTATCTGCCAAAATGAAGGGACACTTTTCCACTTTTGTCTAACACATATTTTTATTCTACATCCTTACACACACCTTATATTTTAAGGCAGTTTTTTAAACTACATCCTTTTTTGCTCACTGATGGAAATAGTAGAACCATAACCGGTTTTCTTCCGGGCTGTGAGGCTGTGACTGAGAGGTTAAGGTGTATTTTTTTTTAAGATTTTATTTATTTATTTGACAGACAGAGATCACAAGTAGGCAGAGAGGCAGGCAGAGAGAGAGGGGGAAGCAGGCTCCCCACCAAGCAGAAAGCCCGATGCAGGACCCTAGGATCATGACCTGAGCTGAAGGCAGAGGGTTTAACCCACTGAGCCACCCAGGTGTGCCCCTATCTTTTTTTTTTTTTTAAGATTTATTTGTTTATTTATTTGAGAGACACAGAGAGAGAGCATGAGCAGGAGGGGAAGAGGGAAAAGGAAACAGAATCTCAAGCAGACTCCCCTCTGAGCATGGAGCCCAATGAGGGGCTTTATCCCACCACCCTGAGATCACGACCTGAAGGGAAACCAAGGGTTGAAGGCTTAACGAACTGAGCCATCCAGGCGCCCTTGGGAGATGAAGGTGTATATATGAACGAATCAGTTTCTCCCCAAGAATAAATTCAGAGAAGTTGTAGGCAGAGATATCTGGGTGCTAGGCTGCAAAAGTAAGAAAAAGGAGTATGACTGTCACAGCAGTGGAATTATGGAGACTTAGGAACTGAGATAAAGACCCCAAGACTATTGGCTCTGTGGAAGAACGTGTTTGAGAGTTAAGTATTTGTGAGGAGAAACCAAAATGGGGCCCCGTCATAAGAATTCCAGTGTGGAATTCTTTCCATAATCAACTTCATGTCATATATTTCTTTGATGGACATGAGCTTTATATATTTGAAACACAGGTAATCATTAGGTCCTAAAAATGGATTCGTTGAGACGATCACAAATATGACCTTTCCTCTGTAGAAGGAAAGGCACGACAGGAAGGAACAGCCTTGAAGTGGCCTGGCCCAGTTTGGCCAGTCTTCTTCGTTTAGCAGCGGCCTCACATGAGAACGCTCCGGACTGCCTTCTGTTTCTGTTTCACCCCATTAATTGTGCTAAAGAAATACACTTGACAGTGATGCTGGGTAGTCTCATTTAGTCCCAGCGGCTACCAAAGGAGTAATACCATTAACTGAGGCAGCTCGTACGGAGCCAAACGCTCCACCCAGTGAGGCAGTAGGCCTCTCTCCGTCACTGATGATGAGGCCTGTGGGAGTGTTTGTTCACGCAGACCAAACATCCCCCGCCAAGGAAGTCATTTGAAAAGACACATGCTGCCATATTGCCCTGTGAGTCCCCAGGGCTTCCCTTCTCGATTCTGTTCCCCTACTGTCTCCTGACTGTCTTTAGGCCTTTCACAAAAGAAAACTAAGAGTGCAAATATAAACTGTAAGTTAGAACCCAATTTTAGAAGAGCCACAGTAAATTTGAGCACCTGAAAATGAAAAGTTCCTCAGTTGCCCCTTGATACCCATCCATGATAACTCTCTCTATGAGCAGCTACAGTGGAGAACAGCCGGCACATGGCCCCTTGCCCTGCAGTCCATCAGAGAGAAACTGTATAACTGTGTACACACACACACACACACACACACACATCTGTAATCAGTGTGTCCCTGTCCCAGTTCAGTAGTCCTAGCAGCAATAAGGAAGCAAAATCCGTGTAGGATGCTTTACCAATAGTCCCACCTAGAGGCAAGAGGATGCATCAGCTAGAAAATATTTTTTCATGTTTTTTCCCAAAAAGCTCCATTTGATTTTGAATTTATTCTGTGTTAACATTTTCTCATTATTTTTCTTACTGGTTTTTTTGTTAGCTATCACAAAGCAAGACTGATGAGTCTAAAAGGAGACATGGGGCTAATTTCCAAATGTTCTAATCTCCAGTGAGTCACTAGACCTGTTCCTGATGAACTTGAGAGCAAAAACGTCAGCAAAGAGTCTTTAAGACTGCCTGATGTTACCATTCCTGTAGAATTGTATTTGAGGAGAAGCTTCTTCCCCCGTCAAACTTCACAGTGTTTATGTACCAAGATCTCTCCTGTAAGACCCCATGACCACTGCTAATTAAAATGGTTTCCCATTAATGCTTCTAATAGTAATCAATATTTGACAAGCCATGAGATATTTTTTTGATCTGTCATTGTTTAGGTGTTCACATTTACAATTACTCCTATGAAGCTTTCCCTCAGAGTGCCGGCCAGTCCTAAGGCATTCCCCAGGAACAATGAGTGTGCAGTAATTTAGTCTTAAACCTGGATAGCTCTGCACTGAGTAAGACTTCTTTCAGCTGCATATTATGGAGGAAAAAGTCAAGTTAAATAGCACATCTGGGTCACCAATGAAGCCCTGACATCAAAGACCATGCCAGAGCATTTTCCAGAAGATATTCTGTGAATAGTGTGCATTAGAATCACCAGGGAAGCTTATCAAAAATATAGATTCCTGGGTCTCAGGAAAGAACCACAGAATCAGAATTTGGGAAGGGAGGTGGATACCAAGCCTCTGCATTTTCATCAAGCACCTCAGTGATTGCTAACCTCCACTGCACAGAGTCATACAGCCCCCTGATGCTGCAGGAGAAATAAGGACACAAAATGTGAGGATGCTCAATGGGTGCTGGGTGGGTTGTGTCTGGCTTTGATGTTTCTGCTCTGACATAATTAACCACAGCGTTTCAGAGATTACCCAGGTGACCTCAGCATGTTCAAGAGGAGGCCAGAATAAGGGCTTTCTATTTTCTGTGGCCAAGTGGACATTAATTTTGTACTGTTCACAAGTCTCCAAAGAGAATTTGGCTAATGAAAGAAAAATAAGCAGGTTGTGGGACGAGTGGGGTGGGGTAGGTGGGGGGTGGAATAAAATGAGGAAATGAATTTGGGGATTTGATTGGCTAGAGTTGAAAGCTTACTGCGGGACTCAGCCTATAGCTGGTGAAAAAATGGGGCCTGGAAAAGACTAGAACTTGCCCTAATCTTCCCATATTTTCCTTAGGCTTCAGTGGACACTGCATTCCAGTGATTAACTGCAGCATCCTGGTTGCATAAATGCTTAGCAGCAACTTATTCTAAAAAAACAAAACAAAACAAAAACTCCTCAGGCGGGGTTAAATGCTTCTTCTAAGACAGTGCCTCCAAAAAACTCACAGGTGAAATTTCAGCTGACCACATCTCCCAGCTAACCCCATTCTACAGAAAACTCGAAGCTGTGCAGATGAGTACTGAATGGCAGCCATGCTCAAGGCTAGAAGTGGAGTTCATTTGAAAAGAACACTCTCGAATCAGGAGGCCATTGTTCCCCCAGGTTTGTGTGTGGGTGACTCTTAGATGAGTATGTTTTTCTTCCACAGTCTCAGGAGGCCCAGGTGCTGAAGCAATTGGCAGAGAAGAGGGAACATGAGCGAGAAGTCCTCCAGAAGGCTTTGGAGGAGAACAACAACTTCAGCAAAATGGCGGAGGAAAAGCTGATCCTGAAAATGGAACAAATTAAAGAAAACCGTGAGGCTAATCTAGCTGCTATTATTGAACGTCTGCAGGAAAAGGTAAGCCAACAAAGTCCTGGGCATAAGCATGCGTTGCCCAGAGAGCTCCAGCAGGGGGAGCTCTCAGATGTCCAGGCACCAGAGACTTAGTCAAAGCCAACAGTTTGGGTAGGTTCTCCCATTGTAGCATTGACGTCATGGGCACTGCAACATGGTAGAAGAATGGGAATCCAACATTAAAGCTAGAACTGTGTCTGTTTTTGTTTTTTTTTTAAAGCAGTGAATGAATTCAGGGAGGCTGATCCATGTTTTCAAGTATAGCAAAGAGTTCTATTTGAAGAACAATCCCTTAGAAAAATATTAAATTGGAAATATGAAGTAGACCATTCAAATATATATTAATAAGTAATAATAATATATAATAAAATAACACATTCGATATTTATTTCAATTCAATATTTATTTAATTAAAACATGATGCTAAATATATAAATAATAATTTGGAAAAATACATTTGTAGGAAAAGGACAGAATATCTATGAAAAAAAGCAGGAAGCCCAAACTCTCCATGTAGGAAAATCTACATGTGAAACTGGTGTGTAATAACATTGCTTGAAACCAAAGCAAAGGAAAAACAGTAAGAGATGTTCATTTCCCCAAGTTCTGATATCCTGGTGTCTTCTCACCAGCCCTTCAGTCAGGATGAGCAGTGCTGGAGAGCCTCTGGAAAGTGTTCTATCTTTCCCTTTTGTGGGCTCCACTGCTATCTACCCACCACCACCACCCAGAAAACTTTCCTTTGAAAATGTGGAGTATAGCTACAAATGGTTAGGCTTTGTCCATCTCCAGAAATTGGATGAAACATTGAGAAATACGACTTTTGAGAAACAATTCCTAAGTCCTTTTCTGAGCAGTTGCCCCCTGCACCAGTACTGAGTACAACGACATGTCGCCACTGGAGAGAGAAGTAAGACTGCCCCGTCATCAGAGCATTAGGAGTCTCGACAATAGGAGTTGTGCTCCTGTTTTCTGAGTTTTTCTTAGGAAGACTCATGTCTTCAATTAGAGTTGGCCCATCTCATCTAAGGATCAGGCAAGCCCGTGCTGATGTTCTCATCTATTCTGATAACTCTGTTTTTGCTCCCATTCTCTGATTACACCTATCAGGCCAGAATCAAAGAAAATTAGGCATAAAGCCTGAAAATAGATACATTTAACTCCATAGAGTTTGGTGGACATCTGTGCTCTTGAGGAACTTTTGAAAGCATTGCTGGGGAAGTGTGTGTGGGCTCTGATACAGCAGTGGGACACTGAGGCTCTCTGAAGTGTGTAGAGGAAGTACTAGGTGACTTGGGTGGGAACGGAGAGCCACTGAATGCCTTAGTCAGAACTTTAAAGTTAAAATTTAATTTACTTATATAAGCTGGTGTTTCCCCACTCTCAGAACAATGTCATTGTACTTCATCTAAGTGCATCAGGTCAGAATTTGAAGGTGGCCTTTCAACTCTCTGTGTGTTACACATGGTGGTACCATAACCAGTGCTTTGCTGAGATGCAGGAGGGCAAAGTTCCACTGGGTAAAATTTATGCCCCTCACTTGGAACCATTCAGTCTTCCTCCATTTGCCCTCAGTTCACATGTTTCTGCACAATCAAGGAGATTCTTGCTGGTACCATGGACAGCAGAAGACCACCATGTATTCTCTTCTGAATAATTATAGCTCAACCATCTCCTATCCTAGGCCCAAAATAAAATAAATCACATGGAGTTGCTAGGAACGGAGCACACTGGTCATATTCCAGTATTTTCCATTAAACCTTAGTATCCAGTGCAAGATTTATATCATCAACAACCAGGACCATGATTGTTTTTGAAATTACACATATACAAGTAGATAGCATGTCCCTCTTGATTGACATTATAAAATGGCACATGAAATTTGCACGTTTTAACTAGTATTTCCAGAAGTGTTGGATTTTAATAGGCAATTTCTTTTTCTCTGTGCATTTTCACTCACTCCCTGCCCAGGACCTTGCACTCTTCCCCATTCTCACCCAGATTTAGTCTCTACCCCCTTTCAGACACACAGATGCATACCGACATGCAGTTTGTCCTGGAAATAATCAACCTGTGGACAGCTTAACATTCCTGACATCAAGCTGCAGAATCTCCGGGGTAGAACCTTTTTTTTTTTTTTTTAAATCCTCCGGATGACTCCAATATTCAGTCAGGTTTGATAACTAGGGGTTGTAGCCTATTCTGATTTAAATCTCAGCTGACAGTATTCTTCTTTTTTTTTTTTTAAGATTTTATTTATTTATTTAACAGGGAGAGAGAGACAGTGAGAAAGGGAACACAAGCAGGGGGAGCTGAGCAGGGAGCCGGATCCTGGGCTAAGTCCCAGGACCCTGGACCAAAGGCAGACGCTTAAGGACTGAGCCACCCAGACTTCCTCAGCTGACAATATTCTATGCCATGCTGAATGATAAAATGCAGATCATTTTTAAGACCACATTTCCCCTGGTATTTCACAGTCACAGAGACATTTTTTCAAATCTAATGAGATCTTTGGCCAGTGTTACCCAAGTTCTATTATCTTTTCCCTGAAGTGGAGAGATTTCTTAGGTAATACCAAATTTACTTCCTTTTGATGTATTTTAAATATGTGTTCTCTTTCTTAAAATAATACAAAGTAAGTTTTTTTTATTAATACCAGTATCTAGCCTTTTGTTTGAATGAAGTTACTGCAATGAGATTAAAATTACAAAGAGAATCAGTAATAAGAATCATGCTGAAAATGCATGAAAGTGCTAACATACATAAGTTATTCTGGAATCTGATACTTCAATAGATGTTTACCACTGAAAATGAAACCTATTAGTGAGCCATTCAGTGAGTATTGATCGAGTACTGACTATGTGCTTAGGAATCTGGAAGGGAACGTAATATCAAAAAACATTAACTAATCATCTCTCTCCCTGTGCAGACGATATAAAACCCAGCAATAAATGACCTAGCAACAAAAATTAGAGAATAAGTCAACGTATCATAATGGACCAATATAAATAGTAAATACAAAAACACTGGGAAAATGTTAATAAAAATAAATCCACATCGAGGCTAACACACTAAATTCCCACCATTTGACAGGCCTCACTGACCCTATCAATTAACCAGGAGACATGATACAATTCCATAGGAGTTCTTGCCAGCACTCTGCACCGCCCCCCCGCCACCCTCCCCCAAACCCCTCAAGTAAGAGAAGATAAATTTCACAGACTTCTTGGAGACCCAGCCATGCTAGACTCAAGATCTTTAGCTAGAACTGAAAGCCTAAAGCAAAAGCCATCTCAGTTGAACTTTAGAATATCTGAAGTGCTCTTTAAGCAAAGAGATTTTGATATAATTGTCTGGGATGGGACCCAGAGATCAGCATTACTTTTAAAATTTGCCAGTAGGTGCTAATATTTAGCAGGAGTTGAGAACTACTGAGCTAAAGACTTCTTAAATATGCTTTGTTAGGTTTTCATTATATTTAAAGATTATAAAATATAAAATTATATTTAAAGATTTTTTTTTAATTTATTTATTTGACACAGATCACAAGTAGGCAGAGAGGCAGGCAGAGAGAGGGGGGAAGCAGGCTCCCTGCCAAGCAGAGAGTCCAATGTGAGGCTCAATCCCAGGACCCTGGGATCATGACCTGAGCCGAAGGCAGAGGATTTAACCCACTGAGCCACCCAGGCGCCCCCATATTATATTTAAATATTTTTTACCTTTGTTCCATAAAACTGTTCTTTTTTCCTTCAGATAAGAATGTGACACTTTTTTTTTCAATTTCTGTTTTCATAACACCTCATCTCAACACTCCAGTTTATTATGTAGAAAAGAATCAAATGTGGAGAAAGGTGTGGAAAAAAGAATGCCTAGGCCACAAAGACCTACACTAGGTTGATCTGTTTATGTCACTCAGATCGAAATTACACATACCCAATAGTCTTCAAATTGAGTGACATAAGTTGTCATACCCAGGACTCAAAACTGTAGTCTCTGGGTTAATTGACACTCTGGTGTGGGGCGCCTGGATGGCCCAGTGGGTTAAAGCCTCTGCCTTTGGCTCAGGTCATGATTTCAGGGTCCTGGGATCGAGCCCCGCCTCAGGCTTTCTGCTCAACAGGGAGCCTGCTTCCCTTCCTTTCTCTGTGCCTGCCTCTCTACCTACTTGTGATCTCTGTCTGTCAAATAAATAAATAAAATCTTTAAGAAAAAAAAATTGACACTCTGGTGAAGTTTCAAATGTTCTTATTCTTGGAATAGTATAATAGAAACAGACACAGAGACAGAGACAGAAGGAAAAGCACCGGTTCCTGCCACACGGAAAGGATTAAAGAGACACTTTCTTCTTCCCCTAACATGTCCCTCCTCCCCTAACGCTGGACAGTATCCTGCAGAAAATTCACCAGCTGCCCCTTCAGGAGCCCTGAAGAGCAACAGCTCTCTGATCAGACCCGAACAGGATCTGTAGTGGGTAATTTTGAAAAATCAGTTAAAGCAGGGCTAATCATTTTAACAATAATACATACATTCATTAAACACAGAACTTTAACATCAAACATTTAAATGTATAGCCAGTTACCAATCTTTTGATGTAGACCAGGACCTTTGTGAGAAATGGATCAGTTAATAGGGATCCCGTTTTTTTTCTCCCATTTTCCACCTATATCCTCTTAGCCAGTTTTACAGTTTTAATTTCTTTAAAATTGGGTGAGAACTTCTGTATAATAATATGGATACATAAGATCTTTACAACTTTTCTTTTTTACAGTTTCCCCTCACTTTTACAGTTGATCCACTATCTGATCATAATTCCCCTTCCTGAGTATTTCCAAAGCTTTCCCTCCACCCTCACAATTTTCTATTACTATAATATTTAACTGAATTATATAATGAAATTCTCAACTAGCTGGTCGAACAGGCTAGAAATATCACTGACTGCCAGCAAGCTATATAGCTCAACCAGTGAGAGGAAAAGTATGTGGAGATAATAGAGAAGAGGCTCCCAGCCTCACAAACAACCCAACATTTAGGAGGTTCCAAGATAATGGGGGGAATGGAATATGTTGGTTAACCTAGCAGGTCAATTGAGAGGACTTCCACTGAATCTTGTTGAATTCTCCACTTAACTCAAAGGTGTCACATCCTCTTGCTTTGATAACACAACACCACCATTCACTAGCCCCTGCCAAGATAGCTCAGATCATAATATTGTGACAAGAGACCAAAGGAGCTTTCCATGGTGTTCAGGAGTGAGAGAAGCAAAAAAACACAGACGACCTTGACAGCTACTTTACCAAACCAACCACAAAGGATAGCACTTAGGAAATGAGGGACATTGTTTTACTATAATTGATAAATTTCACCTCTAACAATATAGAAAAGTTGAACTGAAAACATCATAGCCATTATTTCAGTGACAATCACATCACATAATGTGATATAACTTAAAATAATAAAAATAGTTTGAGAGAATGTTATATAACTTTAAATCAAGATTTTAGCCATTATTAGTTTTCATCTATTGTCAAGTTTTATTCTTCTCATCTGACTTTGTTTTTTTGGGGGGTGGTCATTCTCATTCATAAGTGCCACTTATGAAACTATTTACTGTTGAACATGTCTGATGAAAGACTAATGAAAGGAAAAGAGGAGTTAAACCCAGCCATTACTGATTGGTTCCTGCAGACCAACCATTTTGAGTGTACTATTGCACGTAATCCAAACAACAACCCTGAAAGGAGATCTTGTTACTGTCCTCTAGAGAGATTACACCATTTGGTCAAGATCACAAAGCTAAGTAGACCACAGAGTCTAGATTTGAACCCACGTCTTTTTGATTCCCAGTGTCTGTACTAAGCTAAAGCAGCAATTCTTTGTTAATCATCAAACACTGCTCAGTAAGAAAGCTGGACAGTACCATTAGGAGTTTATACTCAGTGACCACTGTCATCTTGATATAAATGAAAACATGCCTTCCGGGCACTCACAGCTCACTCTTGATCCCTCTTTTATTTTACAAGTGCCTGTTCTTTTGTCAAAAGAATTCTTTTTTTTTTTTCCCAATTTATTTATTTTCAGAAAAACAGTATTCATTATTTTTTCACCACACCCAGTGCTCCATGCAAGCTGTGCCCTCTATAATACCCACCACCTGGTACCCTAACCTCCCACCTGTCAAAAGAATTCTTGATAACACCAATTGACCTCGTGGGGCATTTAAATAGATTCACCAACAGAATTTCATAGATAGAACTGATAGTCTAGGTCATCTAATTCAAATCCCTGGTTTTTATTTGATAGCTAGTGAGGAAAAGGAGACATTAAAACGTAAAGGGAAAAAAGAAGGAAGACCTCAAAGAAATCTCTAATCACATATTCTTAAGGAATCAGAATTTTTCCTAATTTTTCCTTTCATACATGCTTGTATATCAAAAGAGAATAGTTGCATACAATGCTAAAAGATGATGTATTACCTCCCTTATATTGACAGGAGGAAGGAGGGAGATTGCAGAGAACTCGGTAAATATAGATCTGCTTCAGTCTGTCTTGCCAAGTGTCTGATAGCACCCGCCAAATAGTAGAAGCTCAGTAATGAGATGCATCTTATCAAAGAATAGCCTTGACTTTTGAGGAGCTATCTCAGAGCATCACAACTATGTCAGTAACCTCTGACAATTAGAGTTTCCTGATTTTAAAAAAAAAAAAAAAGACTGTTGAAAAACTCCCACATGTCTGCCCTTTGATTCTCCCACATCCTTTTTTTTTTTTTTAATATTTCATTTATTTATTTGACAGACAGAGGTCACAAGTAGACAGAGAGGTAGGCAGGGGCGGGGGGGGCGGTGGAGCAGGCTCCCTGCTGAGCGGAGAGCTCGATGTGGGGCTCAATCCCAGGACTCTGGGATCATGACCTGAGCCGAAGGCAGAGGCTTAACCCACTGAGCCACCCAGGCACCCCTCTCCCACATTCTAATAGGAAGTGAAAGTACAATTTCATGGGTATCTCTTTGGTGATTTGAATAGAAAGTTTTCAAATAATGTATTTAGTAAAATACCTGAAAACAGACAATATTTTTCCTAGAAACTCAGAATTTATTTAATTTCCCTTTTTTAATGTTTATCTCCAGCTCACAGATCTAGTTGTTCTTTCCTATAGCAAAACCCATTTCCTTACAACTAATTTTGAGTTTCATAAGAAGTGCGCTCCAGAGTAGCCCAGTAATATTAACTATAATGCTCCCTGTTAGAAATTTGAATTTGTACCAACCCTTATGCTTGGGTGTCTGCTATTTTGCTCCAGTATACTGATGGTCTGGACTTTTTCTTAATTTTTATCAGAGCTCAGCTCTAATTAGCTTCTTTCTGCCTGAGAAAGGTTTTGCTTATCTTTTTCCTTGTAATGGCGGGGAAAAGGAAGGAAGGAAGAGCCAGTTTTACCCCTGCCCCTTCCTCTGTGACATTTCTGGTTGGGACAGAGGTAACCTCCCTAAAAATGCCTTTTTCCCCTTCTCCTCATGGATCTTCAACAAACACAAAAAGCTCATTTAAACCAATTAAATAAAATTGTGTTTCAACTCTCTAGAGTCAACTTCCTGTTTACTCCAGTTCTTTCTTTAAAGGAAGTGTCAGATGTTATATGCCTTTTTGTCCCAACACCTACATTTGAAAAGACACATTTTTCCTCACAACTATTAAATTTTTTTCCTTCTGCTAACAATGAGTTTGTACACCAGTGGTTAACAGAGTGGGCTGTAGAGACAGGCTTCCTGAGGTGGAGTCCCAGCTCTGCCGCTTGTTAGTTCTGTGATCCTGAACAAATGAGGTAGGCTTTCCGTGCCTCAGTTTCTTCATCTGTTAAGTGGGAACCAGAATGACATTTCTACCATGGGATTGTTGTGAGGAAGAAAGGGAACTTAACAGATTAAAATCTGTATTTATGCAGAACTGATTCCATATTAAGTTCTAATAAATGCTCACTCAGTATTATAAAGAACACAGCAGAGACTCCTTGAGATTACTGGAGTTTAATGGTAAGATTTACTTTATAGCTGGTCCAGGTCTTTGCCCCTGAACTAAGGGAATCCACAGAGCCACAAGAAATTTCTGGAACTGCAGGGAAAAAATAGGAATATAAATAATATTCTAATTAGAAAAAGAAGTAATACTAGTAACCATTAGCATTTTAAAATTTCAATTCAACAAGCAATTATTTAGTACCTATGATATGCAAGACAAGGGGGTAGTCATTCGGTACAGAACCATGTACTGAAAAATACCTGATCCACCTTTCCTCTCAGTTCCCTCCACAGTAAGCTCAGTTCCCAAACCAAACTTAGCACCTCAGTCCCTCACATAAATAAACACCCACCAATTACAGGCTGAACGTAGAACACTCTGCTATGCCCAGCAAGGTATAGCATAACTTATATAGTGAGAAAATACAGTCCTGGTCTCAATGAGCTTATATATAAGCAACTACTTATATATAGCCACTATATATATATATATAAATATTTATATATATATAAATATAGTTATCTATATAACTATATTTATATATATATATAGCTCATAGTTATATAGATAACTATATTTTATATATATATAGTTATATAGTTATATGGTGAGAAAATACAGTCCTGGCCCTCAATGAGCTTATATATAAGCAACTACTTAACACAGAAGATGAGACAAGAACAGAAATGCCCATAGTACAAGTTAAAACAAAATGGCTGCCACATATAAGCAAACATTTTGCAGGTGTTCAAAAGGAAGGTAAGATTAATTTTATTTTGTAGTCTCCTGAAAATCTTCATGGAAGAATACATGACTGCTACAGGCTTTAAAGAGTAGGTTTAAGATCCTGACCAAATAGAGACGGAAGACTAGGAATCTCAAGCATTAAAAATTCATGAAAAGACAACTCCATTATACAAAAGCATCAGGTTCATGTGGAAAGGAGAAGAATGGAGGGCAAGGCTGGAAGGGTGATTCGGACAAGCTTTGAAAGGCCCTGACAAACAGGGTAAGCATTTAGGAAGCGTACAAAAAGTCTTGCAACTAATCCTCTCAAAGTATCCACCGGCAATTATAAAGCCCTTCATATATTTGGGAAGTGGGGGGAAAAAAAACACCATTAAAAATGACAGGGTAAACAACAATGTGATGTTTTATTACTATTTTCTGGATCTAGGACAGTAGTTGGCATATTCAAAATTCTCTTAATCATAGGACCTTCTGATCATGGTTTTGATCAAATATGGCATGAAGGTCTTTTTAGTCTCCATAAGTCTTATACGGTTTTCCCTAACGTGACACTTCCTGGGTCTCCTGTGGTCATTTATCATGAAATGAGAAAATTTCCTAAAGATAGACACCAAACAACTGGGTGACTTCCAGTGAGATGCAAACTGTGGAAAGGAGTAGGCAGTCCTTCCTGGTTCTCTGTGGAGCAGACAGCCGGGCTCTGTGACGTTGCTTCTCCCTTTGGTGTTTTCCAGGAGAGGCATGCTGCCGAGGTGCGCAGGAACAAGGAGCTGCAGGTTGAACTTTCTGGCTGAAGCGATGGAGGGATGGCACGCCCCACCGTTAGTAAATCCCCCTGCCTATATTATAATGGATCATGCGATATCAGTATGGGAAATGTATGACATGGTTTAAAAAGAACTCATTATAAAAAACAAAAAACAGAATCAAAAATTAAAAAAAAATTCAATGCGGTCTCTTTGCAGAATGTTTTGCTTGATGTTTAAAAAATACCTTGGATCTTATTTTGTAAATACTTACATTTTTGTTAAAAAATACAAGTATTGCATTATGCAAGTTATTTCATAATCTTACATGTCCTGTAACAGGCTTTTGATGTTGTGTCTTTCCACTCAAATGAATTTGCTAGGTCTGTTCTTTTTGAAGCCCTCATGTTGAACTCCATTCCCTGCCCTTTTCACACCAACAGAAAAATGAGGTCAGTAGACAGTCCATGGTGCTAGAAACCCACCATTGCCTAATGACCTAGACGGCTTTGTAATCTCTGAACTTGACTAAGACCATGCCTAGGTTACAGGTATTAATTACAATTCCACGCAAACCTCCACATTTGTTCACTCATAATCTACTAACTGCCTAGAAACTACAAAACCAGGCTAAGAAAAAACAAACACACACCAATCATAGCATTTACTTCTGCTTCTACTGGATTATGTGCTACAAATGTGCTTTGGCTTTAGAAAGGGATGGATGAGAAGACAGATCTGAGATCAGTCTGGGTAGAAGCAAAAAGTCGAAACTTTTAAAACTGCTGAACACAGATCCAAATCCCAGTGGTTCAAGCAGCCACAAATTCGCTCTTCATGAAGTGGGCTTAATTCTCTAGTTTAAGTTCTTTTGATGGAATGAATTACTTAATGTGTCAGGTGGCTTATTTGTGGATGCCATGATTGATGATGTCATTTTAAGCTCTTACCTATAGTACAAGTACATGATGCTACTGAATATTTTTCCACTTGGAAACTGTGAGCTGGTTGTTGCATTAAAACACACATACGAACAAGGTCAAAAACACTGCGGACTTTCACTCAAGCTGGTCTTTCTTCCCCAGTGTGAGGCAATCCTGCCTGTTAAAATAAAAAGAAACTCCATCTGTGAGGGCTGGTACAGCTGAGGGGGCTAGGCAGGGCATTTGTGCCAACTAAGAATCACCAGACACCCACCATAAGTACCTATCGCAGTTTTGAAGTCGTTTCTCCCCCAAATCCCAACTCCTGAAGGTTGCTGCCTGCATATTTACTCTTCATTAGTGCTATTTTCCTGTGTCATTGTGAGCAAGCTGTGATTAATAAAGAATTGGAGTTCTGTGAACTAATAAAGGTTCGGTCTGGTCTCTTGCCCCTTTACATATCTGACCCCAGAGTTCAGATTTCCAAAGAGTAGCCATGGGATTAGACAATCTCCAAAGCCAAGAGACAATAATTAGTGTTTGAAGGAAACCAATGCCCTGCTGATTCACTTCCCTTCTGGGGCAGCAGGCGGCCTCTCTCTTCTCTCTCCCTCTGACAGGCCAGCCCGGCAGGGGAGGTCTTCAATCTGTTCCCCTTAAAAAAAACATTCAGGGCTGAAGGAGATAACCTTAGGTTCAGATTGATCATTCTGAGAAAGAGACCCCCCTTGCAAAGCATTTGGGAGGTTCCTGGCACACCTTGCATTCTCCCATGTGGCCCCAGACCCCCCTTCGCCAGCCTGTGAGATGTGATTTCCCTGCCATGCTGCTGAATTTTGCACTGCCAGGAAGCACACGGCACACATGGACACAGCGGGGTCCTGTCAGTGACCCAGATGGATCCTCCAGGACCAAATGAACCACATCCAGGTTTAGCAGAACATCATAAATAATTGAAACCACACAGACTTATGAATAAGTGAACTGGGCTATCGTCCATAGAAGCACTAACAAGCCAAGTGTCGGGGGCAGGCCACCTGGTCCCTGCCTTGACTAGCCTCTGTTTGCAGGACTACCGCTGCAACCCTCAAGACGCATGCTTACAAACGTGGGCGCCATTATCTTCCTTTGGGAAATCTATTGCAGGTTCTGATTAGCATAAAGTGATCTGTATTTTCATACTGATTTTTATGTAACTTGGCTCATAACTTTTTTATATAACGTTATTTGAAGGGCTCCCCTAGGGCTGGACCCTGTGATTAAGCCCTGAAAACATGAAAATGAGTGACCACAAGAAGCTCACAGTTTACGTGCTTATTTTTGGCTCAGAACTAGCAAGTAAGATATTTTGGTCTGTCTTTTCAGGATACTGAGGGGAAACATAGTTTCTGTGAAGTTTCTGAAATATTAGAATTAGTCGACAAACCCCTCACACTACTTTGTGGGTTCCTAAACTGGAAATGCTGACCATTCCAACTGCCCCGTCCCAAAGGTAAAGAGACTAAGGCACAGAGAGACAGAGAAGTTTAAGTGATTTTGCTCCACGTCACAAGGCCCACTTAATGGGATTTCTCTCCTTATTAGTATTACTTGAGGATGGTCTTTTGGCATATTCAAAATTCTCTTAATCATAGGACCTTCTGATCGTGCTTTTGATCAAATATGGCATAAAGGTCTTTTTAGTCTCCATAAGTCTTACACGGTTTTCCCTAAAACCGTGACACTTCCTGGGTCTCCTGTGGTCATTTATCATGAAATGAGAAAATTTCCTAAAGATAGACACCAAACAACTGGGTGACTTCCAGTGAGATGCAAACTGTGGAAAGGAGTAGGCAGTCCTTCCTGGTTCTCTTCCTCAAATCTTTCCACAACATTGAGGATACGTTATGTCTTTGAGGCTCCCCGAGACAACTGGTTCCCAAATTTTGGCACACTTCAGAGTCATTTGGAGGGCTTGATAAAAACAGATTGTTGAGCTCCAACCCCAGAATTTCTGATTCCCGAGGTCTGTGTGGAAACCCGAGAATGTGCATTTCTATCATGTTTCCAAGTGGTACTAGTGCTTCTTGTCTGCAACCTCACTGGAGAGACCCCACCACAAAATCGATTTGGTATAGATGCATGGGCTCTGGGCGATGGCCACAGTGGTGATACTGTTTCAGTCAGGGCATGTTCCACTGAGGTGGGGCGTGAAAAGAAACTCCATCTTTCTCAAAAAAGTAGAAGCAGAACCCAAAGGAATTCAAGAAGAAGAAAAAATGAACAACTACATCTTGCAGGTTAATAAAACACCAGAAAGAAAGCATCTAAGAGACAGTTGAGGTCAAGGAACCAATAGTCTTGCGTCTCCTGTCATTTAAAACATGGCTCCTCACCCTTTAAGAGTTGAACTACATGCTCTTTGCAGGGATGATGTCATTTTGTGAATTATCCAGGTCATTAGTCTTATTCCACTTATAATTTTTTTTTTACAGAGTCTGTTTTCCTCAGGACTATGTTTAAATTGTATATATGACTCTGAAATGCACTCTGAAGAAAATTCATGTAATCTCATTGGTTTAAAGATTTACCCTCCTCTCTTGTTTCTTCTGTACTGAAAAATACATGGCACAACTGAGGGTTGACAAATGCTGTTTTCTCTGGAGGCAAACACCGGCCTTTACAACACTTCTGAGGAGAAAACTAGGCAAAAACATATGGATAGTGATCCACCATCCCTATCCCACTGAGGGAAAGGATGAGAAGGAGGAGACATGCACCCTGACATTAGCAACCAAATAATCAATCACCTTGTGTGTTCCCAGCCCTGAACAAGCATATCTTTGAGTTCTAATCAGGCAATTTGCTGAAAATTCCTAAGGCGAACACACAACCCAGTGCAAAACGAAGATTCTCAAGCTCCTCCCCCAAATTACTGCAGTCATCTTGGATCCCTCACTGGCCCACTACCCACCTCCTGCTGAAATCAAGTAGCATCAATGTGACCTCCACACGGTCCCTCATTTCTTACTTCTTTTCTATTTCCATAATCACTGCCCTAATTTGGGTTGTATTAGCCTCTTACAACAACAAACATGTCTCCTTCCTCCAAGCTGCACTCCTCTGCAAGGCATTAAAGTGCTTCACTATCCCCCTCATTTGTCAAGAACATTACTCCCCTTGGACACCAAACTGTTCACTCTGACAAGAAACTTCTGGTCTCTATGCATATGCTGCACTCTGTCTAGAACTATCTTCCCTACAAATGAGCCAGAAGATGCTAGATCAGGCTATGATAAAACCCACAAAATCTCAGGCTAGTAAATCACAGTTGTGTATTTCCTGATGCACAGCCAGTGTGGGTCACAATGGACTCTGCGTCATTCCTCGCTCTGCACTGCAGGCCAGGGAGCTGCCTCTCTCTGAGACACTGCCGGTCACTGCAGAAAAGGGAAAGTGAAATCGGGCAAATCATGCACTGGCTCTCCTAAGCTTCTACCCAGAAACAGCCCACATCACATTTCATTGGCCAAAGCAAGCTATATGTCCACGTTTAACTCCAGAGTGCAATCCCAACATAAACTCAGAAGGAAGAAAGCCAGGAATATTTCACGAACAGCACAGGTGACTACCACACTACTGGTCACCAAACATTCAGTCATTCTCCTTCCCACATGTAAAGCACATTCACGCTGTCCCTGCAGGAAAATCCCCAGGTCCATTTGACCACAGCAGCAAGCTCAAGATCCAGGGTCTCGGGGTGATGACGCACAGTACTTCCTCTGACAGATGTGGACATGAGTCCTCTTGAGCAGAGACAAATTAGTTAGGAAGACAAGTTATTTTCCCCAACATATTCAATATACAATGATGAAATGGGGATAAGATGATCACAATAAACATACCTGTTCTAAAGGGAAACAGTAGAAGATACAGAGCATTCACTGACAATAGAAATTCTGGAGAGATATTGTGAGGGCCCTCGACCCTTAGGATAAATTGGAAACATTCCTTGCTCCTGTCTCTATTCTGATACCCAGAGAGGAGCTCTCCCATCCATGGCTCTTGGCTCTAAGCAGAGCTGCCTCTTCCTCCATTCTCCTTGGCCACATCAACAGGGGCGTTGGAAAATAATGACTTCCTTGGAATCCGAGCAGCTCTCCCAGCCAGCTTGCTGCCCACCATGTGGATCCAAGAGTTGCTGAGTTTTTCCTGGTCATCCTATTGGTCCAGATCCCGGAAAGAAACAGATGATGCATCACTATAAATGGGTAGAAGAAGAGAAATGAATGATGATTCTATTGCAATAGAATGGTATGTGCAGATTAAAAGAAACCAACTAAAGAGGTAAAGCACCGAGGGTATATCAAGAGAGAGAAGACATTTCCGCCCACAGCCTGAAGACCCAGGAGACAGTTGTTCCTGTAGAAGAAGGTCGCCCGACCTGGGGCTATGATCTTCTGGAGAGGAATTCAGCCTCTAACAAACACAGACTGGCAAGGAAGGATTGGGCAATAAACGTCTCAACATCTTTCTACTTGCATTCTTCAAGCTCTAGCCAAAGCCTCACATTGGCCGAATCCCCAACCATAAACCAGAGGGTAAGGGAGCCTGGTTGACACAGTGCATAGAAGTCAGGCCTCTGACTTCTAGGCAGGAAGAAGAAAGGTAGAGAAAGACCGTGGAGGGACAAACAGAGAACGTGGCCACCTGCAGCACAGACCACAGACTCATTCAGTGGCCAGCACTAATGACAGCTATGACGTCTTCACACTTATTTGTCGCTAGCACTGCTCACTATTTCTAGCATTTTTCTTTCAGGATTGTACTTTCCCAACACTTGGAGTTAGGTAAGATTGTGTGACCTACTTTGGTCACTGAGATGGGAGCAGAAGTCACATGTGCCCCTGAAAGCGGAAGCTTTAAGAGCAAATTCATGGGGCGCCTGGGTGGCTCAGTGGGTTAAGCCGCTGCCTTCGGCTCAGGTCATGATCTCAGGGTCCTGGGATCGAGTCCCGCATCGGGCCTCTGCTCGGCAAGGAGCCTGCTTCCTCCTCTCTCTCTCTGCCTGCCTCTCTGCCTACTTGTGATCTGTCTCTGTCAAATAAATAAATAAAATCTTTAAAAAAAAAAGAGCAAATTCATGATTCACCATCCTGCTTTCCCTCCATGCTGTGGCCTGGAATAAATATGAAGAATAGCACAGCCCACATCTGTGAGAGACATATAGCATGAGTGAGGTGAACTCCTTCTGTTCTAAGCCTCTGAATTTTGGAGTTGTTTGTTATTCATGAATAAGGATTAGTGGATTGAAACTCTTTTCACTGTCATACGGGTCCTTAGCTAGCCTCATCATCCTCCATCTGAAATTGAATGTTTCAACAGCTTTCGAGTGGCTTCCTTATCTTCAATTTTTCTGAACCCTAAATGCCAAGGAAACCAATTAAAGCCATAATATTGGGAGGGAGGCTTAATCTAACAACCGAACTATTCATCTCAGATACTAAAGGGCAAACTGAATGTTTTCATTGGTTTATTATGATGGCAACGATACTCACCTGCATTGTTTTCAAGACTAAGAGAGAAAAGAGGTTAAAAAAAAGAAAACTCTAACATACAAAACTTCACAGGCATACTCCTGTCAACTACCTCTAAAGGTTATAATTTCTCAGTCACCAATTCCAGAGACTGAGGTTTCAACAGACCCTTTGTGTATTAAAGGGAGATGTAAGGTGTACTAACATTTCATTTAAATCCATGGGTACTTGAGGAAAGTCTTTTCACACCTGCTTGCAATAAATATGTTACCCTCCCCTGAATACCAGATAAATGAATGCATCTGTTCGGTTCTGTAAGCTATAGGACAGATGCCAGGCTAGAGCACACGTTAGTATGCAGTGGCACACACAATCATGGAAATTATCTCCACTCCCTCTTCTTGGAGTCACCTCCAAATCTTCTTTCTTCCTTACCCCCAACAGCACATCTTGTACCAATGGACAAGGGGGTGGTGGATATCTTAGAGGCCAAATCCAGCAGTGCATCTCTACTAACTCTCAGGTTAGCATTAAGCACTCAGGTCTTTGAAGAAAAAAAAAATTTGCTATTCTCTAGCCTCTTCCAATCCTAGTTCCCCTGTTCATCTCAGTCAAGCTTCCAGAAGCCATTTCTCTCCCTTCACTTTCCATGCTCTCCTTCACCTGCAGTCATCTGCCTTCCGTTCTCACTTCTCCATTTAAACTACCTGTACCACATTACCAATGACCTCTTTGGTGCCAAACCAAATAGAAACTCTTAGTCTGACCAAATACACTGCTAAGGTTATCCTCAGGTCGTATCTTCCCTAAAAGCCTTCCTCGTACCCTTCACACCCTACTAGATTGGCAAGCCACCCCCACTGCCGCCATGTTCCCGAATTACCTGTGCAAAATAGTGTAGTGGTCAAGGGCATGGTCACTGGGGTTTAAGGTTCCTGACTCCCTGACCCTGGCCAAGTTGCTAATTTTCTTTAAATTTCTCACCTGTAAGTTGGGGATGATACAACACTAAATGCCTACGGCTGACTGAATCACGGTTCTCAATCCGTCACTCTCTCCATGTGGCCTTGCCATTTGCCATGTGACTTGCAGGACCTCTCACTAGAGGAGGCAGAGCGTATTTTCCTTTCCCACTGATGTTGAGTTTGGCCACATATCATACTTTGGCCAACTGAATAATAACAGATTTGACGAGAGCGAATTCTCTAAACAGGCAGAGGCTGGCTACCTTATACTCCTATAATCTGTCATGAAAATATGTCCTACTGTAACAACAGGAGTGTGGAGATGCATTAACCAACTGAAGTCCAGTCAAGAACCTGGAGCCAAGACCAACTCACTGATAGCTTGAAACAGCGAAAAAAAAAAATATATATATATATATATATGCAAGAAAAGTAAATATTTGTTATATTTGTTGTCATGAGCCATCGAGGTTTGAAATGGTTTGTAACAACATTATTATGAGACGATTAATATAATGTGTGAGGACATTGCTGAGAAAATTAAATGAGTCAATATAAAAGATGTCCACATAGGGCGCCTAGGTGGCTCAGTTGGTTAAACAACTGCCTTCGGTTCAGGTCATGATCCTGGACTTCCAGGATCGAGTCCCGCATGAGGCTCCCAGTTCCTTGGGGAGTCTGCTTCTCCCTCTGACCTTCTCCTTACTCATACTCTCTCTCCCTCATTCTCTCTCAAATAAATAAATAAAATCTTCAAAAAAAAAAAAGATGTCCACATAGCACCTGCTGCATAGTAAATATTTAATAATTATTAATTATTAACCTATATCATACTGTATTACAATTTCTGTTTGCTTAGATGTTTCTCTCATTTAACCATAAGCTCCTCTAAGACAGAGTTTCTAATTTATTGTTGAATCCCTAGTATTTAGCAAGTATCACACACACACACACACACACACAAACACACACACATTTCTGTTAGTAAGAGAATGAAAAAAAATCAATTTATGAATCCAAATGACAAAGATACTTATGCAGTGTCTGATATATAGAGGCATTTAATAAATACTAGTTCCCATCTCTTTCCTCCTATAGTCTGATAGTGTCTGCTTGGTTTCAAACTGTTTGAACTTGCAATTAAGCTTGATGTCACACAAAGGACCATCTTAGATGACCAAAAAAGCAAACTTCTATGAAAAGTAGAAAACTTCTTTATATCTAATGACAAAGAAAAAGAGAATAAAATCACCTGGGGGCAACTCTTTGGCCAGAACTTTCGGCTACACACCATCAAACCTATACCGGTCCCAACAGATCACACCCCCCGGGCTGCCGATTCGTCTTGCACCTCATGCCATTTCACGGAGCTGCTAGTCCGGCTCTCGGAAGCCTCAAGCTCCCACTTATTCCCGTGGAAATGGGAGTCCAGCTGAACTGAACTTTCTTCAGAAATGGGAAATTATAGCATCAGGACAGTTCTTAGGGTTTGGTAACAAATAAATCCCTGGTATTTATGTCCCGAACACTGGATGTGCTTTGTTTCCTTCAAACAACAAATTCCCTCTGGAAACAAGGTTTTTCCCAATGGAAACTTTTCTCTCTCCTGAGCACACTTCCTCCTCTGCAGGTGTCTCAAAGAGACATGCTAAGTACCAACCTTGCTCTTGTTTGCAACTTCTAGATCATTCTACTTCCTCCCTAAAACGTGCAGTCTTGAAGTTCATGTCACCCTACTAGTCAATCCCTTGTCTTCACTACCAACCTCCAGGTGATGTCCCCTCATTTTTCTATGACTTTTAATTCCTGGATCACTGTGACTCTCTTCAGCTCTACTTCTGTTCTAATGATTGGCAATTTTAGTATTCACACAACTGAAGCTTCCACATTCTGCTTTGGGTTACATGGCCTCTCCTCAAGTGATCTTGCTTCCCAGTTCTTAGTCACTCAGCCTTGTGGTTATTCCTAGACCTTCTCATTATCAGTAATCCAAATCCCACCATTATCTCCATTCCTTGCATCTCTTTGACCACTACCTCCTGTCTTTCCAGTTGAATTTTTTTAGTACCTTGACTCCTCCCCTTCGACCAACTGGGGCACCAGTCCCTTGATAGTAACTCTTCATGTTCCTTTCCCTCCTCAGTCACCACTCCCCCCACAACACATACTGACCAGCCTATTTTCCATGGGAAATCACTGCCATTTTTCTCTTATATATCCTTACAACTCCCTCCCTTAATGTGTTGTGCTTAGTTAGCCAAACCCATAACCCCAGATAAATTAACTCTCCATATGGCTCATGCTTGTACCCAGACAGATAAAAGTAGCTGCAGAAATCACACAGCTATCCTGACTGATCTCCCTTTAAATTCATGGTTATGGAGGCACCTGGGTGGCTCAGGGGGTTAAAGCCTCTGCCTTTGGCTCAGGTCATGATCCCAGGGTCCTGGGATCAAGCCCCACCTCTGGCTCTCTGCTCAGCAGGGAACCTGCTTCCTCCTCTCTCTCTCTCTCTCTCTCTCTCTGCCTGCCTCTCTGCCTACTTGTGATCTCTATCTGTCAATAAATAAGTAAAATCTTTTAAAAAATAAAATCATGGATATGAACTTCATTGGAGCCCTCAATTTTTCCCAGCACTTTATTTCTCTGGTTTTATCCTTATGTTCTCTTACACCTCCTCAAACTTCCAACATCTCCTCCCCTAAGTCCCACATTTAGCTGATGACTCTGCTTCCTACTTCACTGAGCAAATGAAGTAATTACAATACAATATCCATCAACTCTCACCAACACATCTATCCACCTACCATGCTTACATTCTGCTTTTCTGGACGTGACTGCAGATGAGCTCTCCAAAGCCAGGCCTTCCCTTTATGCATTAGAGCCCATCTCTCTAACCAAGTCAGATCTATTGCTCCAGGAAGTCTCTCCTCTCCCTCTTATTTCATCATTTTGTTTTCTTTCTACAATGTCAGTAAGCAAACATGCTACTATTTCTTCCATCCTTTAAAAAAAAAAAAACTATTTCATTTTCCACCAGCTACTGACTTATTTCTCTGCTTCGTTTTGTAGCAAAACTCCTAAAGCATTTTCTCTACTCACCACCCTTTTCATCCTTTCTTCTGTCATGAGCCCTCTCCAAGAAGGCTTTGACCCCCATTCTACTGTACCCACACTGTTCTTGTCAGAGCCAACTAAGTGTTAAACAGGATAAATAACAAAAAGCGAGACCCATACAAATGCTGAAATTTTGAAACATCCTGTCCTTTAAATTATAAAACCAGGCAGAAATAGTTTACCTACAAAGGAATAAAAATCAGACTGCCTCTGACCTCCTCCTGTTGGCAACTCTGAATGCTAAAAGCTACTGGAATGATATTTTTAAAGTCTTGAGGAAACAATATAGGATTCTATATTCATCACATGATCAGTCAAACGTGAAGGCAAAATAAAAATATTTTCAAACATATAAAAACTCATAAGAGTCATCGTCCATTTCTGAAAAACTTACTCAAGGATATACTCTGCCAATACGAGAAACCAGTAAGATGGATAGATGTTCTTATTATCTTAGTGAATACATCCTAGATATCATCTAACATCATTCAGCTTCATTCTCATTCCCTCTGGGCCATCCCCAGAGACTAGAAGCCTGTGAACCACATTTCCTTTGCCAACAGAGTTCTCCATACATTATAGATCCCATCAATGATAAGTGCTTACATCAGATTTGGAAGGTGGACGAGAAAGCATTCTTTTCCTTCTGGATTAGCACTGGATGAGTGGACTTCAGTAAACACCATCTTTTGTAGCAATCACATATCCCTGAAAAGGGCTCACTTCAGGACAGCTGTGACCATGGAGTGGCCCTTCCCACCATCTCCTGTCTCTCAGGTGGCAGCAGCAAGTTTCTGACTTTCTGGAAACATAGCTAAAGGCCTTCTGACTTGCATTCTTGGAGGACTTCCAAAGTTGTGGAAAACACTGAATTCCCTTAAATCTCTTTCCATTTGACATAAGCACACTGGTTTCTGACTGAATCTTGACGAATAATGGCCCTTTTTTAAAGTAAGAACAATTTTGAGCTTTAAAAAAATGTTGTCCAAAAAAGTATTAGTCATAAAGTGAAATTGTCTGGAGTTCAAGTTCAAATAGGGTTTCTTCTCAAGCCTCTTATCAGGCCTCACATACTGTCCTAGCACCTAAGAATTCAGCAAAGTTGGGGCATCAGTTAAGCCTCTGGCCTTCAGCTCAGGTCATGAAGTCAGGGTCCTGGGATCAAACCCTATGTTGTGCTCTCTGCCCACTGGGGAGCCTGCTTCTCCTCTTTCTTCTGCAGCTCCCCCTGCTGGTGCTCTCTCTCTCGCTCTCTCCCTCTCTCTCAAATAAATAAAATCTTAAAAAAAAAAAAAAAAAGAGTTCAACAAATTTAAGAATACAGGAAATCTCAGGAATAATAGATTATATCTTTAAAATTTCACAAAATCTAGAATACTTACAAAGTGTTAGTGCTAGACTTTTAAATTCTCATGTCCTCTAGAAACTGCAATAAATTCCAGGAAGTTTTTTTTTTTTTTAAGATTTTATTTATTTATTTGACAGAGATCACAAGTAGGCAGAGAGGCAGGCGGAGGGGGGGGATGCAGGCTCCCTGCCGAGCAGAAAGCCTGATGCAGGGCTCGATCCCAGGACCCTGGGATCATGACCTGAACCAAGGCAGGGGCTTAACCCACTGAGCCAGGAAGTTTTTGTCACGCAGTGAAACTCACTAAGAGTTTCACTTAGGGTAATAAATTTATTTAAAGACCCATGAATTTCAGTCTCTGCAAAGAGAAAACACGTGTAAAGAAAACTACTGCAAAATGGATATTGCTATGTCTATAAATCTAAGGCAAATCCCTATTCTATTAATCAGTGGGAAGATAATTTTCATGGTAGGACAACAGCAACAAAGGTTATACACTTTGAATTAGGGATGAAATTTTAGAAGTGATACCCAGATTTCAGGGTTTCTTTCCTCAATCATTTTAGAGTTGGAACGTTACAAAATGTAGGTTACAAATCTAAGCCCATCCATGGTCTCTGTCTGTACGTGGCACAGACTGAACAACGCGACACCAAACAAAAGTAGGACTTGATTTATATAGCTGATGAACATTGAAGAAACCACAGAATCTGGAGGATTTTGTTGCAACAGCCTCTGCTCACTCTTTCTCTGACAACCAGCCCTTAAAGTTCATTGATGCATTCAGCAAACATTCATTGAGGATCTGCTGTGCAGTTTACATAAGCTGAGAAAAGATGCCACATTCATTCTCAGTCCTCTGCTCTCCCTTCTGCACACAAACATATGTCCACTCTTTTCATGTCTCTCCTGCTTCCATCAGCCACCCTCAGGAATGCCCTTCCGTTCTTACCGAGTCGTGTTTGCATTTGACCTTTGTGGCTTGCCTCCTGCATACCAGCCTCAGCGTATAAGAGAACCGGATCCTCATCTCTGGGGCCATCCAGAGTGTGATCTGCTTCAAAGATAAATGTAGCTCTCTCGTGCTCTTGCGGTGGCCGCTAGCTGCCCCTGGAGAATCTTCATCATGGCGGCCTTCCAACATTGTTCCACTGATCACTGCAGCCCATACATTCCATGCTTGTTCCCAGGCCTGTGGTTTCAGTCATGCTCTTCTCTCCATTTGCTGGCCTACCTCTCAGTGCTGCTCAGGCATCCAGTGACTCCTTTAAGGAGCCCGTCTGGAACACGCCTCACCCTCTTCCCTCCTCCCCAAATTGGCTGGCTCTTCTCTCTGCTTCTATAACCCCCTGTGTTTGCTTCTTTCAGCAATCATCACATTACAGTTGAAGTGATTTAACTTTTATCCATTTATTCCACCAATGTTATTGAGGGACTATTAAGTACCAAATACATAGCGAGGTGCTAAATAGACAAATGTGAGAAGAGGTCAACAACCATCAAGTAAAAACATACACATCCACACATGCACACAACTTAGGAAAATGACAAACTTCATACTCTGTTAGAATAATGGGATAGATCAGATAAAGTTGTCCAAAATTTTCCGGTGGTAGCAAATGCCTGGCACATAGTAGGTGCTCAATATATGTTTTCTTGACCATCAAACTGAGCAAGTAAGACAACACTGGAATTTTAAAGTGTACATGGCAGTTGCAGTGGCTTAAAAAACACGGTGGAGAAGAAAGAACAGTATGGAAAGAAAGGGGGGCTGTGTGTGTGTGAGAGAGAGAGAGAGAGAGAGAGGTCCTCAGCCTGGGATGTGACACATTCCCATTTCCCCCTCTAGGGAGGAACTGCAGGATCACTTTGGACCACCAGGGGGCAATGTCTGATCACATGTGAGGACAACTCCCGACCCAGGCGATCATTTTGTTTAGGGGGCACTCCCATCTGCTGTGTTAAGAAACAAAGGACTTGAACATAAAACACAATTTTTTTTTTAATGTTACTAATGAAAAACACATTCCTTGAAGATAATAAATACTCATTAGATTAAAATGGAAGAAAAAAAAGAGGCGTTTCATATTCATAATTGTATAATTATCCTTATCTAACGGAACAAATCCCCACTTCCTAATCATTTATAATTTTCATCACTCAACTATAGGACACAGCAGGTATTAATATTGGGTGAGAAGGAGTTTTCCGGTTTCTCCTCAGCATTTATGCTGTTCAAGCACTTCCAACCGCTGCTTCCTTCATGTTGAATAATCTTGTTTAGCCTCATCATAACTCATTGAGATAGATGAGAGGCAATTATCATTTTTGCTTGGCACATAAGGAAACACAGAGGAGTTCTCGGCTCGTTGGGGTAGAATTGAAAATGGCCACCCAAGTTTGACAGGCTGCCCAGAATTCACTCAACTCACCACCAGCCAGAATGAACAGGCCCTGGAGCACCGCCATTTCCTGGCAAAAGTCAACGACCAGGTGCTTTCAAGAGTGTGTTATTTGAGACACCTAGAGATGTTATTCCTGTCAGAGCACATCAGGACGTGTATAAAGAGCTTAGAGCCCTTGCTTGGCCCAAAGTAGGTTGTTCCCAGAGGCCTAGGCAACATCTTCACTAGGAACCATTAATGGGAGAGGCCAGATACTGTTCCAGGAAATAAAAAGCCATAAAAGTTGGAAGAAAATAATCCAGACTTTGCTACCTGGTTATTCAATCAAGGGATATTCATTAAACAGTACTGGAAGAGTCTCTGTGGGGTTAGCAATGCATAAAATATTGTCCTTGCCCTAAAGGAACTGAAATCTATTTATAAGAGCATGGGATGTATGCATAAAAACGTTTGTTAATAATAATATAAAACAGACTGTACTCCCATGTGGCTGAGCTCAACAGAGATTGTCAATAAATATTTCCTGATTGTCTACTAAGTTCCAAACATGACTGAGATACATAGTGTATATAAAAGCCACTGTGCTTGCCTTACAGACTTTACTCTCTAGTTGCGAAGCACATGAGTTATTGTTTATTAATTTATTCAGTAAATATTAATGGACCTCCTAAAACACATGAAGCATCATGCTAAACAAGAAGGATATGAATAACCCACAATCCCACACACAAGGAACTCAGTCTAGTAAAGGAGCAGATATGTAAACAATTTACTTTCAATGTAGTGTGTATGTATAATTATATAATTATATATGTATATTATTATATATAATTTATATGTAAAATGGAATTATTTTATATTTTATTTTATAATTTATAGACTATACATAAACTTATGTTTATATATTTTATAAGTTATATTTATATTTTATTTTATTATTTTATAATATAACATATGAAGACAGAATTATTTATAGATAAATAACAGAGAAGAAAGATAATGCTTAAGACGAGTATAAGAACTAGAAGAAACATTACAAAAAGGTGACATTTACAGAAAGTTTTGAAGGTGTTTTCCAAGTAGACTCATGAGAGAAGAGTCTTCCAGGAAGAAGGAACAAAGCACCTAAGGGTACGGAGTCAGGAAATGGAATGATGAACCTTTAATGGCTGAAACTCAGCAAAAAAGTTGAGCAATGGTGACAGATGAGAATAGTAGAGGGGTAGAGACCAGATGGCAAAAGGAAAAGGGATTTTATCTTTCCAAAGTGGAAAGCCTTTACAATATCAAAAGAGGAGACAAGGGCAATTTCATCTGTGTATTAGGAAAATTATTGCAATTACTCCAAGGAGGATGGTTTAGAGTGGATCAAGATTGGAGTTAAGGAACTAATTAGGAGTCGAGTTCAGTAATCAAGACAAAAGCTAATGAGAAAGTTGGAATAAAGAATGTTTTAGAATATAGAACCAAGACAACATGGGAACCAATAGGTATTGGGAATAAGGGAGGAGAAGTGTCAGAGATGACGTGTTTCTACTGGGTGCTCTTAGTTTCTACTGGGCCAGATTGGGTGTTCTCAACTCACTGCTGGCAGGTAGCAAAAGGAGAGCAATTATTAGAAAGTGAATGGGAAGAATGAGGGATCAACAGCTTGAATCTAAATATGTTGAGTCAAAGGTACAGGTGAAACATGGAAAGCTAAGGTGGTCATAGATTACATCCTGGAAACCTTTGCATTAATCTAGATCTAGGATAGGTAGCCTTTGTGGAGTGGAAGTGGAAGGAGGGAAAGAGTTGGAAAAGAAGGACATACCAGGTAAGGGAATATTCATAATGAAGTCAAAGAGGAGGGAATGAGGAAGTAGATGAGACCAACCTGCACAAAGCAAAGGGTAAGGAAAAAAGGCAATGTTTCACAAATAGAAAGAATCCAAGTTCATGGTGGACGTGAGCTGAGGAAGAGTGTTCTGGAGGAGAGATGCAAATGATATCTGGACCAGGATGGCAAGCCAAGGTGAGTAATTTTTCAGGGCATGAAGAATAGAAGACAATGTCCTTTCCTTTAACAACATACAATACAGAAACTCCAAATTTTAGTTCCTGAAGTAGTTTCCTGGTGAAATGCAGAGATTGATATAATATTTATGACAGGCACTGCTTTAAGCACTTTCCATACACTAATCTATTTAATCTTCCTAGCAACCATATTGAGTGGGTATCGTTATTATTGTCATTTTATGACTGAGGTACTAGAGACACAGAGGATCCAGTAACTTGATAAAGGTAATATGGCTAGTAAGTGGGGGAGCACAAGGCTGGCTATGCAGCCACATCTTCAATCAATCCACCATTGCCTCCCAAGTACTGTGGCTGCTCTGATCGGTTCCTTCCCTTCAAGTCCACCTACCACCCCCACCATGCTAATTCCAGGAGAGGTCTGCTCTGTCCCCTTGCAGCACTGACGCAAGCCAAACTTGTAAAAGTTTTTGCTAAATCATAAAGGAGAACAAAGTAGGAACACAGGAAGGGTACTCAGAAAACCGATCTGACTTATGAAACACAAGTCTCTAATCTTTTTTTACAGCAAGCTTGCCCTGTTTTTCATGCTCTCTCCGGAACACTACACCACCCCAAAGGCTGATATCCCTGCACGTCTCTTGTCTGAGACCCTCACCTTCTAGCCTATTCCGAATGGTTAAACCATCTTTAAAACATGGAGCAGCTATCTAGAATCTAACTTAAAGAAGATCTTTGTTGGTGGGATTTTTTCCTCATATGCACAGGTTTACCTGCAGGGACGACCTGTTTCTCAAGTAATCGACGTCATAGGTGACTTCATTCTACCAGTGAGATTTCCTGTCCATCGCCCCCATGTCCACAGCTTCCCCCCTGGAGTGTGTCTCCACCCTCTGAAGTACAAGTGGATTTCCTAACATCATCACTGTGTCCTCCTGGGAGGGACTACACATCCGTAAAAATGGGAGTATTTCCTTACAAAACGACAGGTGTTAGACCAGGGAGGGGCCATCAGGCATAGAGAGGAAAGGATTGTCCTTGACAAAACTTGGATGAGTGCCTTGCTATCAGGGTTGAAGGTGAACCCAAAGTTTCAAGCCCAGTAACAGACAACTAGTGTATTGAGAACGTCAGGAAAGTTGGCAGGAAGAACTGGTTTGGGAAGTTAATACAAGGAGTGTGATCTTACCCAAGTTGTCCGTGAGGCGAGGAAGCCAGATCCAAGCTCAGATGACTGAAGACCAACCGGACATCTGAGGCTATAGGTGGGTGTCAGAGATTAGATCAGGGAATCATCAGCACAAAGGTGAGAAATGAAAAAGAACTGATAAGTGTTCAAGATTTTAAGAAGGGGATAAAAACTCTAAGTGGGAAGAACTCATAGCTATAGGCAAAATGAAGAGAAGGAAGAGGAGACAAGGAGAGAAACGGGAAAAGGATCATTCAGGGAAGAAGGGGAAAACCAGAGATAATACAGCAGCACAGAAAACAAGAAGAAAGATTTCTAAAAAGAGAGTGAATTACTTAAGAATTCTATGTGACGGAGCACCTGGGTGGCTCAGTGGGTTAAGCCACTGCCTTCGGCTCAGGTCATGGTCTCAGGGTCCTGGGATCGAGTCCCGCATTGGGCTCTCTGCTCAGCAGGGAGCCTGCTTCCCTTCCTCTCTCTCTGCCTGCCTCTCTGCTTACTTGTGATCTCTGTCTGTCAAATGAATAAATAAAATCTAAAAAAAAGAATTCTATGTGACAAGAGATGCCATAAATAAGAGCAGAAAGCAAAACATAGACTGGGGGACCCATCTGAACTACATATGGCAAATGAGTTAATATTAATATGAAAAGCATTTGCCATAGAATAAAGGGCAAAGAATAGGAACAGGAATTTCACAGAAACAGAATTAAAAATGGCCAGTTTATACATGAAAAAATACTCATATTTACCATCAAACAAGGAAACACAAATTAAAACAGATCAGAAATGCTGACAGCGTCCCTGGTGACCAGGGTGTGGGGAGTCTAGCTTTTCCATGTATTGCAGGTGGAAGCATGAGTTGTTGCAAATTATTTTTTTAAAGATTTATTTATTTATTTATTTATTTGACAGACAGAGGTTACAAGTAGGCAGACAGGCAGGCAAAGAGAGAAAGGAGGAAGCAGGCTCCCCGCTGAGCAGAGAGCCCAATGTGGGGCTCGATCCCAGGACCCTGGAATCATGACCTGAGCCAAAGGCAGAGGCTTTAAACCAGTGAGCCACCCAGGCGTCCCTGTTGCAAATTTCTTGACAACAATCTGACATTGAATAAATTTCAAAATGCACATTCCCTTTGGCCCAATGACATCTCTTTTGAAAATCTATCACACAGCAATAAAAGCACCGATACATTTAAAAATACTTGTATTTGACCACTGCAGCATTCTCTGGTAGCAGGGAGAGGAAACCTGAAAAATTGAATCAAGATAAATAGGACAATAATTGAAGAAATTATGGCATATCCATACGATGAAATACGGTGCGTCCGTTTAAAAAAAAATGTGTTTAAACCTGAAGGAACATGACATATATATAGATAGATTTATATATCTATCTATATATATACAATTTTATTTACTATTTGAGAGAGAAAGTGAGAGCGAGTCCATGAGCAAGCAGGGGAGATGGAGAGGGACAAGTCGACTCTGCACTGAGTATGGAGCCTGACGCAGGACTTGATCTCAGAATCCTGAGATCATGACCTGAGCTGAAACTAAGTCAGACAATCAGCTGAGCCACCCAGGTGGCCCAGGTATATGTTATATTTTAAAGGAAATGCAAGTTGCAAACTAATATTTAACATATGATCCCCTTTCTGTAGAGGATAAAACAGAGGGGATGAACCCATATTTGTGTTAGACGTATTTGCATAAGCAAGGAGAAGGAAGAGGTAGCAAACACACTGGTTAATTCCGGCTACCACAGTGGGAGAGGACTGGAGGGAAGGGAAATTGATTCATTTTTGTTTCACGTACTTCTGGATATCATCCGATCTGATACTACATCCATGTAGATTGTGATTGTTTTCATTTTAATTCAATTAGCTAACATATGGGACATCATTAGTTTTTTGATGTGGTTAGTGATTCACTAGTTGCCTATAACCCTCAGTACTCATCACAACATGTGCCTTCCTTAATACCCATCACCCAGTTACCCCCTCCTCCTCCCAACTACCTTCCTTTCCACACCCCTCAGTTTGTTTCAGAGTCCAGAGTGTCTCATGGCTTGTCTCCCTCTCTGATTTCTTCCCATTCAGTGCTCCCTCCCTTCCCCTATGATCCTCTGTGCTATATCTTATATTCCACGTATTAGTGAAACCATATGATAACTGCCTTTCTCTGACTGACTTGTTGTGATTTTTTTTAATCCACGTAAGTGATTGTAATCCAGAAAACTTGAAAAGTATCAGAAGCCACATTCTTCTAGAAGAACGAACGTGAAGACAAAGCTGCTGGAGATGACAATAAGGAGAGCAAAGTTCTTCAGGAAAACAATTTAAGAAAGAGAGGGTCAGTGGGTGAGGCAGACAGCTGGAAGAACCCTGATTTTAAAGAAATGACGAAGGAAGTGAGTAGTCGACAAACAGATTCTTAGAGAATGTTAAAATTTGATAATTATATGTTTCAGGTTGCATAAAGTTTTTAATTACAAAAGTAAACATGCATGATTTTTTTTTTAATTAAAACACTTGCTCATTCTTAGGCCCTCACAGAACCCTGCCCCGTCATCAGGAATGCCTTTCCATTTTACACATAAAGAAACTGAATCTGATGGTAAAGTGAATTTTCAGAGACCTCTCAGCCTCCACGAGACCCCACTGGCCTGGCAATCAGCTCTCCTGGAACAAACCCCTATGTCTTGTTCAGCAAAAGCCGCAAAGTGCGAAGGTTCTTTCTGGACGGCAAGGGCGGCAGGCTGGCAGAAGGAGAGTTCCCAACCGTTGACAGAAAAGGAATCAATTGGAACCCACTCCAAATCAAAATCAGCCTTCCCGAGCTAAAGGCAGGAAGCTGGACTAAGAAGGCAGCCCACTGGAAGTTTCCATTCCTGTCTGTCGCAAGCTCCCCGTGACCTCACAAAAGTAACCTCTGCCCTGTGTCTTAGTTTCCCTCCCTTCAAATAGGATACCCTACCTTCCCCTAAAGAAAAAAATACGCTGCAATATTGTATTGGTTACAATAGCTTTGAACTTGCTGTAGAAATTACTACAACAGGTTGCCATGATCTCACTCCCTTAGAGGGGCCTCCGTGAGAACCTATTCCGGACAATGATTTACAGTGTGGTCCTCCCACCCTCCCTCACCTCAGGGTGAGGAGAAGCCTGCAGAGAGTGCCTGAGAAGTCGACTACCTACATGTGGAAACCACACTCTGTGAGCTGTTAGGAAAGACCTGATATCTTCAGCAGTCCCTGTGTGCTCGAAAGGACGTGCCAAACCCCAGGCAAGGCCAAAGGGGACCAATGTGAGCAAAGAAACCATGAGTGTATAAAAACACAGCCACCCAGATGGGAGCCCGTAGATAACCAGTTCTGTTCGGAAAAACACAGTTTATGGTTCAGGGCTTCAGGGAAACACTTTCTGGGAGTCCCTGAAGAGTTAAGGAGTCAACACGTGGTTTGCATTTTCTGTTCACTGAGCAAGACGGTAAGTTCCTGAAGCCAAAAGAACCTGACCTGTGGTGTCTTTTTGCTGTCTGTTCTTCTTCCTGCCCTGCTCACTCCTCGAATGTGACGTCAAATACAGGATCTGCACACCGAGGTTCACGCAGTGCTGATGTTCACACACTAGTAATTCCAGAAGAGGCTTCTGGAGAATTCCACGGGGAAATATCAATAAGCAACAGCAACTAAATGCTACAACGTGGGGTTATAACTGAACTATTACCCCAGCTAGTGGCGCACACATGCATGGTCACAGCCCGAGCCATACTATCTTGGTGTCTTTTCCTTCCTTTTTAAAGATGATCCCAGGGGCGCCTGGGTGGCTCAGTGGGTTAAAGCCTCTGCCTTCATGATCCCGGGGTTCTGGGATCGAGCCCCACATCAGGCTCTCTGCTCAGCGGGGAGCCTGCTTCCCCCTCTCTCTGCCTGCCTCTCTATTTGTGATCTCTGTCTGTCAAATAAATAAAATAAAATCTTTAAAAAAATAAAAATAAAAAAGATGATCCCAGGATAAGCACAGTGCCGTACACTCTGGGCCCCTTCAATTACATATACGTTCCTAAAGGCAACTCAGGAGCTGCTCACACACCAGAAAAACTAACATTCTCATCCCTTACTGAGCACAGATCATGTCTTGGAGTTCAGTTAGTGTGCTTTATAATATCTGGATGGGACCTGAAGTTTTGACTTTTTTATTTTTTTAAGTCATGGTTCCTTCCTTCCAGAAGATCACAATAGAGTGAGGAATATGATTAACATCTTCCATTTTCACGGTCAGAGCGGAGTGGGCATGCGCTCTGTGGGAGACATTAGGCCACACACGATGGGACATGAAAGCACATGAAGCTAGACTTCTGCAGGCAAAGACACGATGAAGAGTCCGCTCGAGTGGCTCGATTAATTTTAATGCCTGATACATCAACTCCTGTCCAGGTTCTTTTTCTTGTCTATTAATATGGAAGCGAGGAAGTAGATGGCATGACTATGAGATGAATAAACATAAAAGGTAATTTTTCCTAATGCCTGCACTCATAATTCTTGAGAGGCATCATAAAAGAGCGCTGTGGTTATGAACAGAGCACCCAGGACGTCATAAAATAAGATATATTGGCAAGAGAGGAAAAAAAAAGCAAGAAGGGAGAGAGGAAAAGGGAAGAGGGAAGAAAACAACAAAGGAAGGAGAAAGAAAGGAAAAGCAACAACAACAAAAAATCTTTCTATTGTTTTGAAAACTGGCTCCATTCTTAAAAAAAAAAAAATTCCATTGATTCCCAGCATAAATAAAATCACTGGATCTTGTGGCGTGACAATGGTTTAATTCCAAGAAACTTATGCTCCGTGCTTACCTTAGAGGAGCCCCCAGGTGTCAGACTCATTATTATTCCTCTCAGCCCCTGAAGCGGCTTCCATCCCTAACCATCACCTCCCTGGTCCCTGGGCCACAGAATCAGTGCCAAGTTAAACCTGGTTAAAATCAGAGGCTGTCGGCGACGTTAACCCAGTTAGAGACGGACCCACTTCCCAACTAAAAATGGGACAAGAAACTAGATTATTATCTAAGAAGGAAGAGGGAGAGGTTGGTAAAAGGGCACAAACTGCAGGAAAAAAGAAAGGGAGGGAGGGAAGGAGGGACAGAAGGAGGAAGGGAGGGAAGAAAACCAGATCCTTCGTTGACTGGGGGAGCCAGAGGGCCTTCTGTAGGGCCAGAGAGAAAACCGAGGCTGGGATAAACCGTAACTTCCTGGCACATTTCTGCCAGGTGTGGGAGGCAAGAACGTGCCCTTGCATTCAGACTTTGAAGGACCATAGCTGGGCCTAAAGAACAATCTGGAAGGAAGCACAGCAGAGGCTCTTCCAACAGTTTTTGTTAACGTGTGGCTGTCACAGAGCTGGGTCACAGGGCCAAGTCCCCGCTCAGGCAGCAGAGGGGCTATCCATCAGCACTTAGCTCTGCCCCTGGGAACCCTGACACTTCGTACGTCCTCTCCCCCCACACACACACACACCTGCCCCCAGTCTGGACAGACTCAGTATTCCTAAAATTATAATTCCATGTCAAGTTGAGTCCGAATAAAAAGGAGGAAGAAGGGATGAAAAGGCAGGACTCAAGCATAGGACTGAAATCACTGGGGAAAATATGCAGACCCCAAGAAGATTTTATTTGCGATGTTCAAGCCATGACAGCGTTCTCCTGAAATATACAAATACTTCAGAGGGGAAAACACCAGGAGATGGAAGCACTTTTATTGCCAAAATTGAATCCCTTATCATTCAGAGACCCTCAAGAATATTAAGGTTTGCAGTTCAGCACCTGAAGCAGAGGAAGATATCAAAGCTTTGACACATATCCAAAGGTCGCGCTTTAGTCTCTGGTGACAATTCCACTGCTGGTCAGAGAGTCACAGAGCCCTAAAAGTCAATGAACAGTCTTTGTTTTCTTGGGCGCTGTGGATCTTGAATGATTTGGGGTCCTAATGCAGAAGGGAAAAAATTCCAGCGTGTGTTGGGCAGCCAGGAAGTTGTTTCCAAAAAAACTTAAGTTGCCAGCTGTCTTCTTCTCTTTTTTAAATTTAATTTAATTTTATTTTGTGTGTGCGTGTCCCAAAATTCATTGTTTATGCATCACACCCAGTGCTCCATGCAATATGCGCCCTCCTTAATACCCATCACCAACCGTCTTCTCACTGGGTTCCTTGCCTCGCGCCACTCGGCAGGAGGCGCTGTGGCTCTCCCAACCCACTTTTTGCCCCTCCAGCACCACCCCTGCTACGTGGCTTAATCCTGTTCTTAACAAATGTATCCCTTCAGTCGTTTAGCAATCTCATAGGTTTATTGGAGCACTCCCTGTTTTTCAGAAATTTTAGTTCAAACTCATGAAAGTTTGGAACAAATACCACCTTGTATTAATTTATCTGCCTCTCTGCAAAAGAATTCAAATTTTTTTCAGGTTCTGATGAAAAGGAACCACAGTCCCTATTTGTCCAGTTACTTTCACCCATGCTAGGACACTGGAGTGAAAATATCCAAGGATGTAAGTGTGATTTAGATTTTTACTCCACATCCTCTTCCCAGGCATTGCGTAATTTCCTCTACTTAGCACAGGTGCCCAGTCTTCCTCCATCCTCTATCCCTGAAATCGCTCTTCAGGGTCTCTTTCACAATGTCATGTCTCGTGGACAGCTGTGAATTAGACATTCTCACGGGGCTTGCAGACATTCGCCCAGAAGAACCCAAAGACTTTCTGAGGAAGGGAAGTGGGCTTCAGGCCCCATCCTTCATCTGTCTTTCATTATACCTCAAACGGGAGGACACAAACCCCCATCCTTGTCATCATGTTAGGAATATTCCCGGACTGTTGGACAGAAATACTCCAACACAGAGTTGGGTGTAATAGCTTTGTTTAAAATAGACTCTGAGTTCCTCAGGAAGTTTCCAGGCAGAAGGATGTCAGGAGGGACCTACGGAGATGAAAGTACGGCTAGTGATGAGAGTTTATAAGAGACTCTGCTATTTGCTTTCTGCCCTTCATTGCCATTATTAAGATAACATCCTAGTCAATTTCCTATAACATTCCAGTAATTCACAGGCCATGAAAGTCATAAAGATGGGAGGGATGGCAACAGTGCATTTATCTAATATGCTCCTGTTGTAGCTCACAGCACGGTAATTTAATTCTTTTTAAGGAAGAAAGCAAAGAAGGGAAGGAGAGAAAGAAGAAGAAATGGGGACTTTTTAATAAAACGTCTGCAGTTGGGTATATTCTAATCTAAAAATGTATAAAAAATATATAATCTGAAAATGTATAAACTCTAAAGGTTAGGAAGATCACAAAGATAGCTCCTCCAAGAATATCCCCCTCGTACCCGTATCTCCTCTACCATTTTTCTGCCAAAGGATCCATATCCTATGTGTGATTACTACTGAAGAAAAAAATGCCCATAGAAGATACCCATTCTGTCCATGCTGATGCCACCCAAGGTCTCAGAAGAGCACAAACCCAAGGACTGTCTCACAATCATTACAATGCTGTTTTCAACATGCAGCCTGAGTTCCTTTTCTGAAGTACATTTCTTTTCTCCCTGTTCTAAGTCAAATACCAGTGACCATGGCTTGTTCTCAAATAATTGCGGTGTATTCTAGAGTTGATAACACTGACTTCTTTCTTGATCCTTCTCAACTGAGCTATACACAAGGCTCCCCTTACATTTCGAATCACAAATCAATACTGGATTCCTTAAAGTGGTAGTAGCTACCCCATGGGCTTATTATAAGCCCTAAATTAAGGACAAATATAAAAGTGACTGAAGTGGTGTCCAACACATGAAAAGACCTCTCTCAGTATTGGCTATTAGTAACCATTTTTATTTGTGTGCATTTCCCTTTTTATTCCATGTACATGAGCCTCTTTTGGGGTTGGAGGACATAAGTCTGAAAATGGGACTAAGCATTCTAAATGCACCAGCACCTAGCAGATTCTTAGAGAAGGACTGGCCCTCCCTTCTTCATGAGACATTCCATCCCAAAAGCCCTGCTCTTTCCCACTGGGAGATCACATTGCACACATGGGTCTCATTAGCTTCCCATGATTACCGTGACTACTTTGACATTCTTGTTTTTGTCATTGCTCCTGGAGCTTAATACGTACTTTGAATTATTTTCCTTGAAAGTAAACAAAACCCATCTTCCTACAGGTTTTTTAATTGGTTCGAGTCCTCCAGTAGTGTTCGCTGCTCCTCTAAGATCACAAGTTGTGATATACTGATTATATTTCTTTTTTAGGTTAAAAAGGTGTACTTTGGGGTAAATACATGTAAAAGCATATGTAGAAATATTTAATTAGGGGTGCCTGGGTGGCTCAATGGGTAAAAGCCTCTGCCTGCGGCTCAGATCATGATCCCAGGATCCTGGGATCAAGGCCCGCATCGGGCTCTCTGCTCAGCGGGGAGTCTGCTTCCTCCTCAATCTCTGCCTGCCTCTCTGCCTACTTGTGATCTCTGTCAAGTAAATAAATAAAGTCTTTTTTTTAAAAAAAGAAGTATCTAATTAAAACACATCCATCCATAGGCAGTTGATTAATTGCCCACTGACTGCAGAGCACTGCTTTTGGAAAACATGACTAACACTTAACCAATATTGATTGATTCCTACCATGTACAAGTTACTGTGGCAGGTTTTCTTATGTGGAAAAAAATGTAATTTTATGGGAAAAGATAGTTTTTAATTGAAAATAAACATGCATAAAATGTGTAAGATGCATAAAGATACTTGCTGTTAAAAATCACCTGAGGTATTTCTGCATCAGTCCCCAGTGATGGGAGACAACCTGGCATCCCCCATCCTGAGCTCAGCCAAGAAGCAGCTCTGGAATCCTCTTCAACACAGCTCCTTAGGCAATCTATGTCAACCTATCAGAATTCATCTAGGCACTCACTTAGTCAACAACTATTTATTGAGCACCTATCCTGTCACAGACATTGGAATAGGTGCTGGTTATAACAGCAAACAAAACAGAATATAAGCTTGTCCTCCTGCAGGGTTAGTGTGATGACGTTGGCATTCAATACAAAAGATATCTCCATCCCTGACTTAGACTGTCCTTTGTGCTATGACATCTTCTCCCTCAGAAGATATAAGATGAAAGAGTCTTCCTATTAATTCAAGGTCGCCTGGACATGAACTTCTGAGTAGACAGACTGGCGATAAAAGGGTATCCTAGACCACATACTAGAAAGAGGGTGTGTCAGTCAAGATATCTTTAGCTACAAGTTAATGGAAAATCCAATATAAACTCATCTTGAATGGTAAAGATGTTTATTGCCTCACTGTGTCAAAGCCTGAGCTGTCCCCTAATATCCCATAGTCATATAGCCCCTATTATTACTGTAGCGTTTGTCTACCCAGAATAAAAACTACTTTACCAGCCGCTTTCACACTAAATTTTAGCCAAAAAGATATAAGCAGAAGTGTATTTGGCAGTGTCTAAGAATCTTCCCCTAGAGACAGATGGTACATAACACTCTGCCTTCTTCTTCCTTATGCCTTCCTCCCCAGAGCTGCCTAGAAAACAGATGCCATTATCTTGAACCTTAACGATAAGGGTCATATCCTAGAGATAGTGGGCCGATGATCTGGAGGATGCCTGGGTCCTTGACTCCTTCATAAAATGTGGTCACCACACTAGCCCTGACCTGCATTCCTACAGACTTTTACATGAAAAAGAGTTAAGCCTCTATTCTGTTTAAATCACTGTTACTTTAGGAATGCCTGACTCTCAGCAAAACCTGACCTATGATATACTCATGTATTGGGAAGTTCTGTGGTTGGGTGGACTTTAGGAACGGTGTAATCCAGAGTCTCTGGCTCCATTCCTCAGTGATGCCTTTGGCCTCTACTCTTCTTGGTAAGGGAGAAATCATCTCTGGCTGGTAATAATATTGGTATAGTTGTTCTGGACCTTATGTCTGCACATAACAAAAATCTAAAAAGAGAGGGGAAAAGTAGCTTCCAGAAGTTTTCCCAGAAAAGAGAAAAGAACAAATCAAGAAATCCTCAACAAACTTCTCCTCCTGTATTTGGGCCTGAATTGAATCCTGAAGCAATCACAAGTGAACAGAACCACCCCCAGAACTAGGAATGGCACCAGCTCCCTCTAGATCGGGCCCACGAGCTGGTGGGAAAGGGTTAGAGAGCTGAACAACACTGAAATAGTATTAGAAAGAAGGAAGAGTAATGCTCTGGTTGTTTATTAGCATAGCAAGCCACCCAGAACCTGGTGGCCTAAAAACGATCTTAATGACCATCTCATTTAGCTTACAAGTCTGCAATTTGGGTAAGACTCAGCAGGGACAACTCATCTTTGCTGCATATGGCATCACCTAGAGGAGGAGCTCCTTGAAGATCACCAGGGGGCTCTCGGCATCTCTGTTTATCTCTGTTTATCTCTGTCTGCCCTCCACATCATCTCTCCAGCACCGCAGCTTGCAAGTTGCTGGATTTCCTACACAGCAACCCAGGGCTCTGGAGGTACATGTCCTAAGACAGTGTCAGGGGAATGCTGTGTAGCCTTTTCTAACTTCGCTTCACTTTTGTCACATCTATTTGCTCAGGAAGTCACAAATGCCTGCCCAGATTCAAGGGGAGAGGACGTACACTCCACATCTTAATGGTTCCGTGGCAAGATTCTGGAAGAATACAGGAGATTGGAGTTATTGTTGTGACTTCTTTTTGGAAAATGCAATCTGTCACGAGGTGAATGGGAGGTTGATATGTTACCAATAACCTCTACAGCCAGGAGATAAGACATATCTACAGACACCCACCTGCTTGCTGGGAGGAGTGACAGATGCTTTAACACCTAGGCTGGAAGCACTACAGCAGCTCATAGATGTAAGAGATTATATTTCTGATGGCAGGGCTGTGCCAAGAACACAGAGCTGGCAGTGGACTGTGAAGAATGGGAAAGGTACGCAAACAGGGAAAAGCAGATAAGGGGATTTCCACGAGACACCAGGTAAATAAATCCAGAGGAGCAGGAACCCAAACCACCACCCATTAATGTCTTCTCCTTATTAAAGATTAATAATAATGTGTTCCAAGGACTCTTTCTTAAAAACTGTTGAAGGGCATCTCGGCTCTTTCCACAGTTTGGCTATTGTGGACATTGCTGCTATGAACATTGGGGTACAGATAGCCCTTCTTTTCACTACATCTGTATCTTTGGGGTAAATACCCAGGAGTGAAATTGCCACATCATAAGGTAGCTCTATTTTCAATTTTTTGAAGCTATGGTCCATATATACAAGGGAATATTATGCAGCCATCAGAAAGGATGAATACCCAACTCTTGCATCAACATGGATGGGACTGGAGGAGATTATGCTGAGTGAAATAAACCAAGCAGAGAAAGTCAATTATCATATGGTTTCACTTACTTGTGGAACATCAGGAATAGCATGAAGGACATTAGGAGAAGGACGGGAAAAATGAAGGCGGGAAAATCAGAGGGGGAGACGAAATAAGAGACCGCAGACTCCGAGAAACAAACAGTTTTAGAGAGGCGGGAGGTGGGGGCCTGGTGATGGGTATTAAGGAGGATATGGATTGCATGGAGCACTGGGTGTTATACACAAACAATGAATCATGGAACGCTACATCAAAAACTAATGACGTACTGTATGGTGACTAATATAACATAATAAAAAATAATAAATAAATACAAACTGTTGGGAACATAATAAAATAAGTAAATTGATTGATAGGTAGGCAGGCAGGAAGACAGAGGCACAGTCAGAGGATGGAGAGAAGGAGGGAGGGAGAGAGAAATGAAGCATACACTGGCAGGTGTCCTCTGTTGGAAGCTGCCAGCTTGCAGGGTCGACCCAAATGTGCTGGCTTTCACTGACTGCTTTTGGCTTCACAGTACTCAAGCCGACTTTCTGTAGATGGAAGAATTGATTTCAAATCACCAGATGCTCTCAGCCCATGTCACATAGAAAATGATCATGTTCCCCAACAACCTAGGTGGGGAGGTTGGAGGCTGGAGGAGACACAGCCCTGCCCAGTAGCTCTGGTTATGCTAAGGACTGAGCGCATCTACAGCCTATCACACCTGTGACCCGGGCTCAGTTTTATAAGTTGGCCTTAGAAAGCACGACTCACCCTATAGCAGTGGGCCTCAGCCTTGACTACACACTGGGATCCCCTGGAGAACTTCTGTAAAATTACTGATGCTGAGGTCTCACCAGGGACTCTGATTTAGTGGGCTGTGTTTGTAATGAGTGGTTGTTTGGGCTCCTGCTCCTCTGGGTTTATTTACCTGGTGCAGCCTGGTAAACTGGGAAGACCTTGAGCTGGAAGGGACAAAGCTATATGGCTTCATTCTTATGGCTATATTCTCCTAAACTTGCCACTATATACTAGTAAGTGGATGATTTTTTTTTTTTAATTTCCAATCCAGATGTGCAAGGCTCCAAGGGAAAAACTCTCTGCAGTCGGGTATTCCTACTGGGACGAGACATCTTTGTTAGTAGACACTGAGGAATTGGAACATAAATAAGCCCGGACTGGGAGTGCTCTTTGCCCATCAAATCTACTTTTCCCAAATTCATCTCTGCCTGTGACAAAACACCTCCAACATAAGATTTTCACCATGTCCACAGTACACCTTCCAATTGTTAATTAAGAAGTTGGCGTGACTTAAGTCATTCTAGTAGTGTGAGCACATGGGAATATTCCCAGCCCATTGGTACCATCATGTTGAGAGTTAAGAAATGCTTTCTAGGGCCACATGAGCCACCAATCGATTGTGAATTTTCCACAGCCGTTTCAGAGTTGTCCAAGGCAGCGCTGAGGGAGTCAGAGAAGAAGTCCCAGATCTGCGAGTCGCAAGTCCTACTTGGATGATTTGGAGACCTACAGAAACTGGTCTGCAGGGGAACGAACCTGATGCCAGCTTAGGAATGAGCAGGAATCACGAAGTACATGCACAAAGCAGAGCTCCCTGTGACCCTCCGGCTGACCTGGTTCCTAACAGAAGTGGTTAATTCTTGACCCACCTGGACCGTTGGGTGCCAAACACTTGTCACCAGAGACCAGCAGCTCCACTAGCCAGTGGCGACAAGTGCTATGGAGAACCAGACTTAGTATCACCCAGACCCTGAGCGACACTCAGGGTCATCCAGTGCCACCCAATGTCCTACAGACGTTGGTTCTGATGGTGAGGTGCAGAGTAGGCAAACAGAGAAGCAAAGGCACATGGAACCACGTTTACAGGTTTAAAATGAAAAGCTCGCTCAGTGGAAAACATGGACTAACCACCGATTCACAGTCCCTCCTGATGGCATATCCAGCACAGACTTGCAAAGCCGACTTGGGTACCCAAACCCACCCGGGACCCGGGACTGCAGTCCCACCTGCGGGCCTCGCGCCTGCCTCCTGCTCCGCCCTGCGGCAGAGCAGCGAGTTCAAACCCCACGGCTGCCTTCCAGGTGAGGCCCGGCAGCCTCAGTGATTTGCCCGCAACTCGTCAATAAGCCTATTGCCCAAGTCATCAATAAGCGTTTGATAGGAAATGAAACAAACAAAACAACAAAGTCAAAAAGCAATCAGTTGGGGCTCCCATGTTAAGCCAGTGTAAGGGGCGATACACCAAGGGGCCAAGAGTATGGTCTTGGGAGTCCTCAGACCGGGACTCGAGGCCTGGAAGCGGAGCTCATCACCGCATCCCTGCTCCGCGACACAACGGGCTCAAATAGGGCCCGGACGGGAAGTCAGCACTGAGTCCGGTGCGGGAATACAAGGAAAACGGCTCAGGCTTCCAAATGGGGCAGGCTTGCCTCCCAAAGAGGGGATTTCTTTCACAGCAGACTGGCGATCGTTCTCTAACTGATACGACCCCCTTCAAAACTGGTCTTAGTCTCCCATGCTCCACATGTGCATTCCTTACAATATTCCCAGAGCCCTGGTGAACCAGCCTATGGGCAAGTGAGGCAGAGCGGGGAGCTGAGCGACCCTCCCTCACCCCATCCCGGCCCCGGGACACGGCAGCACTGACTTAGCGGTTTCTAGTGCCACGCCTATCAAAACAGCACTGTCTCCTGCCTCTCAGAGCAAATGCAAAGGTATCAGCCCCTGGCCAGATTCTACAAGCATGCATAGCGCCCTGCCTCTCCTCGGGTCCAGGGAGCTCGGCGGTGGCAGCTCAGATCCCCGCCCCTCCCCCTAGCAGGTGCCACGTCTCCCTGACTCGCAGCCAGCTAGGCGCCCTTGGCGTTCTAGTAGGGTCAACAGCAATATGTAGCTCTGCTTTTATCACCTGCAGTTCAAAAGGGATCATGTCCTTTGGGGTGGTGATGTGGGCTGCTGGCTGTTGATGCCGATACCAGCTCTGGAATGACGCCATAGTGTGGCTCAGGGGAAGTGGGGCCGCCGGCAGTCCATAACTTGATTGTAACATGTTGTAACGTATTTGAAGTCAGAATCCCTGGGTGCAGGTCCCAGCCTAGCCATTTACTAGATAAATGTTGGGCCAGCCACTAAAACTCCCTCAGCTCCAAACTCCTCGTCTGCAAGGTGTGGTTTTATCATAAAGTTTTACCAGTAACTCACGGTTAATTTTTTTAAAAGCTGTAATTAGAGAATTTTGGTTTTAATATTAAGATAATCTAAGTGCCAATATGCAAAGAGCAAAGCATAAAGAGTTTTTGAGTCACAAGATAAAGATAAGGCTCTTAACCACTCTGAGCTTCTGTTTTCTCCTCTATAAAATGTGTCATGACACGTCAAAGGGTGGGGAGCTGGGCAATCCTTGAGGCCCAGACAGCACTTGCACTTCATGGTAATGGCCTTGTGCAAGTGACTCAACCTCACTGTGCCTCAGTTTCCTTCACCATTCAGTGGAACTAATGATATCTATTTTTTCATGTAATTGTGATTTTATTTATTTGAGAGAGAGCAAGGGAGTGGGGGTAGAGAGGGAGAGAGAATCTGAAGCAGACTGTGCTGACTGCGGAGCCTGACTCAGGGCTGTATCTCAGGACCCTGGGATCACGACCTGAGCAGAAACCAAGAGTTGTAGCTTAACCTACTGCACGAACCAAGCGCCCCAGTACTTATGATTTTTAAGTGAAATAATGAATGCATGTAAAAAATATTTTTGAGAGATGCCTAGCACATAAGAGACACTTAATAAAAAGAATAAAATGGAAACTATTATTACCATTATATGCAAATATGCCTTGTAATTATGTGAAGGGTTATACACATTTCGGTTATTATTAATCCCCCACCCCACAATGCCGAAGGATATTACAAAAAGGAAGAAAACAGTGGTGTGCCTAAAATTATTACCTTAAAAAGTAAACAAATTAAGCTGCGGTCAAAGCGCAATAATACAAATAAAGGTATAATATATTTTTAAGATTTTATTTGTTTATTTTAGAGAGAGAAAGAGCATGTGTGTGCATGGTGGGAGGGCAGAGAGAGGAGAGAGAGAATCCCAAGCAGACTCCACACTCAGCATGGAGCCCAGCGTGGGGCTTGATTCCACAACCCCAAGATCATGACCCAGCTTGAAATCACTAGTCAGTCACTTAACCAACCGAGCCACCCAGGTGACCCTCAAATAAACATATTACAAAATAAATAAGCAACAATTATTAATGTGAATGATACCACATGGCCCTGTGCAGTACACAGCCTTAACAACCATACCTAGGCACCCTGTGTAAATGAATGTAAAAAATATGTGTGCATGAGTGTGTGTGCATGTGTGTGTATTAAAGCACACATTTTACTAGAAATGGGATTAAAAAATCAGGTAAAAAGGGAAGGGTAGGGAGAGATCAGAGGGAGACTGTACAGAAAGTGATATTTAAACTGGGCCATGAGTGGTGAGTAGAAATCTACCAGGTAGAACTGAGGGCTGGAAGGGGAGAATGAAAAAGGAAATCCAAGTGGAAAAAACAAAATCAGCAAAGTTCAGAATGACAAACACTGGAAAGTTTGAAAACTATCATTGCAAGTAGCAAGGAGCCATCCCAAGTTTTGAAACGGAGGAAGACTCCAGAATAAGGTAATTGAACCTGGCACTTGTCAATTAAGGGAAAGGAAACTTTACATGACAGAAGGTGGCCCCGTGGGCTCAGTGAGTACTACTTGGGCATCATGGGCACAATGCGTGGACCCTGCTAGCCCAAGGGTAGCCCAGTTGGCCAATTCCAGAGAATTCCAGGGAAAGTAAAAGGAAACTGGAAACAACATCCCTGTTCACTAAGGGAAGAAGGGCTAAGTCAACTATTGTGTGTAAGCCAAACCAAGGAATATACATAGGTATTAAAAGGAATAGTATAGATATAAAAGATCTCCCAGGGGCACCTAGGTGGCTCAGTGGGTTGAAGCCTCTGCCTTCAGCTCGGGTCATGATCCCAGGGTCCTGGGATTGAGCCCCGCATCGGGCTCTCTGCTCAGCAGGGAACCTGCTTCCCTTCCACTCTCTGTGCCTGCCTTTCTGCCTGCCTATGATCTCTGTCTGTCAAATAAATAAATAAATAAAAATTAAAAAAAAAAAGATCTCCCAATTCTCCAGAACTCTCAATAGTGTTGATTGAAATAAGCAAGTGACTAAACCAAACACACAGTATGACCTTCCTTTTTGTAAAGCAAGCACACATATATACACGCAAAACCATGTTCCATAACTCTTACATGTGCATATACACATTGGTGAATATTTAGGAAATGTTATCAGGTGAATCTTCAATGCACTGATAATAACGGTGACCTCTGAGAATGAGATAGCTTCGAAAGAGTGGCCAAGGGAAACTCAGACTCATCATATCATTCCATTTTTATAAGGAGAATGTATTCATGTATCACCGTGTAATTAAAAATTAATTTCGAGAAGAAATCACAGATTAAAATGGAGCTGGCTTTGCAGACAAACGTGTCTCGTTTCCCAGTTTTGCTCCCAAAGCGACATTAAGCCAGCACTCCCATATGTGTCTTCACCCAACAAATGAGAGGTAGAGACCAGACAGGACTAACCCAAGGCCTTCTGCACCACAATAAACCAGAACAGGCTGAAGCTACTAATCTCAATAAACCCATGAAATAGAGGATTCTTAAGAGTACCATCTCATTCCACACGGGATTGTCTTTGTAACAGTGTGAAATAGTCCTCATTTACTAAGGTTCAGCTGTTGCTGGGCAACCTGGCAGGAAGGATTTTCATTGCAGCAAAAGCTTTACAGCTTTGGAAAAAAGAGTGCGTGACCATACCACCAAGGTAATAAAGAACGAAAAGCCCAAATGTGATTTTTTCCCCCTCTCATATGTTTTAAGTTCTCTCTATAGTATCATGGAACTGAAAGTCTATTCTGCTAGGAATTGTTCATGGAGAAGTAGGTCTTCCGTTGGGATTTGCACCAAGGGATATAGCAGCATAAATAGCAAGGTAACACTTAATTTTCTGTGCGTGACCATCATTAATTCATGGGATACTCCTTACAAATGCCCTTAGTCAACCTAAGAAAACCTGTTGAAGTCACACACTAGAAGCCAAACCTTGTTGTTAAATTGAATTAAGTGTTTTATGTGTCACTTTTTGAAAAATAAGCTGCATGACACGTTTACCAGACCAGAAACTGCAGAAATACTTAAGGGTTGGCCCTTCCGCAAGTGAGACTAGTGTATGTCTTGATTCTATAGGTTTTCCAAGAGGGATTAGAAAACGGAATACTTAAGGTAACTATGGGTTATTATAAAGTGGGTCGACAAATGCCGTTGGTCAGTTTTCCTGGAATACCCAAGGCACAGTAGTTATACCCAATAAGCTCCAAGTGGTGAATCATGACTTTGCAAATTCTGTTCTCTGCGGTGACTCAGCATGTCACCACTGCCCTGAAAGTGCCAGCAACTGTTGCTTCTTCCTCTTTCTCTTTTGTACTTTACTTACAACAGAGCAGAAGAGACTAACCCTTTCAACAAGAAGGCATTTTGTGTTTTCCTTCTGAGTTACCTTAGTCCATAGTTACTATGGGTTTTATAAATAAATACCAAGCTTTTTCAATACCCATAAAATACGACACAATATCTACAAGCACACAAAGACATTTTACCAGGTGGTACACCAGTAATCAAAAAAGGTAACAATTAAAATGTAAATATTCAGATACTGAGCTCAGCTGCAGAAGAGTTGAGTTCTTTCGAGGCAAGATCCAATTAGCTGATGAGATTGTGTACTTACCCTTGGTAAAAGTTTTGAACCAACAGTCGAGTAATAGATGAAGAAACTCCAGGTCAATTTAGGCCACTGGATACAAAGATATTTGCCATCGGGGCTCTTGGGAGTTAAGATAGTTAAGGAGTTAAGGCTTCTCCATTCAAGAAGCCATGAACAGGGCCCGCCTGGGTGGCTAGCAACTGACTTTGGCTCAGGTCATGATCTTGGAGTCCCAGGATTGAGTCCCACATCTGGCTCCCTGCTCAGCAGGGAGTCTGCTTCTCCTGCTGACCTCTCTCCTCTCATCCTCTCTCCCTCTCTCTCTCAAATAAGTAAATAAAATCTTTAAAAAAAAAATCCAATGGGCAGTTGTGATCTTCTTTTCAAAAGACAGTTCTTTAGTAAATTAGCTGCAAGGAAAAGGGGTGTGATTAAAGAGATAAGAGACACAGAGGTCTGCGCTTACTTTTACTTTAGAATCCTTTCCTCTAGGGGATGATTTTAAACAACCAATAACAGTGTCTGCCAAGACAAGCAGGTACTAGTCAGGAAAAAAAGTGTGATTGGATATTCCAGTCAAAGAAAGTAAGGTGTGCAAAGATCTGCAAATGACGGAAAACAACATACTTGGGAAATAAAAATATTACAAGGCAGTAAGGGGAGCCTGGATGATCCAGTTGGTTAGGCAACCAACTCTTTTTGGTTTCAGCTCCAGTCCTAATCTCAGGGTCATGAGATTGAGCCCTGCGACAGGCTTCATGCTCAGCGGGGAATTTGCTTGGATTCTTTCTCTCCCTCTCCCTCCGGCCCTCCCACTGGAGCGCTCTCTTGCTCTCTCTGAAATAAATAAATAAATCCTTGAGATATATATCAGGGCAGTGAAATGTAAGATGAAAGCAGAGGTTGGGATGGAGCTAGATATTCTAGATTTTATCTTGAGAACAATGGAGAGACATTAAAGAGTTTTAAATCAATAAAAGCTATAATTAGGGTTTTTTCTTTAAGTGTATTATTCAGCAAGGGTTTATTTTAAAATTCAAACTGGCTTAACCAATAACATTCATGTATTGATTCATATAAAAATCCGGAGATAGATTAGAATTAGGAACAGCTCTATCATGGGTCAAACTCAATTTCTGTGTGATTCTCCTGCTTGTTCCACAGGCCATATTGACTTCGTCTCATGCTCAACTCCTTCAGGGATCAAAATGGCTGTGAGGAGCAGCCCCAGCTACTTGCAAGCTCACTCAAATGTGGGAGAAAGAATAACTATTTATTTCCATAGCCAGATTTGAGTTTTGTTCTGATCAGATCGACCCAAACCAGTCTTTATGGCCATGCCAATGGCCACGAACTAAGTTTAGCCACACTCAGAATCATTCATTGAGGCAAAGAGATAAAATACTGCTGACTGACCCATAACAGAGCCTAACCTTGGCTCATACTCAAAGTACGTAACTACCACACAGTGAGGAGAGTGTCCAGAGAAGTAGATCCCTAAAGGAAAATCCAAAGAACACAAGATGAGAAGTAGACTGACCAATCCCGAGGTTATAAAGTGACTGACATTGTTGGTGTCTAATCCAATAAGCGCTTTTTCCTCCTTTGTTGCTATTACAACTCAACTTTGTTCAGGAATTATGTAACCTTTTGCCTCATGGGCCCCTCTCTAGTTCTTTTGGCAATGGCTGGTTTGGCCATGGACATGTGACCCCGTCTTAGCTTATGTGAACTGAGAGAAAATATGCTTTAGGGTTTTTCCTTCCTCATGAAAAGATATTTACTGAAGCAACCAACAGTTTTCTTCTTCCTTTCATGTCATCAGTCTGCGCATGATTCCTGAATCCACTACCGCCATCTTGCAGCCATGAGAGGAGGTAGCACTGAAATGCTGAGGACAGCAGAGCAAGAGGCTGGAAAGCACCCTCGGTGACATCATTCTGTAACTAAACCAAACCTAGAACTCCGCTGGCTCCAGACTTCCTGCCCTGTGAGATAACAACCCTCTTAATGTGTGTGCCACTTTTGTTGGGTAATCTCACTTGCAGTTCAAAACGTCTTAACTGAAAATTTTTTTGGCTCCCTTTGTTCTTTCTCCCTCCTCCTCATCCTCTTTTTTCTCCTCCTCCTCCTCCTCCTCCTCCTTCTCCTCCCTTTCTTTCCCCACCTCCCCCACTTCCTTCTTTATTCAGAGCATGAACAGCTGAATTTCTCAAACTCTGTTAGGGAAAACAGATCAAAGCACTTAAGGTCCAAACATCTGAAGAAGCGTGGGGGGATCCTTTTTGGTTTATCCACACCAAATCACAGCACAAGATGCCACTATGATCTCTTCTAAGCTGTGGCTATTTAACAGATAATATATAAAGACAGCCAATGAGAAAATACTAGGGAGGCATTTTCTATGTCCAAAACACAATGCAGAAGGCAAAAAAAGAGTAAATCCAGAATCCATTACTATCTGAGCAGGGTAGTGTTGGTTGAAAACAGAAGGGTAAAAAACAGGGTAAAGTTGTTGAAAACAGATGTTTTCAATTTCAGTCTTTGGCTATTGTGGTAGCCCTTACAGTTCTACTTCAACTGCTCTAGGTAGTTTTCTAACACATAGGTTGCCATGCTTGTTACAGATGACCCCACCTGACCACAGCCTGGTAATCAGGAGCCTACTAAGTGGCCCAGTTTAGAGCTCCATCTCTTCCACAGAGCCACATCTACAGAATCAGGCCCGGCCAACCCGATGAGCGCCTCTATTAATGGGAATTTTAACATGACCAATACAAAAGGAATCAGCAGACCATAGGGTAAAGTTTAAGAAGAAGAAATAATGGTGTCAGAATTTTGATGGACACAGAAGAAACTGCTCATGCTTTTTTTTTCTTTAATGGGTTATAATTTTGTTGAATGTTGCTCCATTGAAGTCATTAAAATGAGTGATATTTATAATCAATATTTTAAAATATTAGTAACTAAACCTTTGACAGCTATTTAAAATGATAGTGAAAAATATTAGAAAAATTCAGTTAGAGTAGGTGCAAGCAAAATCTTGAAGACTGGTGCTCAAATTGAAAAGCTACAACATGAGAGACAGAAGGGGAATTTTTCACAATTATTGCAATATAGTGAAGCCGATAAGCAGAACACCCATGAACAGCACACTAACAATAGAAATCAAAGTGATCTTTATTAGTGCAAAATGGTCACAATTAGCAAAGTTTCAAAAGGTGATGAAGGGCTTCTAAAAAGGCATCAAAGACCTTCCAATGCACTATATTCTCAGTTATAGCAGAACTTCTAGGCATCCAACAGCTTGTCCCCAGCATCCTCTATCTCTCCATGAATGACTGTCCTCACTCAAGATTTCCAAGACATTAATTATTAGCCTATCACCTTCACAGATTTCTCCCTGTGTATTGCCACCAAGATGATGACTTATTATTGTCCCCAAAATCAACTCGTTTTTTTAAATGTTACATTTTAACACTAAGGAATCAGATCCCTAAAATAGCCAATTTAATATGTTGATTGCACTTTTCCTAATACATAATAAAATAATAAAACTTTAAAAATAACAAGCCCCCCATTGTGCCACCCAAACATATTCTATGTGCCCACTGGTAAAACTGCCAGGAAGCAGCACTTTAACTGGAACTGCCAGTGGGCTAGGGCTTTGATCTTCCAAACATTGGTGGACATAACTCTCTTATTATTCAGGAAGCACTTGAGGCTGTTACAGCAACCTCAAGGATTTAAATCTGTCTCCAGGCTCAGAGAATGTGTTTGGTTAAAGCAAAGGGCCAACAGTGACCAAGGCAGTCATTTTCTCTCCCTCAACAAAGAGATAAAACTATATTGTTCACCAGCTTCACATAGTGTGTTTCATTTGCTCCTTTGCCTGGGAAAACAATGTATTATAAAACAGTTGGACTTCTTATAACCAAAGTCAGCTGAATTTCAATGACACCAGAATAAAGAAAGGGAAATATTGAATTTCAATGACACCAGAATAAAGAAAGCTCCTGAACATTTCTTTAGCAATATTTGAGTTGGAATTGGTCAATTAAAAAAGAAAACTGGTGGCGCCTGGGTAGCTTAGTTGGTTAACCAGTTGACACTTGGTTTCAGCTCAAATCTTCATCTCAGGGTTGTAAGTTCAAGCCCCACATTGGGCTCCACACTAAGCATGGAGCCTACATAAAATAAATAATAGCAATAATAATTTCCATGTAGCCAAAAGTGTGGCAGTAACTTTAGGCTTTCACAAGTTTAAAAAAAAAAAAAAGAGGTGGGAGAAAGGAGAAGAAATGAAGGAAGCAAAAAAATGGGAGACATGCTAGATTTTGGGAGTCTGTGGAAAAACTATTAACAATTATCGGGTCTAGATTGTCATTTATTTACATAGATATTTCCTCCCCATTTGCTATTACATCTCCTAAATATCTTGCAAAAAAATTCTTAGTTCATTTTATATAGAGAAATACAAAGAATATAATAATGTTATATATCGGGGCGCCTGGGTGGCTCAGTGGGTTAAGCCGCTGCCTTCGGCTCAGGTCATGATCTCAGGGTCCTGGGATCGAGTCCCGCATCGGGCTCTCTGCTCGGCGGGGAGCCTGCTTCCCTCTCTCTCTCTCTCTTTCTCTCTGCCAGCCTCTCTGCTTACCTGTGATCTCTCTCTGTCAAATAAAAAAAATATATATATATATATAAATAATGTTATATATCATATAAGTAACATGTGTAATATATAATATAAAACTAAAATATTTTATATCATATATGATAAGATATACATGATGCAAATAAGTAAGGAAATACATCTTGGAAAGAGGGAAGCGAGGTAGTGAAAATTAAAAGTAGACAAAATTAAATTCAACACACTTCATCAGACCCTATACACAGGTAAAATAGGCTAGGAATTTGGGTTTAGCCACCTATTAGCAAATACAGAAGTAACTTGATCCAAGAAGACTTACCAATGCCGTAGAAGACCTTGCAGTCAAAGAAACCTACATCTGATTCCTAGCTCTAATCAGCTCTATGGCCTTGAGGGCAAGTCACTAAACCTTCTAGATCTCAGTTTCTTCCCTTCTAAAATGAGAATGATGATAGATACCCCTTAGTTACAAACCACACAAGTCAAATACAGGCATACCTCAAAGATACTCAGTTCCAGACAACCACCATAAAGCAAGTCAAATGAATTTTTCTGGGATTTCCAGTCCATATGAAAGTTAGGTTTACAGTATACTGTATTCTATTAAGTATGTGATAGCATTATTTCTAAAAAAGCAATGAAGCTACCTGAAGTCAAAAATACTTGAGTCCTAAAAAATGTTAACTATCACCTGAACTTTCAGCAACTTGTAATCTTTTTGCTGGTGGAGGGTCTTGCCTTGATGTTGATGATTGCTGAAGGTTGGGGTGGTGGCTGCTGAAGGTTGGGGTGTCTGTGGCAGTTTTTTTTTTTAAGTAAGACAACAGTGAAGTTTGCTGCATCAATTGACTCTTCCTTTCACAAAAAATGTTTCTGTAGCAATGTTGTGCAATAGCTCTTTACCTACAGTACAACTTCCTTCAAAAGTGGAGTCAATCTTCTCAAACTTTGCTGCTGCCTTTATCAAGTTTATGTACTATTCTAAATCCTTTATCGTCCTTTCAATGATCACGGCATCTTCACCAGGAGCAGATTCCATCTCAAGAAACCATTTTCTTTGCTCACCCACAGGAAGCAACTCCTCACCCATTAAATTTTTATCATGAGATCACAGCGATACAGTCCCATCTTCAGGCTCCACTTCTAATCCTAGTTCTCTTGCTATTTTTACCACATCTGTGGTCACTTTCATCACTGAAGTCTTGAACCTCTCAAAGTCATTCATGAGGATTGTGATCAACTGCTTTCAAATTCCTGTTGACCTCTTTCCATGAATCATGGACATTCTTAATGGCATCTAGAATGGTGAAAACTTTCCACCTACTTTGCCCAGATCCATCAGAGGAATCACTACCTTGCCTTACAAAATGTATTTCTAAAATAGGAAGATCTGGAAGAAAGTTGGAATTACTTTGGATCCATGAGCTGCAGAATGAATGCAGCATTAACAGTATGAAAACAGTACTAACTTTGTTGTCCATCTCCATCCGAGCTCTTGAGTGACCGGGTCAATGAGCAGGCATATTTTGGAAGGAATTTTTTTTCTGAGCAGTAGGTCTTAAGAGTGAGCTTAAAATATTCAGTAAACCGGGCACCTGGGTGGCTCCGTGGGTTAAGCCTCTGCCTTCGGCTCAGGTCATGATCTCGGGGTCCTGGGATCGAGTCCCACATCCGGCTCTCCACTCAGCGGGGAGCCTGCTTCTCCCTCTCTCTCTGCCTGCCTCTCTGCCTACTTGTGATCGCTCTCTCTCTCTGTCCAATAAATAAATAAGTAAAATCTTATAAAAAAAATAATCAGTAAACCATGTTATAAGCAGAAGTGCTGTCATCCGGGGTTTTTTGCTCCATTTTTAGAGTACAGGCAGTGTAGATTAAACATTTTAGGACCTAGGATTTTTGGAAAGGTCAATGAGCATGGGCTTCAACTTCTAATCACCTGCATTAGCCCCTGACAAGAGAGTCAGCCTGTCCTTTGAAGATTTGAAGCCAGGCACTGACTTCTCTCTAGCCACGAAAGTCCTAGATGGCATTGTCTTCCAATAGAAGGTTGTTACATCTCCACTGCTTACTTCCACTAATGATCTTAGCTGGATCTTCTGGAGAACTTGCTGCAGTGTCCACATCAGAACTGGCTTCCTCAGTTTGTACTTTTATATTATGGTGATGGTTGCTTTCCTTAAACCTCATGAACTAGCCTCTACTAACTTCACACTTTTCTTCTACACCTTCCTTGCTTCTCTTAGCCTTCAGAGACTCGAAGAGATTAAGGGCCTTGCTCTGGATTTGGCTTGACGGGCTGTTGTGGCTAGTTTGATCTTCTATCCAGACCACTCCAACTCTCTCCATACCGACAATAGGCTGTTTTTCTTTCTGCCCATTCCTATGTTCACTGGAGTAGCACTTTTAATTTCTTTCAAGAGCTTTTTCTTAGCATTCATATCTTGGCTAACTGTTCTGCACAAGAAGTTTGGCTCTTGACCTATCTCAGCTTTTGATATGCCTCCCTCGCCAAGCTTAATCATCTCTAGCTTTTGATTCAAAGTAAGAGACATTTAGGGGCGCCTGGGTGGCTCAGTGGCTAAGCATATGCTTTCGGCTCAGGTCACGATCCCAGGTTCCTGGGCTCGAGTCCTGCATCGAGCTCCCTGCTCAGTGGGAAGTCAGCTTCTCCTTCTCCCACTCCCCCTGCCTATGTTCTCTCTCTTGCTGTCTCTCTCTCTGTCAAATAAATAAAATCTTAAAAAAAAAATAAAAGTAAAAATATAAAGAGACATGTGGCCTTCCTTTTCACTGGAACACTTAGAGGCTTTGTAGGATTATTAATAGGCCTAATTTCACTATTGTTATAAATCAGGGCATAGGGAGGCCCAAGGAAAGGGAGAGAGACAGGGGAACAGCCAGTCTGTGGAGCAGTCAGAACACACACAACAGGGGCACCCGGGTGACTCAGTGGGTTAAACGTCTGCCTTCGGCTTAGGTCATGATCTCAGGGTCCTGAGATGAAGTCCTGCATCGGGCTTTCTGCTCAGTAGGGAGCCTGCTTCCCCTTCTCTCTCTGCCTACCTCTCTGCCTACTTGGGACCTCTCTGTCTCTGTCAAATAAATAAATAAAATCTTTAAAAGAAAAAAAAAAAGAACACACGTAACACATATTGATTCAGTTCAATGTCTTCTGTGAGCATGGTTCATTGCACATCAAACAACTACAAAAGTAACATCACAGATCGCCATAACAAATACTATAATAATTTCTAAAGCCTAAAATATTGTGAGAATTATTAAATTTTTATTGTAACATCGTAACAGAGACACCAAGTGAGCAAATCCTGTTGGAAAAATGTCACCAATAGACTTGCTTGATGCAGGACTGCCACAAACCTTCAATTTATAAAACAAAATAAAACAAAAAAAAACCCACAATATCTGCAAAACTCAATTTTTTTTAAAGTGCAGCATAATAAAATGACATAAGCGTGTATCTAATAGGACATTTGGCATTCCGTGAATGTTTATTTTTTTTTAAAGATTTTATTTATTTATTTGACAGAGAGAAATCACAAGTAGACGGAGAGGCAGGCAGAGAGAGAGAGAGAGGGAGGCAGGCTCCCCGCTGAGCAGAGAGCCCAATGCGGGACTCGATCCCAGGACCCTGAGATCATGACCTGAGCCGAAGGCAGCGGCTTAACCCACTGAGGCACCCAGGCGCCCTCAGTGAATGTTTAATATGAGTAATCAATTAAAGAGCTCATATGATGCATAGAATAAAAAAATAAAACCAGTTGCTCGGGACCAGCTAGCAAATAGCTAACCCTCTAACTTCGGTGGAACTCAGGTGAAGAGAGGATGAAAATCTTAAAAATCTTAAAAATCTTGTCTTCAGCACCACTTGAGTTTTGAATCGATCATTGTTAAAAGTAAAATAATTTACACTTGGCCAGAAGTTTGCCAGTGGTTTCAGCCTTCATCATAAGGCATTTGGGTTTGGTTGCATGTGTGTGTGTGGGGGGGGTGTTAGGCTATCCTTTTAATTTAGTAGTCCCTTGATGAAAAGTATTTCATCCCTTCACAGGTTTGCACAGGTGGCTTCAACACTGACCTTCCTTTTTCTATTTCCTTCAGAAGTAAACTGGACTTCCCCCTCTGCTCTCCTCTCCCAACATCACTGGAGACTGTGCGCTGTCTCTGGCTGAGAAGCCAAGTAAGTCCATTGAACCAGATTAACATCATTTTAATGGATCAACCAGTGACAAGTGCTAGACTCACTAACTCGTGGCAGACTTCTTTGCCCAACCTCCGGGGAGGATTTCAGATTTCACGCACACCCAGCCCGTTTGGCTCATCACGTCTTTCAGCTCCAGATCTTCTGGGACTCCAGTCAGCGCGCCTGCGTGGCTCGTTCTACCTCCGAAACCCCCAGCCACTGAGCCGTGATGATTTTTCCACACCTCACCCTGGGGTGTGTCAGCACACAAAGCCAAAGCATTTGAACTCTTCCGAACTTGTTAAAATACACGTACAGCTGGGGTCTGCTAACTCAGCCTCCCCCCTCAGCACCCCCACACCCCGCTGTTCCCCAAAACTCACAACCCCAATAGATCCCATTAATAAAGACATGTGTAACTATCTCTGGTGGTCTGGAAACAATACAGTCATATTTAATTCCCACTTGTGCCTGATGATGGTTTCAGTAGAGCCACAGCCCAGGCTGCTTCCCACATTAGCATGCCTCTGAGGCCATAAAAGACGTGACTGGAGGCCAAAGTCACACTTTCCCACAAGGGCCAAAATTGCCATATTTCTCAGAAAGCTGTATATTTTTATCCAGAACTGATTTGAAATGCTTGGAGAAAGAAATTTTTTAAAGTCTGATCAGAAAAGTAGAAGCAAAAACAAACGAAATGTCCTTTACTTGGTAACAGTACTTCTTGGGAAAGAGATACAGTTGGTGGGGAAAAAAAAAAAATCTCTGGGCCTCAGAAGACAGCAGCATGAAAGGAATACATTTTTATTATCAGAGAAGTTAGAAGGCGAAGGATGAAACCCAGCCCAGCTTCTGACAACGAAACAACATCACCTCAGTCAACCACAAGATCTGAAGGTATGCCAAGCGCCGCTCATGACTGATAAGCAAAACAGCATCAGGCCCAGGAGCTTGAGTTTTGCACTAGATGTGGGGGTCATTTTTGGGGTTCCTGCCATGGGTTGTTAACCTGGCTCTCCCACATGCCAGCGGTGGGACCTGGGCCTCAGTCTCTTCCTCTGCAAAATGGGCTAATTCTGTCTCTTTCAGCGGGCTGCCGTGAGCTGAACTGACAGCTCAATATCACACGTAGAATAAGGTAGGACCACAAACATTTATAAGTGCCCATTAGGGGATGGATGGTTGTAAAAGAGATGGTCACTGCCCTCAAGGAGCACACGATCCAGTGAGGAAGAAGAGTACAAATGTCTAATTATAGTAGAAGGCAACACTGGTCGGCTGAGGTTAGACAGGCTGCTCCAGGGGCACAGAACAAGGGACATCTTCCTGGTGGAAGCGGGTCACAGACGCTGGCAGTCTCATCCCAGGGCCTTGCCCTTCCCCGTCCCATCCTACGGGAGAGGTCCTTGAGCAAGGACATGGCGTGATGATCAGTCTAACTCCCGACCTCGCGTTCACCATGAGAAGATTCCAAACGTGGTTGTTCCTTTTCTTTGACCCCGTTGGGCCCACTGAAACCAGTCATACCTGTGCCTTTTTCAAAGTCTGGAAGACCATCATTAACTAGATTCTTCCTCAAAGGACCTCAGTCACTTCATTTATTTTCTTGAGGACTTCTGAGTCTACCTCACGTCATGCAGCCATTCAGCTGGACAGAATGTCTTCCATCAGAATCTTCCCAGGAGAGCGGAAACGTCAAATTCAATTTCCTGGAGAAGAAACAAAAATGGCGCTTTTTTCCCCTAAAATTGTCTTGATAGCAAAATTTATGAACGTTGATGCATGTCCTGAGGGATCCGCTGGGAGGCTCATTTGATGGGTCATTTTCATCTGGACCCGGAAAAGCCCTGGAGAAGAAACTGCACGGGGCCCCCGAGGACAGAGTGTATGTCAGCATTACTCCTCGTTTGGAACAACTACAGTTCTTTTGCAAAGTGCTGGTTGTATCTCAAGGCTAGCGGGTTGGCAAGGTGTTTTACACAGGAAAACTGAGCAAGCTGGAGTCACAGACAGAGGCTGGCATGACATACTGCAGACAGCCTGGCGAAGGGTGAGGTACGCCCAGGTGCCAAAGATACTTGGAAAGGCCCGGCGCCCTGTCAAGCTGTGTGGAGCATCAGCTACAAGGAATGTGCTAAGATCTTACTGGAATCTATCTGAAAGTATGGCCCATTGTAGCGCAGATCACCACCCAGGACTCATGACAGAATGGGCAAACATAAAAGAGTTCCGGGGCGCCTGGGTGGCTCAGTGGGTTAAGCCGCTGCCTTCGGCTCAGGTCAAAATCTCAGGGTCCTGGGATCGAGTCCCGCGTCGGGCTCTCTGCTCAGCGGGGAGCCTGCTTCCTCCTCTCTCTCTGCCTGCCTCTCTGCCTACTTGTGATCTCTCTCTCTCTGTCAAATAAATAAATAAAATCTTTAAAAAAAAAAAAAACATAAAAGAGTTCCTTTGCCACTAAAGGAAACAAGGTTCTGAGGTAAAAATTAGACACAGTGCTTGGCCACACTGTCCCTGTCCCCACTAAATAAGTGTTGAACAGAATTTAGAGATTGTCAGCTTGAAGGGGCACCAAACCTCCATCCTTCTGGTGAGCTCCAATGCCACCCCACCCAGCTGGTCCTGAGCTTCAGGCCACTGTGACTGAGTCTCAGGATAGAAAGACGGGACACACGGTGGGGATGGTTCAGACAAATCACCAGGGCTGTGATCAGAACAATGATCCCACAGCAGATCTGGGGGCAGAGCCCAAAAATGGGAAGCCAGGGCCCATCACAGTCAGAGCCCTGAGAGCCAGACCTATGTGAGGGTGTGTGTGAGGGGAGTCAGAGTCTGGGTTTAGGGAAGCAGTAAGGTAAGTCCCATTCAGAAGGAGCGACTCTAGAATTATAGTTTAAGAAGGACACGGAGACAGCAATTTTGTTGGAAGAGGACTAGAAATGATTAATGTGGAGAGCACGTTCCACAGGATAGAGAAGAGGTCAGTTACCTGTATCAAATGTGTAAGCGCCACAGAGATTTGGAAGGAGAGTAAAGCTTCCCAAACTATGCCACACCACCTTCTGACACTGCAGAATCCCGAAATTTCTTGGACTCTCTAAGGATTCTCTAAGGTCACTGCTGTAAGGTCCCCAGCAGAATGGCAGACTTAGAAATCAGGACACAGAGTAGAGGACAGACTCAGACTGCAAAGGTCAGCCGCTGCTGTCCGGTGCTGGCAGACAGGAGGCCGGGGGACAGGGATGGCAGGCGACAGTTCAGCAGTCAGCAGAGAGACACACATTCTTGGTTAGCAGAGTGGGGAGGGTGTCTGGACATGTCCCCTGACACTGTGGGCAGTGAGCACCGGGGGTGCTTCATTGTTTCCTGCCTACAGCCCAGCCTGGTCTGGGAAAGAGGCAGGTCCAGCCAGAGGGGCAAGTGGGAGGTCTGAACTGCCAGCTGTGACCAAGCCATGAAGCCGGAGGAGGTGAGTCAGGGGAAATACACAGGGTGGGTGTGGGCAGGGCGCTAGGAGGGCGCAGGGAGGGCACAAGGAGGGCGGGGATGGGGGGGGCACACCTACGAGAATCCTAAGGAAGAAGACCAGCCATTCAGTGTGAGGAAGGGACTTCCGTCCATCATTCTTTATTTTCCTTCCTCTCTCTTTCTTCACAGACAACCAGCTAGAGGCAGGATGAGGTGTCTCCAGGAAGAAGACATAAAAACAGCTTCTAAATGGCGGGAGGTCATGTCCCGTTGGAAACAACACCAAGAGAAGAGAACAGCGCCTACCTCTGCCACAGAGCCCAGGCTGGAACGCTCCCCAGCCAAAGGGATTCCGTGATAAATTACTAGTGTCTTAGACCCCCGGGCTAGGCGGGAACCCACAAATCATCCTTCCACACTACTGTAGAGAAACTGCCTCCCACTTGCCCGACAGCCACTAAAGCTCGTGTTCCTTTTACTAGGGATGATTCTGCAAGGTTTCCCTTGGAGAGCCGAGTAGAGATACAATAACGCAAGATGTGGTGTCTGGGGCTCCCTTATCCTTACCTCATGTTCCCACACATTTGGCCCAAGACATAAAGAGGAGACCCCGCAGTTAAAAGAGTCAGCAAGTGAGCAATGGTATCATAGCTCCCCTTTCCAACTCATGGAGTTTAGAATTCACTAATGACCTAAGAAATCTCATTTTTAAATTTTCAAGGGAAACATAACTATCTTCAGAGTATAAATCTTCTGAAGGCTGCTCTTCTGCAATCCAGTTTTCAAGCTGCTGGGTACAGCGGGTAAACACCTCGTGCTCTCCGTAGGGACGTAGGAGGCTGCAGAGACACAGAAGGCCGTTGTCCGTGTAAGCCACGCCCGAGAAATTTTAAAACAAAGAGGTAAGATACACCTCGAGACACAAAATATTTAAAAAAAAAAAAAAACAGTACCTAGAAAAATAGGCCAGTACCTTCATGAGTCAGAAGAGCTCCCTGAATATGTCAGTCATTTGCAGTGCTGGGTAGAGAAGCCACGGGGCTGGTCAACCAGCCACAGGACTCTGGCGATGCCTGACCTGGGAGAGGGTGGCCTATAGTCCGCACTGGCTTATGTGATTCAGTTCGCCGCAGAGCTCCATGGGAAGGCAGGTGCACTAGGCTGGCTGGAGCCCGAGGCAGGAAACATGCTGTTCCTCTGCTGATAACCAGGATCCTCGGGGCGGTGGGGGGGGGGGGGGGGCATGGTGGGAGAGAAGACCAGCGGAGGGCCAAGAGCATGCTCTAGTTCCTTCAGCGGTTCTGGCTCTTAATTTTAATGGACTTGGTTATTTAATTTACAAATACTCTTGGTTACTATAAATCTGCCTTTGAGACGTTGGTCTGCTAAAGAATTTAGTGCCTACGGTAAACTCAATCAATATTTACCAGGTGAGAAAATGAATAAAATGAGGCCTCTTTGCCTGCAAGATTGAAGGTTTGTCGTTGAGCCATGGGAAAGCCCTACAGGCAATGCCTCTCTTGGAGCAGCTGGAGAGATATCCTGCTGGCCTTTCCAGCGCTATGAGCAAGCCCGCCATAACTGTTCCTTGATCAAACACGCAACTAACATGTTTCTACATAGACCAGTGCAAATAAAACCAGTCCTTTGGGCCTGGGGGCGGTGGTGGGGAACCATGGGGAGGGGGTCCCAGGGAACTTTCCTATTCAGAGAATAATATCAAGCAACGAATAACTAGACTGCATGGTTTATGAGCAGGGAAGTGTAAACAGCTGACACTGGGCTTCAGTTGGCTTTGTAGGTTTACAAGGTCGGAGGATTGGCCCAAGGTCTCCTGGATAGGGATGGAAATATATGGGAACTAGGAAGAAGGCGGGACACGTAGAGCAGAAAGTCTAGGTCTTAAAGGGCTGAATATGGTGTTGGAGGCAAGAGGCCTGACGGGATCTCGCAGTATCTCAAATGCCTGGCTACCAAAGGTCCATGAAGTAGAAACAGGCCTCGGAAGACTGGCCTGGTAGTAGTGTGTCAGCCGTGTCCCCAGAGAAAGGCACCAGAACTGAGAGAACAACTCATATATTGAAATCTGGAGGAAAGGGTGAGTCTATTCTGGGCACTTCAACTCTCAAAACGTGTTCCCCTGTGCTCTGTTATGCCCGGCCCACTATAATTTACTGGCTTCTGCTGTACACATATTATCTCATTTAATTTTCCAACAGATGTGAGTTACTTACTCTTCCCCAATTTGTAGTAAAGAACAGCGACTACCTGCAAGTTAAGTAAGCTGCCCACGGTCGTGCGACTGATGGCCAATAGCCGATCAGAGAGAGGCGTGGCCCTGAATTCAAACTCAGTTCTGCTGAGCTGAAGCCCAACAATCGTCGGGGGTGAGGTGGGGGGGAGGGGGCATGCGCGTGCGTGTGTGTGTGAACAGTTTTCTGCTATTTCTAGGGAAATTAGACTATGAGTGCAGAGGCTTTAAAAGTCAAGTTCTCTTTTTGGCACCTGGGTTTTTAAAATTCTTTTATAGCAACATCACATTTAGTCCAGGAAGCATTTGCTTTCAACAAGCATTAATTACACATTAGATAAGTGAAATTCTTGACTAGATTCGATCCTCAATCATATGAACAGGCCAGCACTAATCAACACAGTAAAGCTACCCAGATAAAAGCTTATTATTCAGGGTGCCTGGGTGGCTCAGTCATTGGGTGTGTACCTTCGGCTTGGGTCATGGTCTCTGGGGTCCTGGGATTGAGCCCCGCATCGGACTGCCTGTTCAGCGGGGTGCCTGCTTCTCCCTCTCGCACTCCCCCTGCTTTTGTTCTCTCTCTCTGTGTCAAATAAATAAATGAAATCTTTAAAAAAAATAATAAAGCTTATTATTCTTTCACAGGAAGGATGTCCAGGAATAAGCAGTTTACAGTGGTGACAGTGGCACCATGGGATCATCAAAAACCCACACTCCTATCTTCCTTCTCCACCATTCCTAACATAGCAGCTTCCATCTTTAAGGTCACCTTGAGTTCCAAGACAGTTGCCTAAGCTTTAGCCATCAAGTCCATGTTCCGGGTGGGCATCTGAGGAAGTAAGGATGGGCACGGAAAAATGCTCTGACTCTGTCTATCCCTGTCATAAGGGGCACTTTCTAGAAGTCCCTCTTAACAACTTCCACTTGGAACTAATTGGCCATTCCAAGCCACAAGGAGATCTGGAAATGTGGCTTATTCTAGGCAGCAATGTGCTCAGCTAAAAATCTGTCACTCAGGAAGAAGGCGAGAACAGACATTGAGTAGGCAACTAACAGTCTGTGCCACTCAGATAACCTGAATCAGCAAGGAAGCCAAAAATTAATTTAAATTCAAGCAGTATTCTAGGATTCCATTTGCATGGGAATAATGGAAATTTGAACATCTTACAGCACTTTTCTGCAGGCCAAAGACTGAAAACATTTGAAAACATATTTGAGGGTCTTTAAAAGTTTGTTTTTCATTTTTTTCATGACTTTTGCTGTTTTCAGGGAAGAGATGTTTCTGTCAAGTAAGCTTAATTTCCTGAGACCTATCAATATCTTCTCTTATTATATTTCCAATATACACTCTTAGAAGAATGAGGGCATATATGAAATGTGAGAAATACGAGGCTCAGTCAGGTAAGTGGCTGCCTTTGGCTCAGGTCATGACCCCAGGGTCCTGGGATCGAGTCCTACGTCGGGCTCGCTGCTCAGAGCAGAAGCCTGCTGCTCCCTCTGCCTGCCCCTCCCCTGCCTATGCTCACCACCACCCCACCCCCTGACAAATAAATAAATAAAATCTAAGAAAGGAAGGGAGGAAGGAAAGTACAAAGAAGGAAGGAAGGAAAGAAGGAAGAATGAGAGGGAGGGAGGAGTGAGGAAGGGAGGGGAGAAGTACAGCTACAGGTGTTGGGAAGGTTGATGCCAGGTCTAGGGAGTGCTGAACAGTGAAAAGACACCGTTGTCACACCAATAATCAGCCATCTGAGGTCTTCTCTGAGAGCTCAGCTTGTCCATAGAACTATGTTTTATCTTGACATTTGCAGGTTGGAAATTATATAATATATATTTTTTTATTTTATTTATTTAAATAAAGAGAGAGAGCGAGAGAGCCCAAGCAGGGGGAAGGGCAGGCAGAGGGAGAGGGAGCAGCAGGCTCCCCGCTGAGCAGGGAGCCGGATGTGGAGCTCAATCTCAGGACCCTCAGGTCATGACCTGAGCCGAAGGCAGTCACTTAACCAACTGAACCACCCAGGTGCCCGAAAATTGTGTAATATTTTTTTTTAAAGATTTTATTCATTTATTTGACAGAGAGAGATCACAAGTAGGCAGAGAGGCAGGCAGAGAGAGAGAGGAGGAAGCAGGATCCCCGCTGAGCAGAGAGCCCGATGCGGGACTCGATCCCAGGACCCCGAGACCATGACCCGAGCCGAAGGCAGCGGCTTAACCCACTGAGCCACCCAGGCGCCCCAAAGACCAACCCCAAAGAGGCTTATCTCGATTGCCTAGGGCCACCCGAAATGGCCTCTTCTTGGTAAAGTGGGCTCCTTTGCACCTTTTATCTTATTCCTAAATGGGCCGATATGGTTTAGGATTCGGGTGGCATGGGCAACTTCTCAAGGTCAGCCATTATCCATGCAAATTCTGACTTAGAGAACACATGAGAACAGGACCGGCTATATCCATGATTTGCCAGACGTGGCCAATTTAGTGTAAATACATGAAAACTCTCCTTGACCACGCTTCCAAATTTTCTGATTAGAAAATAAAAAGCTACAGAATTTCAAAGACCTACTACCATTTTTGACACTTTGAAAATAACCCAAGACCGATTCGCCACCTACACTAACTTGGGAGAAGCATTGTCAGACAGTGCTGAGTTTGGGTAAACAGTTCCATTTCTCCTCCGAGGAAAACAGTGACCTATTTTTAGAGACCAGGGGTTTCAGTGTTTTACCCTTCTAGAAATAAACACCATCACCATTCCTTCTCTTTCAATGAGCACAGCTGTCCGGGTGGGCATGTAAACATCCTCCGGCCGTGTTAGGAATCCAAACACAATGATGTCAGGCTGGTGAGAACCAGGGAATGAGGCTGACTCCAAATTGCACAGGAACTGATCTGCTCTCGTGAGCAAACCTACAAGAAATGAGATCTACAAGATACACAATACACTTGGGCCCCTTTTAGAAATGAACCTCTTTGTCAATCCAGGCTTCTCCTAGAACAGATACAATTATTATTATTATTATTATTATTATTAAATTATATTATTAATCTTTTTAATTTTCTTTTTTTTAAAAGATTTTGTTTATTTTGACAGAAATCACAGGTAGGCAGAGAGGCAGACAGAGAGAGAGGAAAGGAAGTAAGCTCCCTGCTGAGCAGAGAGCCCGATGCAGGGCTCAATCCCAGAACCCCGGGATCATGACCTGAGCCGAAGGCAGAGGCTTTAACCCACTGAGCCACCCAGGCGCCCCTAATTTTCTTTTTTTTTAATGATGTTTTGGTGTCTTGGCCAAGGGGAGACTGCCCCTCCCTGGGCTGGTTAATTTCCAAGATACTAACTTACCTGGGAATATGCCTTTCATATGCCAACCTCCACCACCTCCTTTATCTAAGTCAATATTCCTCTGGCCCAAATCACCCCGGGGCCGGCTACCAGACAACCAAGGACAACTCAGGCACCCCAAAGGCTGCCAGAGTGATTCGAACTAGGCAGTCCTAAGCGGTTTCCCCTATCCTGCCTTGCCTTTCCAGCAGATAACACAGTAAAGGCTCTGGCCTCTGTTTCTCTCTCCTTTCTGTCTCCTGACCAACACTGGCGCTTCCCCAGGTGACCTGCATGGCATAGCATGCTCCCTCCTCTTGGGACATGTAAGGAATAAAAATCTCCTTTCAGTGGTGTTAGCCTGTCTGTGCTGTCACTCAGTCACTTCTCGAAATGACAATCCCATGGGCACCATCAGGACACAGGCTCCCCTTCACCAGAGCTTAAAACATGGCACTAAATGTAGATATGCAAAGTCCCCGTTCTGTCCATGCCCATCATCCAGTCCGTTGGCTCAGGCTGTGTGCAGTTGGGTAAGTATGACATCTAACAAGAGAAAAATATTTTCTCAACTGTGTAAGGATATCAGAAAAATCTCATCTCACATGGACCCAGTACAGTTTTTCCCAGCTTTTCTCCTATGCTGAGAACAAGAAGGAGGATCCTTATAGAGAGCAGGTGTAGCTCTCCTCACCAGGATGCAGGACTCAGTCTCAGACCCTCCATACTCTCTGCCCAGACCACAGTGGCCTCCCAGACTCGTCTGGCAGTAACCAGCGATGGCCAAGTGTGGCCCACAGATGTGTCTTATTTTGCCGTCACCAATCATATGTTTAAATACACTTAAGTCAACATGTTAAAATCAGGAAATTTCACACACGAATCTAGATTTCCATCCTCTTATAAAATTTGAAAACTAGGAGGGGGTGGGAGGTGGGTTACAAGTTGGTGGGTATTATAGAGGGCACGGATTGCATGGAGCACTGGGTGTGGTGCAAAACTAATGAATACTGTTATGCTGAAAATAAATAAAAAATAAATTAAAAAAAATTTTTTTGAAAACTAACCTGAAATTCACCCACATGGTGACCACAAGCTAGACAAACAAGAGCTGAGGAGAGGGTGCCCCTTAGCTGGGACGTGTCCTCTCCAGCCCACCACAGGCCCCTACACATTAATGGTTGGAGACAACCTCTCTCAACTCCCCAGGACAGTAGTGGGAGGTGAGTCATGGGAGGGGGAGGGGCAGGCTGTTGGGAATCAGGAGGAAAGCATAACACATTGAAGACTGGGGTACATTCAAGCAATTGCCAGAACTGAAAGGAATTTTCATCAATTTCAGGAAAGTTGGCAGTCTGGAGGCAGTCCCCTTGAAACAGTAAAATGACCCACCTGGAAAAAGGTGGGAAGATCTTTAACCCTCTCACCCTCTAATACGTGGTCATAAGTGCAAATTCTAAGAAAACAGAACAAAAGTAACAACATAAAAAGAAAGGAACAACAACCGGGAAAGAAACTAAGAAAGCTATGAATAAAATAACAGTCCCTTCTCCCAAAAATTGCAAAAGCAAAGACATCATAGAGTTGAAATTGTTGAGATTATGGATTGCTTTTCCTCTCTAGTGCTGATTTGTAGCTTCTCATTTTTCCAGAACCGCTTTTGTAATAACAAAGATGTAGATATCATTACTAATTCTTGAAGTTTTTTTAAATACAAAATAAAATGTCATGAGATGTCATATTACCCATTACAACAGTGTAGTGTAGCCCTTTTAACTCTCAATCATCTGTATAGCTAGCGTTTATTAAGTACTGACTGTGTATTGAATAATATGGTAAATGACTTATTAACGGCTCAGTTTGTCTTCATGCCATCCCATTGACATTTAAGAAACTGAGGTTTGACAAAATTAAGTACCTTATTTCAAGCCCTACAGCGAGGATATGATAGAGACCAGGCCCACCCAGGCCCCTCAGATGCCATAGCTTCTGCTCAGACCACCAAGTACTCGGCTTCCTGGAGGCCAGTCCTGCAGGGGGCGCCGGGAGACACGGTCGTCTGTCAAGGGAAGTGTAACTGTGGACGATCTTTCTAGAAAACAATTGTGCAATACATGTCAAAGGCTTTAAAAATGTTCCCATTCTTTGCAAGTAATATCTCCAGGAATACATGCTGAGAAAATAAGATTTGTTAAAAAAAATTCACGAACAGGACGCTCACAGTATCATTATATATTATAATGAGAAAATGAAAACAACTCTATGTCAAAGGAAGGAAATGGTTACATAAATCACACGGTTTCAATTTAAAATCGTTTTCCATGACTTCAATGACATGGCAAAATCTCAAATAGAAAAGCATCATATGAAAGCATATTTCGTATAATTCTGTTGTATAAATATAAAAAACCTATTTACATACCCTTACACAGAAAAATGACTGGGAGAAAAATCACACAGTTGCTATTTATTGTGATGAGACTATAGATTTTTTTTTAAGTTTGTGCCTTCCATATTTATTATGATGAATACATTCATGTTCATACATGAATTTTCTTATACAAGATTCATTCTTTAAAAGCCTGGTTTATACTCAACTTCCTGGATTGCACCTGTTGCCTCAATAACACCTTTACTTAAAAGGAATGTTTTCAGGTTTTCAGAATATATAGAATACATAACTAAACTTGAAGCATATTCCATATGGACAACATTATGTTAATAATGTAGCATAATAAACTTAACTCACAGAGTCCAAAAAATTAAAATGCAATCATTATTAGAAATAATATCAGAAATTGTTTCATTTGCAGCAAAAGTCTGTTTATCTTGAATGCAGTCTGCTAGAAGACTAAGATAAACATAATTATTCCATGCTGTACAATTGAAGGGTAATTACTGTTCATAATGATGACTCTAAGGCATTGCAAGACACCAAAATACATCCTAAGTCACCAAAGAAAGATTGCATTACATTTAGAATAGCTGCATTGTTAAGACTGTTTCATTGTGCTGAATTCTCCGAAAATTGGCTAACCTACATTTGGCAGGTGAATTTACTTTCAGAAGGCTAAAATTATTTGTTCATCAGGATACCCTCTTCCCTGACATTTTGGAATAAACCAGAGTGCACTATATATATTTACCGAAAATTGTTCAGAAGGTGGAACGCATGAACCGCCTGTGGGCTCTTTCCACTGAGCTTACCTTATGATGTGGGTGCTGGGAGTTACAAAAACATAGAATTCATGAAACCAGTAAAAAGAGAAAGAAACCCGTGCAAGGTGGCTTGAGAGAACTTGGGAATGGCCTTGTCTGCAGATAATGCAATGTTGGGACTGTCAGTTTCCATTAGCAAAGGGATGTGAAGGGAAACTTCAAAGCAACTGCTGAAAGGAGGTTAGAAGCCAGGAGAATTTTGGCAAGCGCTGAGCTTGGAGTGAGTCCTGCTGTGGGAACCGCACGATGCTCTTGGCAGAGGACAATGGCAGCAGGAACTATTCTTCCCAGAGTTGCCTGGTAGAAACACAGTGCACGGCCATCCTGAGAGATGGAAAAGAGGGCTGCACAAACTTCAAGTCTGGGGCAGCAGCCTGAGCAGGGATCACCCATGTTGTCCTTCGGAGGAGCGTCCTTAGGTTTCCTGAAATCAAACGCTTGCTGACTAGGACCAGACAAGGAGTAAAAGGTTGTGCTGGCCGAAACAGAGAAGCTGCCAGCAGGTGAGAAGCACCCAATGGCGGTGGTGTTTACCTCTCCCGGGCGTCCCAGAGCCCCGGAGAGAATGACAGGATAGCCACCATCACAGCTTACTAGAAGGCCTTCTAGATTTACTCACAGACAACCCAAATTGAGCAATGAGGGGAGGACTTGTCCCCAGAAATAATACTCTACTACAGGAAATCCCAGAAGCCAGTAGCTAAATGCACGGTTTCCAGCTAGAGCTGCACTGTCCAATATGGCAGCCACTGGTCATATGGGACTAGTCAAATTGCAGAAAGTTCTATTAAACTTTATCAAAACCAGCATGGATAAATAAATGGAGCAGAATACAAGAGTCTTATGAATTTTTAAGACAAGATGCAAGAAGTCAGTGACCGTTTATGCTTGCCCCTGGCTGCTTTGAGCTCAGCCTCCAGGACCTCAAGGTATACAAATTCATTCTCTCCTTGCTGGAAGCAATTCAGCAGGAACGTTTGAGAAGCATCCTTATAGTGGTCAGCATGTGGAACATTGCATCGGGAATCCAGTATATACTGCTTACCAGGTTCATGAACCAGAGAAAAAGCAAGATTTTGAAATAAAGACTATTCTCTTGGGCTCCTTCTGCTTCTAAGCAGCTCCCTACCCACAGGTAATAATCAGCTACTTTCAGAAGCAGAAAAAGAAGTCTCACATTTTTCTCTACTCCATATCTTCAGGACCCATCATCCCTCCCCTCCAATCATTCGGCTGAGTTCAATGAACTGGCAGAGAACCACAGGCAGGCTCCCCCAGATCCCTCCAGCTTGAAGATAGTTCAACTCTCTTCAGAAAGGGGCAAATGTGTGTGTGACTCAAGGGTTCTTTCCAGAGTTATTTTAGCATTTATTAGTCATTGTGTGCTCTAGAATGCTCGGGTGTCTCTAAGGACCTCCTGCTTCCTGCGCCCGACGTTTTAACCTCCACCCCACCTTGGTGAGGTTCACGCAGCTCAAGAAGAATGCGCTCTAGTCCAACAATTGACTGTATCTTGAGCACAATAAGTCAATCTTAAAAAAAAAAAAAAAAGAAAAAAGAAAAAGAAAAAAAAATGGGGTTGAAAGTCAAACCTTGTAAAATAATTCAGACATTTTATAGTGTTGTTCTGATTACAAACAATTCCCACAAGAAGGGAAGTACCTTTAAAATAAGGACTATTCAATACTAGTACAGGATATCCTCTTGTTGTTGATAATTTCCTCCTAACAGAAGACACGATGCAGTCCAAACCAAATTCAAAGGAGGTGTCCAGAGACAACGCGGCATCGACATTCGGCAGGGAACATTGTTCAATCTAATTGATGTTTTCCTTGCAAGGCAATAGAGTGAGTGGAACTATTTTTATCCAGAACAGAATAGGTTCCCCCTACACTTAGGATTCCTGCATCCCCCACCCCCAACTAGTTTTATATATAGTCAGAATCACAAAATGTACCTTTCCAGAGTCGAACATTTCCATGAAATAAGTCATAAACAATAGGCAAATTTAAATGCCAAGCTATGTTCTCACTCAACAGGAGAATTTTTACTAGCCACAGGGTTTTGAACTGTGGAAATTCTGGTTCAACCATTCTATCTTCAGTGGATTCATTCTACCTTCTCGGCAGATATGCTGCCTAGAAAAGGACCCTCCACCTCCATGAAGTTGAATATCCTCCTCTTTGCTAGAACAAGGGCACATATATGTACATATCAGTTTAAGTTACCTGCAGAGGCCAAGACCTTTAGTTACATATGATCAGTCTCTCAAAGCAGACAATAAGCCTTGACTCTTATACATGCAACAGCATTAAATCAGTAAGCATGTTTTGGCAGAACATTTTTCCAATTTCCTCCCTTCAGCCAGAGAGACACAATTCAACCTTCACAATCTGGCCTGACTTTCTAGAAATAAATGAAGGTTAGCCTTTTGTCCAACTACGTAAGCATACCCCATGAAGAAGGTGGTCCTTACTTGAGCTTGAATTAGATAAAAGCTATGATTATGAGAACTATCACTGCCTAGAAGGGGAGGAATGTAGCAAAACAGTGATAGGAAACATTTATGAGCCTACTGTCAGGCAGACTTTCTAGAATTTTAACATGGGAATGGCATAAAGTAGAAGGACAGCAGTCAGCATAGCCCAGAGCTCAACTCTAGGCATTCAATAAATGTTTTAGAATAAATAAATGAAGAAGGAATGTATAGTCAGATTAATTTTTGCATTAATGTTATTAACTCACAGTAAGAGCAGAATACGCTTGTGATTTGGCTTCATTCACTCCCATTATGATGTAGGTGATATTTAAGAAGCTGGGCTCAAAATGCAGACAGACCGACACCTCCTTGCTGTGTGCTAGTCCTGGGCAAGTTACTTTCTCTTCAGACTCAGCTTCTTCATCTGTGGAACAGCTCTAATCCTGGAACCTGGTTTGCTATCCTGCGGACATTAAAGAAAGGTGTAGACAGCTAAGCCAGGTGCCTGGCCCATATAATCACATGCTATTAGAAACCGTTATATTATTACAAATTTTATTATATATTGTTAAGCTATTGTCATCATCATTGTTATGTTGTTGTTGTTGTTGTTTTGTGCTGACTGTGGTTACCACCCCCGGCTCATTTGTTTTAGTGGCCCAGAGAAGGCTCATGTGTTCTTTCGGCCTCAAGATGACATTGACCTCTCCTATTTAACAGCTGCTACCAAAAGTTGCCCGTGTCGCCTCAGAGCTGCCAAGACCACAGGAGCATCATGTCTTCCTGGCATCCCTTCCAGATGCTTTGTGTCAGAAGGCTCCCCTCACAGGGGCAGAGGCTGTTCCATTCTCCATCAGGCTTTGACCTGTGGAGAAAATATTCTTCACCCCAAATCATGCTGGGCTGTGAAGTTCAGCCTGGGGTTCTCAGTACCATACAAGCCTCTGGTGAAGTGCCTTTTTAATTTTCTGGACACTTTTTTTTTCTTTAGAGAGAGAGTAGGAGGGGCAGAGGGAGAGGGGAAGAGAATCTTAAGCAGACTGCACTTGGAGCTCGGAGCCAGACAAGGGGCTCAACCTCACAACCCTGAGATCACGACCTGAGCAGAAATTGAGAGTCAGACGCTTAACCTATGGAGCCACCCAGGCGCCCCTCTGGGCCCTCCCTAATGCAGACGCCTACATGGATACTGGGAATGGAGCTGGAAGAAAATCTACATGGCAGACACCATGCTGTGTTCAAAACAACCGCCTGTCTTGCAAGGCTGTTGTCCTTGTTTTCTATTTCCTCTTCCTTTGAGTTCTGCCCAGAAGTCACCTGAGTCCTTTTTATAAATCAGCTACTCTCCCTCAGATAAGCAACCCCAGACTGCGTCCTTAGGCAGAACCAGCCTGGGGACCCTGATTGAGGCCGAGCACCCTGACCCAACCCTGAAACCAACGTGAAGAGCAATTGTTCAAGCCTGGCATTATTTGGCCAAAATACCATTAAATACTACACATTTGGTTTTTGGAAAATACCGAAGTGCCAGCCCAGACTCCTGCATAAGCCCCCAGAAGAGTTTAGCAAGTAGAAATGCCCATTTGGCAACATTACTACTCTTAGGCAAGGGGACCCCTGACCTCAGCTCATTAGGGTCCCCCCAAGTTACAGCTCTTCAATCGTCTCACTCCTGAAATAACACCTCTTGCCCCTGGGACCAGCCTGAGCCATGCGCGTGCAGGCCCTTGTCATCCTTGCATCCTGAGAGCTGAAGGGGGTTCTCATCAGTCAGAAAGGACTTGTAGCAGAAGCCTTAATAAAGCCCACTCAGGATGAGCCCTGAAGCCCCCCATGCATACACCTCCGACTCTGCCCCTCAGCCTTGTTAGCCAACCCCACCATGTAAACACAAACAGAAACAGGTTGTCCTTTAATTGTTTTAAAGCCGGAGACAGCCTTGTAAGTAGTGGGGAAAGGGGGGTCGCCCCCCATCATTAACTCTGGTGGCTGTATGTGGAGCTCGACCACAAATACGCCCAAAGGTGACATTCTCGTGTCATTTTAACTTCATTTGGCTCAACCTTCCTCATGGTCTGGTAGCCTGGAAATTTTCTTTTTGTTTGTTAGTTTTAAATTTCGCTTCTTTGCTGTTGCATGTACTGAGAAACGGTCTTTTTCATCTTGATGTCCTGAGCATCCTCACAGCACACCCCCCCACCCCCACCCCAGACGGGAGGAGTGCCGTATTGTTTTGTTCCGTTTTGTTCCTGAACTCTACAAATAATAGAAGAAATGATATTGTTTGTATTGGGTGCACCTGCTTCCCTAAACCAGGGTGAGGTGTTTTGTTTTGTTTTTTTTCCTCTCCACCCCAACTGTCCTTTTATCTCGGCTCCACGGGCTTTGTTGTTTGGTGGGAATTTCGTGGCTCCTGCTTTCTTAGGGAACTTCCTATCCCAGGGAATTCAGAGAGTCTCCCCAGGGGCCCCCAGACACTGTATTGTTTTATTGCCCCCAACTTACCTCAACCCCATTCCACATAAAGCACATAAACAGGCACCCAAACACACAAGATGTTTTTAAAGGAGCAAAATAAATGCAAATCTGGAAAGTTTCCTGCATATGCGTCTGTGCATGAGTGTGTGTGTGTGCATATGTGTGTGTGTGTGTGTGTTTGACTACGTGTTTACATACATGTGGGAATGTTACAAAAAGAAAACATTAAGTCTGTGTGGTTTTCTCTGTGCATTCTCTGTAGTCTTCAGTACAACTAAAGGAAATGGAAACATTTCTTCTTTTGCTACATTTGCTTTGCTCCAGGTGACAAGACAGACCCAGATGCTCAGCAGCTTGTCCCTCCGTCTTCTTCATCCCATGCACTTCTGTCCCCAGGACCAGTCTCAGCCCCCAGTTTAGAGTCTCAGGATAGCACCCACCCCAAAGCCGACCCTATAGACGATGCTGGGTGTACAACACAGGAGAGAGGCAACAATTTCCTCTAATCTCACTTTGTGGATCCTGCTGGAATCATACTCTGCGTCATCTTTCTGTCCCCAGCTGCTGGCAAAGAGCCTCACCCACAGGACCTGCTCAATATGTATTTGTAGAATGAATGCTGAATGATGTGACTTTGAGCCAGCCACTTCCTGGCCCTGGCTCTGAGTTTCCTCTTGATAAATAAGGAAGATGATTCCTTGAAACATTTTCTAACGATTCATTCATTTATTTGAGAGAGTGTGTGTGTGGGTAACGCATGGGAGAGGGGCAGAGGGAGAGACTGTCAAGCAGACTTCTGCTGAGTGCAGAGCCTGATTCGGGACTTGATCTCACATCCCATGAGACCCAGACCTGCTTCAAAACTAAGAGTCAGATGCTCCACCAGCTGAGCCACCCAGGTGCCCCTGATCCCGTGAATTTTGTCTGACACTATTATGATGCTCTTTGTCTAAAATGCATTTGTATTTACCTTTTTATATAAGCTGGGATTAGAAGCCTGTAGCAGGAAAAAAATAAAATAGTATCTCAGATAAGATGAAATTCCCTCTCATGTAAAATAAGCCCAAAGGTGGGCCATTCAGAGTTCCGAGGTGTCATCAGGGACACAGGCCACCATCTTCCCGCATTGCCATCGTCAGTCTAAGACAGACCCTAGAGTTAACAGCCACCATGTCTTCCTGCTAGATCAGCAGGAAGAGAAAATGTAGGAAGACAAGAGGGCCCCACTCACAGCTGAGCCCCAGTGAAGCCCCTTCCTGAAAACACCGCGCAACATTTTCCGTAATTCTCATTGGCCAACCTGTAGTCACGTGGCCAACCTTACCTGCAAGGGCCTATGTATGCTCTTTTAGCCGAGTACACTCTTGCCCCAAATACAAACCAGGGCTGTATGACTAAGGAAGAAAGATAGCGCGGATATTGGTGTCCCGTCCAAACCTTGCCACACCTCTTCATCGCTCTTTGGCCTACTTGAATCTTGAGGCAGTTTTTCCCCTTTCTGACTAACTACCCCTTCTGATGATCTTAAATAAAGGTTTCTCGAACCCTGATGACATTTTCACCAGTCCTTGAAAAGCATGAGCAAGACAGGGGAAAAAATGCATTGTACTTTTCAAATACTAAGTTTATAATTAAATTTATTTGGCTTAAAAGACTGCCCTTTAGTTTGTGATTATATCATCTTTTCTATTCTGTGAACATTTGCTTTTTCATCAAATATTCTTTAGGGCAGATGATAGTTTCTTTTCATTAATGCCCTTACTGTGAAAAATAAAAAATTGTGAACTCTATGTCAATCACCTGATTTTTTTTTTTTTAAACAGGATCTTTCAAATTCAGAAGTCTAGGAGCATTGCCTTAGGTCATTTCCTTTTTTCTCTCCCCTACCTCCCTCATCTGAGGAAAGAGGACTGAGGAAGGTAGATTAGAAAAATCTCTATGCCATCAATAATAATTGATGTCATAGAAAAATAGAGAACAGAGCTGTGGTTCATTACAGAGGAACATAAACCTTCTGAGTCCTTGATATCAAGGGAACTGCCTAAAAGGGGTGTCTTCAATATACAGAAACGAGGCCCGGCTCCTGAATTCTGCCTAGGGAAGATCAAATACCACCCCAAATCATACCAGCTGAGTGGAATTAAACAGTTACTTAACTTCTTTATGCCTAATTTAAATCTGTGAAATGGGGCTAACAGTAGAATCTCTCAAATGATTTTCATGAGGCTTAAATTAGAAAATATGTAAACAGCTTGGGTGGTGCCTGACACGTGGGATATAGTCAATACCTGTCTCCTATTGTTATAGGATTGGAGTCAGCTGTGAATAACCAAAAAGCCAAAATTATCAATGGCTTAAATACGTAAATGTTTACTTTTCTCTCCTGCGGTGGAAGTCCAGAGCATGACTGGATCAGAAGTCACTGGGACACCGGAGACCCCAGTCCTTGTCTCTGTTCCACTGCCCTGAGTCCCTTGTCTCGGGAGCCAGCGTGGCTCTGGAGCTTCAACCAACACATCTATGTGCAAGAAGCAGAAATGGGGGAAGACGACTGCACCTTTACCTTTGCTTTCAAAAACTCTGCACAGCACTTCTGAGGATAACATATGGAACAGAAATGAGCCTCACGCTCACACCATCCCAAGAGGCTCAAAAGACTGGGTACACTGCTGTCCTGTTAAAAAAAAAAAAAAAAAAAAAAACAAGCAAACAGGGGCGCCTGGGTGGCTCAGTGGGTTGGGCCGCTGCCTTCGGCTCAGGTCATGATCTCAGGGTCCTGGGATCGAGTCCCGCATCGGGCTCTCTGCCCAGCAGGGAGCCTGCTTCCTCCCCTCTCTCTCTCTCTCTCTCTCTCTCTGCCTACTTGTGATCTCTCTCTGTCAAATAAATAAATAAAATATTTTAAAAAAAAAAAAGCAAACAAACAAACAAGCAAACAAAAAACTGAGATTCAATTAAGAGTAAGAGCAAGAGAGAGACCATGAATGTTGTCACAGGCATGCAGTCATCTTTGCCACCAATGTAAGTGCTGATGTTGTTATTACAAAAGACAAGATTCTGGGAAAGGGGAGTAGGTGGGAGCCAGAGATTCTGCGAGTCACCAGCACCGCTGCTGATAAGGAAGATTAAGGGGACCAGGAGTGTCCTGAAGAATTGATAGGAATGGACATCCCAGAATCATCTAGGACCGAACACCTAGACCTCCAGGTTTCAAACAATTCCTCCCCCCCACCCCCACCACCCAATTCTGATTCAGTAGATCGGGGCGCAGCCACGATTATTTCCGGGTTTTTTTAACAAGCACCATCGTGGCCAAAGCAGCCGCCGGCCCACAAGCCGGCCTGGTGGGTTACTTCTCTGCTGCATGTTCCAGTAGGATTTCTGCCTCACTGCCGGTACAGCATTAGGCCTACCCCCGGGCCCTGGGAAGGGGAAGATAGTGACGATAGAAGACCCTCAGAACATTTTCACTCCCCTCAAAATTCACTTAGAGATCCGATTTTTTAACCAAATTAGAAAGAATATACATACGTCCTGTGTTTTTAGTTCCAAAATAATTAATCTAATTATATTAAATTGCTCAGTGTCTGATATAAAATAACAAGAATACAGAAATACCTTTATTAATAAAAAAAATTTAGATACATTAAAGGAAAACCACAATAGCCTTTGCAAGTTTGGCTCAGGGGCCAGATACGGATTATAGTCCCGCAGACGTCAGAGTTGACTAGCCCGGTGTTTGGCCACACGGTACAGAGCTACTTGCTTCTGGAGAGCTATCTGCTGGAAAGCCTCGATGGTGGCTCCCTGACCGACTGAGTCTGTGACCTTGTTGGGAACTGGAAGTGTTTAACTTGAACCCAGGAGCGTTTAAAGCTTTATTTATTTATAGCTTCTTATTAAAAAAAATGTTAAAATTGATTTTGAAATATATATTATATTATTTATATATTATATTAACATGATATTATTATGTTAAATAAATGAATAAAAGCTTTTTTTTAAAAAATGAGGTGCTTTGGTCGTGATACAATAGGAAGAGGACATATATTTGAATAGAAAACATTTCCACAAGACACCGCAGCTCCTTTTATTTTCCTGGATGCAATTTTCATTGGTGTTCTATGCACAGAGCACCTCATCACAGAATAAGCATAGGAAGGAAGAAAGGAAGGAAGGAAGGGTAAGCAGAAGAAGGAGAGAAAGAATTTTTACCAATAAATAATAAATAATAAAATGAATAAAATAAATAAATAAAACAAATAAAATAAATAATAAATAAAATAATAATAAAAAATAAATAAACCTCTCTTTGGAGGTCTTGCAAATCCCAAGGCCCCAGAAAGTTAATCTTGCTGCCCAGTGATGAAACAAAGCATGTTCGCTTAAAGTGACCAATTAACCAAGTCTCACATTCCTATATCCAGCTAAGCGACCACAAGAGTCCTCTGGACATTACTACAGGAGCTCAGAGCAGGGTAAAGTAGCAGGCTGGAGGAGACAAGAACGGGGGCAAATCTCCTAGGCCTGATTGTGAAGAACTCAGCGTAGTGGGACCCTTTATTAAGAGCTGGACTAATTCTGTATGAGTCCTTTGTTAGCTCTCTACCGCTTGGCCCCACTTTCTTATTCTGACAGCCTGTCTCTCCAGTGAGGGCTTAGCTACACACAGTGGACTTCTCTGCCATGTTTCTCGAGAGGGTGACTGTCGACTTCTCCACAGGAGGACGCGTCTACAAGCCACATGGCTGGAGCCGGGTAAGAGGGGCATTTCCACAGCTCCTGCTCAACAGCCAGAGTTCACCATCTTTAGAAGGGAGTCAAGCTCCAAATCGACAAAGAAAGGAAAGTTAGGTCAGCTCAAGGACAGTTGTCGTGACAGTCCATGTTGACAGTGAGGACCCAGTCTCTTGGACTGCTGGACCAAGTCTGCCGCTCTTTTATGTCTCTGGGGTGAAAACCCTCAATCCACAGCCTGCCTGGGTGCTTGTGATCAGCTTCACCCAGAAACCTGCCTCTCAGCAACCAGCCTCTCCCTTGTTGCCTGAAGAGCCTGCCCCAAGTTCCACAGCACTCCCCTTCCAGCGTACTAAAGCAGCAAGTAACAATGGTGGCTGCACATTTCTCTAATGGCCTGAATGATTTGTATGAGGATCAGCGCTGCCTCTAGAGCACCTGATTTAATTGGTCTGGGGGGTGGACCAGCCGCTGGGATTTTCCCAACCTCGCCAGGTGACTTTGGCACACAGGCAAGTTGAGATCCACTATCCTGAAGCATTGCTAACAAGACGTCATTATTTTTCAAATTCCAGCTGAAGTTTGGGGGTTATAAAGTTTTTATTTATTTATTTGACAGAGATCACAAGCAGGCAGAGAGGCAGGCAGAGAGAGAGAGAGAGAGAGGAGCAAGCAGACTCCCCGCTGAGCAGAGCCCGACGCAGGGCTCAATCCCAAGACCCTGAGATCATGACCTGATCCGAAGGCAGAGGCTTTAACCCACTGAGTCACCCAGGTGCCCCAAGTTTGGGGATTATGAAGACATAATGTGGCAGAAGATGAAAAACAACTTGAAGTGACACCTGGGTGGCTCATTTGGTTAAGCGGCTGCCTTCGCCTCAGGTCAAGATCCAAGGGTCCTGGGATGGAGGCCCGAATTGGGCTCTCTGCTCAGCGGGAAGCCTGCTTCTTCTTCTCCTTCTACCTGCGGCTGCCCCTGCTTGTGTACTCACTCTCTCTCTCTCTCTCTCTGACAAATAAATAAATAAAATATTTAAAAAAGAGAGAAAGAGAGAGAGAAACAATTTCAAAATCAATTTTAAGGAGTGCCTGAATATCTCAGTGGGTTGGGTGTCTGCCTTTGGCTCCAGTCATGATCTCCAGGTCCTAGAACCTAGAGCTCCCTGCACAATAGAGCATCTGCTTCTCTCTCTTTCTCTCTGCCTCTCCCCCCACTGCTCGCTTTCTCTCTCTCTAAATAAATAAATAAATAAATATGATCTTTTAAAAAATTCATTTGAAATTCTTATGTCCTTAAAAAAAAAAAAAAAAAAAAAAAGCCCTCACTCTGTCCTCTCCCTTAGGAAGTTCGTCCTGGCTGGAGAGAGATGAACACCAATGGCCGCTTGGTTCCACCTCCACAGGCCCCTCTCTGCCCCACAAGTCCTCTTTTCAACCCATTCAAGCACCCTGTCTCCAGTTCTGGCACTTTTGCACACCAGTCTCAGCCATGATATGATGCGGGGTGCCCCAAAACTGCAGGAGCAAAGGACAGTGGGGTTAATGAAGTGACCGCTTGAACCCCAGCCGTTGGCCAGCTGCAAATCTGGCGATCTGGGAATCGGCCTGTGCCTTCCAAAGACAGCTGCAGTATCCACAGGGATAATTCTGGATGTTCTGGCCAGCTGGGACTTCCAGGACTACACAGGGATTATAGGATCTCTGGGTAGCTGGCAACCCTTTCTTCTACCAGGTCTGGAAAGACTGAAACCCTCACCTCCCAACATTCCAGAATGAGGTGCCCATCCTCCCTTGATGTGTTGTCTCTGCTCCCATGTCTCCTATCCCTGTACTTCCCTCCCTACTACTTCCCTACCCTCTCACCCCAGCCCTAACCACACGGCAGAAGCTGAGAACTTTGGGTGGCCCAGGTGAAAATGAGAGATGAGCAGGCAGAAGAGGGGCACTGGTGACTGAGTTTTGTTATGAAGAGCCCATGAAACCACCACGTCCAGCAGGTCTCAGCCACACCCGCCTACCACCGTGCTCTACACACCAAACGACGCCCTCTCCTGGGTGGAATTTGGAGGCCATCCAGATCAAACTCAAATAACTTCTTAAGTATTTGTCTTCCTGACACCATATAACATGCCAGCCACTGTTCTAAGCACTTTAAACACATCGTCCCCATTTAACACAGCTACCCCAACCCCATGAGGAAGGTTCCGTAGATACCTTATTTCTCAGATGAAGATTAAAGCTTGAGAAATCGAAATAATTCACCCAGTGTTTCAGCTGGTAATCTGGATTTGAACCACATTTAATTCCAGACATTTCTCTATAATAAAAGAGTTTCAGGCTTAAGATCATCTAGATCAGTGGTATGAAAGTTTTTCGGATTGTGTGATATTGTTATTTATAATAAGATAAAGATATATCTTCTTATAGTTGGCAGAGTTCCTAAAACCCTTGGAATTTCCTAAGTGATAAGTGCAAGTGTCTTTTGATATCCGCAACAAGTCCTTTATAATCACACCTGCATTTCTGTTAATAAGATGACTTTTGGAAAAAAGCATCTCAGGATGGAGGCTGGTTGCCAGAGCCAACCATGTGATTAGATGGTGGAAACTTTCGATCCCACCCCCAAACCTCTAAAGAAGGGAGAGGACCTGGAGATTGAGTTCAATAATGAAGATCCAATGATTTTAATCAATCATGCCTCCATAATGAAGCCTTCATAGAAACCCAAAAGGGCAGGTTTCAGAGACCTTCCATGTTGGTAACCTCATCCATAGGCTGTAACAGTGAGGCAGTCCAGTTCCACGGGGACAGCCGCTCCTGCCCTGGGAACCCTTCTGTAGCTTTTCTCTAAGAAAAAAAAAAAGATTGTATCTATTTATTTATTTGAGGGTGGGGAGGAGTGGGGCAGGAACAAAGGGAGAGGGACAACCAGACTCTGTGCTAAGCACAGAGTTCAACCCAGGGCTCCATCTCACAACCCTGAGATCATCCCTTGAGCTGAAATCAAGTCAGACACTTAACCCACTGAGCCACCAAGGAACCCCCTTTCTTTACCTTTTCATCTATTTATCTCTATCCTTAATAATATCCTTTATACTAAACTGGTAAACCCAAGTGAATGTTTCTCTGAGTTCTGTGAGCCACTCTAGCAAATTAATGGAACCAGAGAAGGAGGTAGGTAGAAACCGGTCAATAGCCACTAGGTCAAAAGCAAGGCGATAACTTGGACTTGTGATTGTCATCTGAAGCAGGGCAGGGAACTGCAATCTTTTTTGGTAATGTGAGATCTGACACTATCTACCCCTCAGAATTCAGTTAAATTATAGGACCCTGGGGCTCCTGGGTGGCTCAGTCGCTAAGTGGCTGCCTTCAGCTCAAGTCATGATCTTAGGGTTCTGGGATTGAACCCTGCATCAGGCTCCCTGCTCAGCGGGAAGCCTGCTTCTCCCTCTCTGACTCCCCCTACTTGTGTTCCCATTCTCACTCTCTCTCTGTGTCAAATTAATAAATAAAATCTTTTTTAAAAAATTATAGGATACCCACGCAGTGCCCCCTGAGAGGGAGGTGGGGGGATGGGTGAGACTGGTGGTGGGTATTAAAGAGGGTACGTATTGCATGGAGCACTGGATGTGGTACATAAACAATGAATCGTGGAACATGAAAAAAAATAAAATCAAGATGTTAAAAAAAAACCAAAAATAATAAAATTTTAAAAAATAAAATACAAATAAAGAAAAAATACCAAAAATAAAAGATTTATTTATTTTCGAGGTGGTGGGGGCAGAGGTAGAGAGAAAATCCTCAAGCAGACTCCCCGTTGAGTGTGGAGTCCAAGACCCTAAGATCATGACTTGAGCCAAAACCAAGGGTCAGATGCACAACCGACTGAGCCATCCAAGGGCCCCTAGAGCTCATGTCTTGCCCATAACAAAAATACGTGTGAGACAGGCCGAAAAAGGAAGCAGAAGGTAAGTTTCTACTTCCCCAGTTATCAATAAGGAAACCAAGTTTTGGAATTGTCCCTTTGTTCAGTATCCTGTAAGTTTCTGTGTCCCTAGATTTGAGATGGGTAAGAGGCATGCATGGCTTTCTTTTGTAATATAGGGCAAGTCCGCCGAGAGCAGCGAGTTGGGAAAGCTGGAAGTCAAGAATCGCATATGTGTGGTGGTTTAGCATTTGAGGATCATGCTTCTAAAATGTGTATCCATGTATCCATTGCCGCTTCTAAAATGTGTATCCATGTATCCATTGCCCTTGAAAGTCTTAGGCGCCCTGGTCCATTTCCCACCTGAAGCTCTTTTACACCATCCAGACTGGACCAGCCTCTGCTTCATCGCTCTCCGTCCGGGGAGCTCAGCCTCTCCCAAAGGAGTTTGTTCCATTTTCAGGTTACTGAAGTCATTAGAGAGTGTCACAAGGGACCCCCTACCGAGTTGGAGTCAATCAACCAGTGAACTGAGTTGGTGGATTTACACAACAACAACGCAGACTTCTGATCTCCCTGATTGAATCCTGGCTCTGCCTCTGAACATAGGATTTTGGACAAGTGTCTTCATCTTGCAAAATCTCATAATCAGATCATAATGCTGACCTTTCAGAATAATCCCTGTGAAAGATCAAAGATGATGGATGCAAATCCCCTAGCCCCGTGTCTGGCATATTGCAAGCATTAAATAAAGAACTGTTGTCGTTCGACAGGTGACTGAGCCTTCTAACTGCTCCATCATCCAGCTCCCGTTTCCATGACTATTCCGGAAGATAGGGAGACACTCAGTGAAACGAGTCACTGTACCACAGAAACATTATTCTGCAGTGTGTCCCAGTGGGCCAGCAGCGGAAACCTTTTCAAAAGGAACGGAGGTATGCAAGGCACAAGAGCGAGTGTTTTTCTTTACTTCTTGTAAGCGTTCCAGGTGACAGTGTGAACCTTTGTCTTGAAATTTTGCCCTGTGGCAAACTAAACTCAGTGATTTGCAGTATAGAAAATCCGTCTTCTTAAAAAGATCTAGGCTTAAAAAGAAAGAAAGAAAGATAGATCCAGGCTTCTAAAATCTTCCTGAAGGAGGAAAGTTTTCACCATTGCCCAGGATCCCCATCCCTGTTTTGGCAATCTCATGCATTATAATTCTCCTTTCATGTACTGGGATCTCAATCTTGTAACTATGTGTGCACTTCTCCATTAAGTAAGGAATAGTTAATAAATATTTGTGGGGGGGGTTGTTTGTGTTTTACAGTAACTGCCTTCAACCATATTCTGACAAATCTTCTGCCTTCTTTTAATGACATCTTAGACTGAAGTACATTCTTGTCACTTTCGCTGAAGGAAACCAGTCCCTTTTTGAAATGCCAATCTCCTTTCTCATTCGAAACTTGTCTCCCATTCCATCATCAGCTCACATGTGGAGAAGGGCCCTTGGAATGGGTGGGGGGGGCACGGTCTGCTCTTTGGCTCCTTCTCCCCCCTCCAGCACTTTGGAGGGTAGTAGTGGGGGATCCATGTTCCAGGTCAGTTCTGGTTCTCACATTCTTTCACCCCTTACCTTCCCCAGTCTGACTGCTCTGGTGTTGAGGAAGGAGAAGAGAGAAGACATCTCATAGAAGCTGGGGTGAGGAGCAGACACCTTCTTCTCACTCTGACTCTTTGGCTTTCCCTCTGATGCCAGAGGCCTCTGCTGACATGATGTTTTCCAAATAGATGATGTACGTGGTGTCTGGGGGGAGATGTTTAGCTTCAGTCTCATACACTTCATGTCTAAGAACCACACCTCCTATGGAAGGTAGCTCTATGTGTCTTCAGCCCTCACAGTGGTCCAAGCCTCAAACCCACTTTCTGTGACTCCCATACCCACACTTAGCCACTATCATCCCTCATCAAACCTTTCAACTTGCCTACTCCCCACAGGTAGGGGAGAGAAAAGCCCCCCTGGGCCAGGTCCACACACTGCAACCATTTCCTTTGTTATCTTCCTTACGTAAGCCAGGATGGGGGGTCGGTTGTAAGGCTATTGTAGAACATGGCAGGGATAGTTTGACCTCTGATTAAAATTGTGAAGGGGTTTGGGCCCTAAGTGGGCTTTGGTTCTTCAGAATGTGAGGTCCCTACTGCTCTGTGCCCTCAGCAGAAAAAGCTGCCCTCAAAATCCTGCTACAAACCCATTATTGCTTGATGGTCTGAATCAAGGTCAAGAATGAAACCCCCTTTCCCATCACAACCCTACGCTGTCCTATTCTCTATGAGAATGTGTGTCTCCACCTGAGAACCACTGACCTCTACTTCTATAAGGTTCTCTTTTGCATATTTAAAGCAATACTTTACGTATCGGTTCTTCGGCCTCCAACTTATTCCAGACTGTACTTCTTTAAACTTGTCACATTGAGCCTAAATACTTCCTCTGTGTTGCTCTCCTGTGAACCCTGGATGACTATAGTCTGTCTGCATAGTAGATCTTTCCTCTTTTCTTTTCTTTTTTTTTTTCTTTTCCTTCTTTTCTTTTTTCTTCCTGAGAGAGAATAAGCACGAGTAGGAGGTGCAGGGGGAGAGTCAAACAGACTCCAGGCCCAGAGCAGAGCCCCATGAGGGGCTCAATCCCATGACCCTGAGATCATGACCTGAGCTGAAACCGACTGTGCCACCCAGGCCCTCCATGGTAAAACTTCTAGTCTCTCCATTTCTATAAATGCAGATGCTGTGCTCCCCCATCCCTACCCCAACTAGATAGATGTCAATGTGACAAGATCAAAAATGCTGAAACCCCCTAACTGGCCAGAAGGTGGAGGTGATGATGAGTTAAAACTGAAGGTCTTCAGTGGAGATCAAGATCTTCTGTGGGGAATATAAAAAAGTCACCATGGGACACCCCAGGGGGCTCAGTTGATTAAGCAACCAACTCTTAGTTTCAGTTGAGGTGATTATCTTAGGGTTCTGGGATGGAGACCTGCATCAGGCTCCCTGCCCAGTGGGGAGCCTGCTGGTCTCCCTCTCTTTCTGCCCCTCCCCCTCCTCACACACACTCTCTGAAATAAATAAATATTTTTTTCAAAAAGTGACCAATGGGGGCACCTGGGTGGCTCTGATGGTTGAGTGTCTGCCTTCGACTCTTGTCATGATCTCCAGGTCCTGAGTTGGAGCCCCATGTTGGGCTTCCCGCTCAGCGGGGAGTCTGGTTCTCCTTCTTGCTCTCCCTCTGCCTCTCCCCTGCTTGTGCTCTTTCTCTGTCTCTATATCTCTCTCAAATGACAAAATAATTTTTTTTTTTAAGTGACCAATGTCCCTCCAAGGAAATAGACTTAAAGGATGGTGGTCCAGTTGAATTTCTTCTAAAGCAGAATTTTATAGCAGTGAAGAGAAAATACTGAAGTGAAACATGAATTTGCTTTCCCTGGTAGTTTTTAAAATAAAAGGCTGGGGGAGGGGTGGATAGAGACATATCTGTGTGAATCTGCTTTGCTATGCTTCTTAGTGCTAACAAAGGAGCGGCTTGAATTGACGAATTCATCCCACAAATAGGGATTAGGTGTTTCTTACGTGTGAGGCGCATTTGAAGGGACAGAGCTCTAGAGGTGAACAAATCAGGCAAAACAGAGTAAACAAGTAATTGATGAATATGCTGTTGGCAAATGCAATAGGAGAAAACTCCGGAGAAAAACAAAAGGGGGCTGAGAGGGTGGGGGGTGGTAGGAGGGGGCGGAGGGCTCAGAGGGGTGACTGGTTTAAGTAGACTTCAAGGGAGACTGCTGGGGAAGGGGGCTGTGTGAAGAGCCCCAAGATTCATTAGCAGATCCCTGTTGGCTTAAGGGAGACCTCCGGGGGGAGGAAGGGTGAAGGCAGAGGGGAAGCCAGTGCTAAGGCCTGGAGGTGAGCGCAGACTTGGCTAGGCTCCTTCCAGCATCCGCAAACAGGGAACGTGGCTGGAGCAGAGGCAGAGGACGCCAAGCAGTAGGAAACAGTCAAGGCAGATGATTAAGGGCTCAGATATGTCATTCTTTAATTTTATGATTCAATTCCGCATTCATGAACATTCCTACGCACCGGAAACAAAACCATGCTTGGGGGAGGTGGAGGATAGTGGGGGGGGGAAAAAAAACCACTAAAAGTAACTACAGAAAATTCTCAGTAATCAACTCTTTCGGGGATAACCTCTGTCTCTCTTTCGGCCTAATACGATGTTTTTAAGTTTCTTCTGCTAAACCAAGTCCTAGGCTACCCTAACTCCCTAGGAATCACTAAGTTTTCAAATTTAGGCACGGTTTTTCACTTGACTGTATGTCAAAGCCCAACACAAAGCACTTGACGAAAAATTTAAGAGTAAATTAATTTAAGAGTAAATATAATGGGAATTTTTACAACATAACTCTGAAGGAGCATAATAGGACAGCATATTCACACAAAATCCAGAAACTTCCACAGACCATCTCAGGATCGCTGTGTATCCCGGGTTTCCCTGGGACTTATGGTCCTGGGCAACAATTCTGCTACAAATGCTCATCAATCTCTACAGACAGCTCAAAAAGAGGAGGCCTGGGTTTCTTTTTCTTTTGCTTCCTTCTCCCCTCTCCCCGCTAACCCCCACCCCCACCCCAGCAGAGCACTAAAGCATCTGAGTGAAAAGCCCTGCAGTTCATCAAGATCAAGGCAGGCATCATGTTTCAAGTTGAGGTTCAAAACAGCTTGCACTTTGCTGAGACTTCTTACTTCCTGAAATCAGATGGCGCCTTTTAGGGCGACAGTGTGCTGAGTCATGGCGAGCTACAAACTCATTCTTTCACTGAAGGCCACCACCAGGCTGAGACCCCATCTCTCTCCTTGGTAGAAAAGGAACGCAGGGACCCTGGCGAGGTACCCGTTCAGAAGGAAGTCCTGTGAAGTGACGAGACTCAGAACAAGAAGAATGATTTTTACCTTCTCTCTCCTTGAGAAAATTCAACAACTCAGAAGTAAGAAAAACTCTGCCTCTTACCTTTACAGGATAATCTTGAGAGGAAACCACCTTTTGCTGCCTAATTACCACATTGTTTATGTGAGGTGGGTGTTCATCCATTAAGCATATTCCTAAACCATGCATGACAAAAATACGAAAATTCTAGCTTTCAGAGAGTCATTCGGGTTAGGGCCCTAGAAGGTGAGACCCAGCCCCACCTGCCCAGTCTTACCTGCAGACAGGCTTTGGTGAGTCAGTTTACCAACCCATATAAATTAGCCTGTTTCACATAAATATCAAAAATTGGACATGTTCTCAAAAACTTGAAAGATCTGGCAACACTGGACCAAAATTCCAGCATAGATACCAGTAGTGTGGCCCTTCGGGCAGACCTTCAAATAGAAGGTGCCGGAAACACGTGTTCCCTGGGTCGGCACCCACCTGGCTGATGCTCCTGCATCCTTTCCCCACTAGTGCCTGTCCCCGTGCGTACGTGCCCAGGAACCCCGGCTAGTCCAGCCACTTTAGCTGACAGATGAGGAAAGTGGGGTCCAGAGAATTTTACATTTTAAATTTAGAGGTCACTCAATTAGGTAAAAGCAGAGCAAGAAGCAGAATTTAAGTCCTCTTCCCAAGACATCCCCATTCCCCAGAGCTCTGGTTGTAAAAGAAATTGGGCCACATTTGAAACAGTGTCTCAGATGATATTAGCTCTGAAGTTGTTTTAATTATAAATCATCACTGGAAACTAATGAAGGCATCAAAGCTGCGATACTGGTATAGACCAGAAGGGCTGGGAAGAAGTATAACTGGGAGATAGAACATTTCCTGGGGGATTTTAAATATAAGTAATCTATATTTAAAATATCATGATTTTAGCAAGTAATGGGGGGGGGCTGAACAAAAATCACATCCTAATTTAACTATACTGAACGAATTAGAAATGACACTTCCCAGATTTTTCTTTACAAGTTTTTTTAATGCAAGAATTCTACCCTTCTATTGTTGATGTCATTAATCCCTGGTAATACCTATAATGAAAATAAATGAATAATTATTGAGATCTTCCAAGATTCTTTGTGATGAATGATATTTTCTTCATAAGGGAAATTTATGGGCCACATAAAAAATTTTTGTTTTCTAGGGGTAGGAATAAAATGAATGTAGGTATAATATCAAAGTATGCTGGCACAAATGACCCTGATGTTTATTCTTTTTCTTACTGCATCAATTCGAAATAGAAATGAGTTTTCCTGCATTCATTTTTCTGCATACCACTGGTGTATCATGATCATTCCATCCTGTTTCCCAGGAATATCCCATCCCACCTGCACCATTTCCAGAAACCTGTCACCTTGAAGGGGCTTAAAAAGAAAACCAAAATATTTCTTTGGAAGACTTTATGTAATCCTGAAAATGACTCTCCGCACCCCCTCCAAACAGAAAGAGACACTTAGTGCCAAACGAGGATCCACAAGCTGATCCTGACACACACGTGTCACAGGTCCCCAGTGCTCTCAGGGGAGCCCGCAACAGGACTGGCTTTACTTCTGACCACTTTAGCAACCCTCTAAGTTTAGGTGCAAGTAAGAGAATCTACAGCAGTCTGAGCACAATGCTGTTCAGTAATGCTTTAATGCCATTTGAAATCACGGTTGCTAAAATTAAACTGACACTTGGCAGAAATTACCATAACACTTTCTATCATGGCGTCATGACAGGCAGAAAGTGTCTGCGTGGCACAGGCGGGTGATCAGAACAGAGCAGTGCACTCCAGGAGGGACCAACATGGGAGGCCACGTGGAGAAAGTCTGAGGGGGAGGTTAAATTAGAGACCCACAATCTCCAAAATCCCTTTGGAGAGACCCAGAAGTCGCAGCTCAAGTTCAAAGTCTGAACTTCTCTCTGCCTTCCTGTCATGTTTTAATTAGAGCAGGGAGGAGGAACTCAGCTGTCCCGCAACAAAAAAACAAAAAAGCAGGCTCTATTGTGTCATCTGCCCAAGTGGGTTTTCTCCCTCTCCTCCCCACCAACCTCAGGATCAAGGTGAACTTGTTCCAAACCCGGAGACGGCGCTCCTGCACTGGCAGGGGTACTTTTAAAGCAACGGAAAGGCACTGTTCTGCCCCTGGGGCCCACAGTACTGCCTCTGTTCTGGCAGCATCTTGTTCTAACCTAAAGCACATGTCAGTTTCCTCACTACACAGCTCAGGAGTCCACTGCAGCGAAAGGGTTAAGCAAATTCCTTGCAACAAGACAAGGAAAGACTCCTGGAGCTGTGCAGGTGCAGAATTATAGCCTGCCAGAGCTCATCATGCCCGGTTCCCCAGCCCCGCACCGGGTATCAGAGATAGCAATGCTAGGCTTTTCTTGTTTTCCAGCTTAAAAAAAAAAAGAAAGAAAGAAAGAAAAGAAAATGAAACAAATTTTCTGTTCTCTCAGCACAGAACAATGCACACAGTAGATGCTCTCAAAAAAAAAAAAAAAAAAAATTGTTGAGTGGTCAACATGGTGTTCGAAGATTTCATCAGGATTTTCTCCCACCCTGCAACTCCCAGCGTGACTGAGGCTTCCTAGCCCCCACAGGGCTGGCTCAGGGTAGATGGGCCAATGCAACAGTCAAAGGGCTGTGTCTCCTGGTGGGAGTCAGGCCAAAGCTCGGCACCATAATGGAGTCACCTTATTCAGCGCAAATTCACAGAGTTCAGGATTCCAAAAATAATGAAGTCATTCGACATAAGAAAACTGGTGGCCAGGCAAAATGAAAAGGAGAGAAAATTTCTTTTCTGAGCCAAGAAAGGGAAAGGCCAAGCAAGGTATGTAAGACATATGCAGCGAACACTTTGTTCTTCCTTTTTTATTTAGTCACAACACATCAGTACAACAGAGGCCAAACCCAGTTCAGTGGAGGTCGTTTACATTATACCTGCTAAAAGAATAAAGCTGTAAAATGATGCTTTTCTAGCCTGAACCAAATTAAATCAAAAGAAGGCCGGAAAGCCCTTTGAATATCTCAACAACCACATTTCCATGCACCAAAAAGGAAAACACAACACTAACATTTCCAGTTAAAAGAAAACCTAGCAGTTCTGGGAAGAAGTAGGTTATGCATTTAACGGGTTCCACTGGACTGTTCCATTGACCGCTTGCACCCCGAGATCACTTATCCATGTTAACACTTATGAATTTGAGATCCATGAGACTGGAATTTCATTGCATTGCTTGGGGCTGGTGAATGCAGGCATATTCTATGCAATCACCTTCCGTCTCCTCCCCACCAACTCCAAATGAGGATCTGGCCTACACGTGGCTCTCTCCTCCCTAAGCCAGAACAGCCAAACCCTGGCAGATGTCACCAATTGGTCATATGGACTCAGGGCCCCTGATGGTGTATACACTCACCTGACTGCCGCAGGAGGCAGAGAATGAACTCATCTTCTTTCTTGGATAAAGCTGATCATCTGATTTGTCAACGCTTTGTTCAGAAATATAAAATTCAACATAGATCCTCCCCCCCCCGCAAAGGAATATTATTCATACAACACCTTAATTGTCAAAATATTAACAAATAGCATCATGTTAACATTGAACTTAGTGGTTTGGAAAATTAATTCTAAAAACAGACTTCAACTATACAAGAAGAAAAACAGACCGAAATACTAAATGTTAAAATTCCCCAAACTTTGAGGCAAAAACGGGATCATTCTGAGACAGAGAGGTTTACAAAATAATGAGGCATAGAACAAACCTATTACCAAGTGTTGGTTTATACTCACTATTTCAATTGACTGTTTGGAACAAAATTTAACAACTAGTTTTTTAAAAACTGCTAATACGTGACATGATAAAAAAAAATTTAAAAAAGAAAAAGTAAACCAACAAACCTTTAGTCTTTCAACAAAATTTATCTGAAAGTGTACCTTTTTCCTTTTTACTGTTACTGACGACTTTAAGGTGATGTTGGCAACAGCCCAGCTCAGCTGGGATTTTAAGTGTTCCCCTCCCTCATTCTACAGCATCAGTTCTTTAAAAAGCTCCAATCTCCGTTCCCCAAGGTCTATAGGGCTTGCCAAGGTTTGCTGCCTGCGTGGGTGCCGAAGGGCTCAGTGCATTGGGAGACAGTAAGTGAAAGGAACCAAAGGAGAAGGGGAAGGCCGACAGGGAAGCCACCGAGGAGAGAAGGGGCGGCGAGAGTTTGGAGGCGGTGGTGACCACAGGGAGCACCGGTCCGAGGCCGCCACTAGGGGGCGCCCGCAAAGCGGGCGCCTCCGGATGTGCCGAAGCCAACCTGCCCTGGTGGTGTGGTTCCGTGGGCGAGGCCGTGGTGCCAGTGTTCCCGTGGCCGTTCTGGGGCAGCAGCAGGGGGTGCGCGACGTGCGGGTGATGTCCGAAAGCGCTCCCCCAGGGAATGTGTCCAAGGCCTGCGTGGGCGCCGCTGGCCGCTTCCCGCTGGGAGGCGTAGTTGTTAAGATGTGAGACCAGTCGAACTCGAAGCGGGTCAGAGGCATCTAGTCCTTCAATGATGCTCAGATAACGGGCAACTTCTGCCAGACATTCCCGAAACCCCAAACTCCTATAGTCCATTGCAAGGGCGTGTGCGTCAAAATAGCCTGAGGGAAAGAACAAAAGAAAAACCTCAAGGCTTTGCTCATTTCTCTGCAAGCCTTCAGTACCAAAGGCAGCCCTTCCTACCAAATAAATACGTACAGCCTTAAAAACGGCATGCACGGGTTCTTATGAAGGTCCAAATATTCGGGAGTCGACCAAAGTCTTCGCATTAATCAACAGGAGAAGTATGTCTTTGCTAATGCAAGTTCAAAGCCCAATTAGAAGCTGCTGAGCAGAAAGTGGAATTATACCCTACCAGCAGATGAAACTATGTTCATTCCTTTAATGTTTTCCCCCAACAACAACAAAAAATACATCAAGGACAGAGAAACCACAGAACAGTGAAATTCATTAGACACACAGATGTAAGTTATCATCATGGAGCTTTTAGGCACTTGGTCCTGAGTAAAGCATTTTCCGGCTGGAGACAGACACACAGACCCTGGTCTCCTATCTTCTGTTAGGTTTTCTCTAATTAACCACAACAGGTTTCTTTCCTCAAGAGTCATGTAGGAGCTTACTTTTTAATGCTGTCGATAAAATAAAGACCATATACTTAAAAAAAAAAAAAGTCTTTTTCTCAAAATGTCAATAAACAAATGTGGTGAAATCTACCTGATCTTAATCAGGACTGTTACAACTTTAGGGCACCTCTCACATAAAAGATATTCTCCAAAAGAAGGCGCATTAGCTCACTCCGAAGAGGACTAGAGTGAGGAATTCACTGGAGAATATGTGCATTTGCAAATACCTTGACCGGAGACTGTACATGCCACACCATTCTCTCCCCACCCCCAAGGCACGCAGCAAAAAAATAAGGCAGAGACTGCACCAAAGCTGGCCTGCAGCGGCTGCTCTTTCTACCCAGAACACTCAGGGCTGCCACTAGACTTGCCACTACAGTGACATGTACCTTTCCCTCCTGCAGTGTGCAGCATTTTCAGGTGATCCACGGTCATCTGGAGGATTTCGGCTTTTTCTAGCTTAGCAGATCCCTAAAGAATATGGCCAAAAAAGAAAAAAAAAATTATTTGGCACCAAGTGCCTTTGGGGGAAAAAATTAAAATAGACACGCATGTATATGCTCTCTAAATCATAAAAGTACAAACTAAAGCAAAATGGGTTGTCTTCGCAAAATATGTTGGAATCCGTATGTGACTCATCTCTAGCACAAGCAATATGGTTATTTATCGAGACACAGATGAGGTTCAGATTAATGAGGGTAAGGATTCCAAAGGTGTGGACAGCTACGGTGAGAGCTCTACGCACTTTTCTCCATTACCTGCTTCTCAAAGGCACTGGGTACCAGCCGCCTCAGCTCAGACAAACTGTTATTAATCCGGTCCCGTCGGCGCTTCTCGATGATCTGTAGAAAGCAGGCAAAACAAAGGGGGATATTTCCATCAAGACTGTAAATTTCAAAATGAAGCAAGGTAGTTCTTTCCATTAATTAATAACAAAACAAAACAAGAAGCACTGTAAAGAGACTCACGCCTCTTCGTCGTTTCCTGGCCAAGATCTGTGAAGATGTAGTTGGGGACATGGAACCTAGAGCCGAACTCAAGTTTCTGAATGAAGGGAGGGAAAAAAAAAAAACCAAGAATCCCTGTTAAGCAAGGGGAGGTGATATGAGGGGTCTCCCCCACGCCCTCCCCGCACTCAAGACTGTTTTGGCAACTTGGGTTTGGAAGCGCCTCGGGGGTCCTTCACCCCGGACGGCGGCCGGACCGAGATGCGCAGAGGTCAGCGGAGGGCACCGACGTGCCCCGGGCCCTGGCCCGCTGTCACCGCGGCCAGCCGACGCTCGCCTCCTGCCCAGGTTCCGCGCGGCCGCGGCCAACTCACCCATTCTCATCCGCACTCTCCTTTTCCACTTCGATGGTCTCGTCCAGCTCGCTATCCGAGGAGCTGTACTCGGGGTGGGCTCGCTTCATGCTTGCTGCGTGGGGGCTGCGGGGGAGGTTGGCGCGGCGGGCAGGGAGGAGTTAACAGCAGCGGCGCCTCTCCGCGCTCGGCGGCTCGCGTTCCGCACACACTGATCCCGCTCACGCTCAGCCTCCGGTTAAAATTCAACCATCCCTTTCCCACGCTGCGCCCCTACTCAGGTCCCGGGGGAGGGCAGGCGGGGCGGAGGAGGCGGGCGAGGGGGCGGAGAGGCGGGGCGGCGGCTCCAGGGCAACAGCCTCCCCTCCGCCAACCGGCTTCTCGCTCCGTTGATTGGCAGCCGCTCCGGGGAGGGACCAGAACGAGGCTCAGGGCGAGGGCGAACCCCGCCCCCGCCCTCCACGCCGGCCCCTGCCCGGCGGCTGTGCGTCGGCTCCGCGGGGGCTCCGCTGGGTCTCCACTGCTGCGGGGGGGCAGAGGAGGTGCGGGCGGCTGTGGGCCGGCGGCGGGCAGGCGGGGGAGGCCGGGCCGGGACACAAGCCCGCCGGCGGCCGCGGCCCCGCCCCGCCCCGCGCGCCCCGATTGGCCTGGACGCACGCCAGGGCCGCGCCTGCAGCGCCGCCGGTGAGCCGCACGCGCCGCGGGCCGTGGGAAAGTGCCGGCGCCACGGCCGCCAGCCAATCCGGGCGGCCGGCGGCGGCGACGGCGGCCGCGCTGGCGGCGGCGGCGGCGGCGCTGGGCGTCCGCATGAATGGAGAAGAATGGGCAGGCGGGGGAGCGGGGCCGCGCGAGGGCGCGCCGGCGGAGGCTGGGCGGCCGCGGGCCGGGCCCCCCGTGTGAACCTGTAATCGGAGCCCGGGCGCCGGGCGGCCCCGGAAACCGCCGCCCTGCGCCGCGGTAAATCTCGGTAAATCACCCGTGCCCGGCGGCGGGAGGCGCGCGCCGCTGGCGGAGCCCGGCCCGATGCACCTGGCCGGGTGGCGCGCCGACCGCTCCGTGGGGGCTGCAGGGCGCCGGCGGGGAGCAGAGCCCATGCACCGCCGCAGTGGCCACCAGCAAGACGTGGTTTCTGGGGATGTCGTTTTTCGTTTTGGGGGTGGACCGTGTCCCCACATGCAGCCAGTCTCGCTTCTGCAGGGCTTCCCATCCTCCAGAGTGGAATGAGTACCCTGTGCATCTAATTTCCGGGCAAGTGGAACGCTTGTTTTCTCGGCTGACTAGGTGGAAAAAAAAAAAAAAAAAGACCCCTGGGGATATCCATTATGGTTTTTTGTTTTTTGGGTTTTTTTTTTTTTCTGTTGTTTTTTGTTTCCAGGCTTTGGCGGCCAGATCTCTCAGCGGGCGACAGGGTGGCGGGGCTGGGCATTTGCGTCTGAGGCCGCCCTCTCTGCGGGAATGCACGTCTCTGACCCTTACACACACGCGCGCGTACACACACACACACACACACACAGACACCACATCTCCGGTTTGGGTTCTTGGCGTGTACTGGGATCTCTGCGAAGCTACCCAAGGCCTCCAGAAGATACTGGGGGAGAAAATTGTGTATCTCTGGCCTGATGCCCTATTTGAGGATTTGTGGAAGCAGCCGGATGGGTGTTTTGAATTTGGAAATCCAGGGTTCTCTATCCCTTACAAAGGAGCAGAGCGATTGGTATTCCTCTCAGGTCCGTTCTTTGGCTGCTGACCTTGCAGTCCTGTCACTGAGGGAGCACTTGATAGATACTGAGGATAAGAAACGTTTTCTCACTTTTGCAAATATCTTCACCGTTTCTGTTCCTGTTTAGTTAGTGAGTCATGAGCCCAGTGCCATCTTAACACATTTGAGGCGCCACATCCTCTGAATGGCCTAAGCCTAATAGGTGTGTTGGATTTTAACCCCTCATCTCCACACACATATTATTGCACCTCCAGGCTCCCACTGAACTCTTGTTTCACTTCAACTTCACCTCCAGGCCCTCACTCCTTTTCCTGGTCTCCTCTGCTTCCCTCTGTAGGCTGGGTCCCTCCCTCAAGCCATGTTGGACTTTTTTTCTTGCCCTTGTGGCCTGATATCCCCCCCCACATGCCACCTGTCAGTTGTCCACCCAAGATCAACCCCATTTTCTGCTTACTCTGCCCAGACGCACAGGTAACAGCTCTTTGGGGGTTGACAGAGGTTCAGCCTCCCAAACTCCTTTCCAACCTCCACAGTCTTCAGTCAGTCCTATCGTTCACTGCCACCTGCCTCTTCCCTCACCCCCAGAACCTGATGGTCCAGGCATAGGAAACCCTCCACCTCTCCCCTCTGCCGTCCAGAAGTCCCTCTGGACTTCAGTTTCTTCCCCCCACCCCAGAAATTAGTGTGTCTCCTCCCTCTCTGTGATTCCGTGGTTCCCAGCCTCTGGAGTCTACAGAAAGTGAGACTTTCCTGCTTTGGCCCATTCTTACTGCCTTGCAGGGGCGGGCTGCAGATAGGTGGGCAAGAGGAAGGGACAACGTTGGGATTGAGGATTCCTTATTCCACACGAGTACCTAGGCAAATTATTTCTCTCACATTCACTATTACTTTCTGTCAAAAATGAGGTTTACATTAAAACATTACCTTTCTCCTGCTTCTCAATCCTGACTCATTTACTCATCCATCCAACTAATACTGAGGTCTTCTGTGTGGGGGGCCCTGTGCTAGGGCTTGAGAATGCAGTGGTGACCCAAGAGTGGTATGGCCACTGCCTTTCTAGAACTCACATCCCTCTCTGGGGAAAGGGTAGGATGGGGGGAAGCTAGACAATGAACAGGTGAAATCACTGTAGATGTGCTAATGCTCGAAAGCACCTTGAAAAACAAGGGGGTGAAGATACGCCATGAGGTCTGGAAAGAACTTTTCTGAGCTTAGGAAGGCACAGTTCAGTTAGTGCCACCAAAGAAATGGCTGAGGTCCTGCCATGGGTAGCAGAATCACGAGAGAGAGTTGGACTGAGAGTATGAGGCCGAGTTTTCTGCCACCTGCACACTGGAGGGGATTTATTCCTGGAGGCCTTGAGTAAAGCAGGGCTGTAAACTTCTTAGCAGTACCCTGAGCAAGACACAACCTGCAAAAGTGACCCGCTCTCCAACCCAAGGGGGGCTGCCTAGACCTGGCCCCTCAGGAAAGGGCCTTTTTCCAAAGAGGGAGTATTTTTCATAGTCTACCTGTCCTGTGGTAGCAGCCTCTCCAGATTTGCACACAAGCCCATCTCCTGGTCTGTCTGTGGAATCTGGGTTTATTGACTCACTCACATCCAGCGTGTTGCCTTTCTCTGTGTTCTCTTGCAGAAGGGATGCTCCAGACACATTGGAAGGTATAGGTGCTCCGTATTTTGGAATTCACTCACAAGGCCAGGCTTAGGTTGGGCCTTCCCACAGTTGAACCAGTGAGACCTCCAGAGGGAAAGAGCCCATCCTCAAACTCCCAAGTTCCAGCATTTCTGGATGAAAGAGCATTACGGGTGGCCAACTGGCTGGAAGCGACACAAACAGTGGCTGGGTAGGGAACTGCCCAGGAAAAAGCCCTGAATCTTCAGTTGTCCATTCATCAGTGGTTTGGCCACTGTCAAGGTCCCTACTTGAGTGTCCAAATGAGGCCCTTTTTCTCAGTTTGCTAGGGAGCACAGGCAATCTTGACTGTAAGTGCTAGAAATGGTATGCAGGAAGGCAAGAGACTATACCAGCACCCCCCAAAAAAGAGAGGGGCTGCCTCACTCTGGTCTTTTAGGCAAGTTGCTTCTTTATCCAAACTGAAGCAAAACACCATTGTTAAAACCACTTTCAGGTGAAGTCAGCCAGTGTTGGACACATCTGAGTCTTGCTTGTTTATGTAGTCACTTGCCACACTTGTATAAAGCCCCTACTGTGTGCTGGGCACTGAGCCAGGCTTGGAGCAACGAGGGGGAAAGCCCACAGTCTTAATCGAGCTGCTCACACGAGGATGTGGTAAAGATTCTGTCAGACTAGCCTTAGCCCCACAACATTGAGCAAGTTACTCAGCCTCTTTAAACCCCGATTCTTGTATCTGTAAAATGGGGATATTCATAATAGTGATTTTCCGGTGTCATTTTATATAAGATCAGGTCTATCAAGCATTTTAATGGTGCTTGGCCAAGAGGAAGCAAGCACTTAATAAACAGTTGCCATCTTTATGAGCTATTAATATGCCTGATTCACCAATGAGTAAAACTGAGCACCGGGTTACCCCTCGGTTTTCTTCTGATGCTCTGTTACATATCTAATGAGGCTGAAAGGAGGAAAGAATTATTACCTAGTAATTGGATATATTAAAAACAATCTGTGGAAGGGCACCTGGGTGGCTCAGTGGGTTAAGCCTCTTCCTTCAGCTCAGGTCATGATCTCAGGGTCCTGGGATGGAGCCCGCATCAGGTTCTCTGCTCGGCAGAGAGCCTGCTTTTCCCTCTCTCTCTGCCTGCCACTCTGCCTACTTGTGATTTCTCTCTGTCAAACAAACAAACAAACAAACAAACAAAACCAGTCTCTGGAAAGTAATATCCTTTAAAGATGACAAGAAAGAACCTGTGCATTTTGCTAAGAGCACTAGAATATTTTGAGTAGAGCTTGAAATAAGCATCTGCTATTCATTATTAGTGAAAGTTGTGTTTTTTGAGTTTCTTATTAAGGAACATCCCCAAGCCCGCGGCGCTATAAATGTGTGCATAAATAAGTTGCATACTTAGGGAGTTCAGAGATAGCTCCTTTAGGAGAACACCCCAAATCAGAAACCGCAAAACAAGAGTCGCCCAAAACTGTTATACCGAAATTTTGACCGAACGCCAGTTTCCCTCTGTGTCTCGCCTTCGCGGCTTCCTGTGGCTGCTGCCTCAAACGCCAGATTGCCTTGTGGCCTGTTATGCCACGCAAAAGGGCATTTCCACTATCAACCCCCCTAATTGAGGTCAGATGTAAGACGCCTTGGTGTTCGCCCCGGGGGGAATTGCTTAATTGGAAACCCAGCAGGCAGCCGTGGGTCCATGGGGAGAGGAGGCTTCCAAGCTGCCTGCTGGGGTTAAGGGACCCTTTCCTAGCTCTGCACCCTTGAGCCCACCTCTTTCCTCCCAACCTGTTTCCTCATCCATAAGTAAGAATAATCCCTCCGCTTTGGTTCTGTTTCGTTTTGTTTTTTTTTTTTTTTTTGAAAGGGAAAATGAGACAAGCATTTTGTAAAATGCTGCACACGTGTTATGTCTCATGCTTGTGAGTTACGATGATGATGGTGGTGGTGGTTGTAACATGGGCTGCTCCTCCGGAGCTCTGCCGGGCTACCTAGGAGAATGCTTCTGTAAACTCTCCTTGCTCCCGCCAGAGAATTCCTCCAGGAGGAGCCACTCTGTCTTTCAAAGGTGGGGGGGATGGGTATTTAAAATGCTAAAGTGCATTTCACAGACCATTAATCTCTCAAGACTCTGTAAATAAAAGAATCTGTTTTCAAATACACTGGGGAAATTCTTGGAGATCTCAGGGCCGGGAGAGAGAATGGCTCTGAGAAGTCCTTAGTAAGGGACCCTCATGGACATGTGTCTAACTCAGCACTTCCCTAACTTTGGACCCATAAGAAAATTAAGCATAAGTGAAAAGCAACTTAATAAAAAGTATTGTTGAGTTCTGGTTATATAATTTTTGCTTTGAAAGTTCTTTGCTAACTACTCTGTGAGAACAATTCTTTCTAGAAATTTATAAAAACTTTTTTTTCCCCAATATGGAACACACATTTGTGTGCTATTCTTGTGCTGGGGCCATGCTAATCTTTCTACATAAATTCTTTGTAATAGCAGACATTTATATGACACTTACCATATGCCAGGCACAGTTTTAAAAACCTTTTCTATAATGATTTGAATCCTCACACTAAACCAGGAAGGAGGAATTATTATTTTTCTTGGTTTTCACGGAAGAAGATAGGAAATTTGCCCAAAATCGTATCTGACTCCGTTAGGGGTTTGATTCCATGATGTCCTCTTTGCCTCAAAGAGTAATTTCCAGAGTATTCTTTCCTCCATTGAAATGACGCAAATAGTAATTTACAACACAGTTTTTGCAAAGTAATTCAAGTACTAACTTGTAATATATTCTTTTCATTATTTAAAGAATTCATCTACTTTTTATTTCCAGACTTTCAAGACAGCTCTGGATATAACTGAGATCAATCTTAAGGTGTCACAAAAGCAAGTTTGCAGACTCTCAAACTTGTGTTTGTGGACACCTCTGAACCTGCACCCAGTTACCTTCAGTGGAAGGGAAGGCTTGTGATCCTAGACGCCGAAAGGCTCACAGGGAGGCCACAATGAGGTCTGCAACTTCACTGGACCCCAAGTATTTCATAATTCGGCATTTCTGCATTCATAGATACTTATTACAAATAAGTCTTCAATGATTTTTAAATTATCAAAATGCAAAGTATGGCAGGAGGTACCAGGTGAGCCCCCAATCAGAACTCACAGACTCTGTCTTTGAAAATAGCAGGCTTAAAAAAAAAAAAAAAAAATAGCAGGTTGCTAACCTCCTAGCTTGTCTGTATTCCTGAACTGATAAACACTGGAGCTTTGGTTTTAAATGGAAAGGAATGTTGTTGAGTGTTTTTGGTTTTCTTGCATTTCAATTTAGGGGCCCAGGGCAGAGGTGAGAAAGAAGAGAAGAGCTGAGGGGATTGACTTTGAGTCTCAGAAGAGAGAAGGATTAGGACCCAAAGCTGAAGGAGTGGTTTGTGTGATTACTCTGGGTGAAAAAATAATGCTGACCAGCACCCCAGTGACAACATGATTCAGACTGGGACAGGGTCACTCTGCAACCCACACCCACCCCTCCGTGCACACTTACCACCAAATGGCACTGTAAGTGTGCGGGGTAATGTACCAGCGGGGAGACTAGGAGCTTGGCAAGGCAGAGGCTTAAGGAGGCCCCGGCAGTGATGAACTCAGTCCTAAATATCAAGGAGGCGGGGCCCAGGTAGGGCTGAGTACTTAGAAAGGGGTGAAAATCTGACAGGCAGGAAGGGTTACATTGTGATTACAATTGATGTGACTTTGTTTATACTCCACGGCTAATGGGGCCAGGCAACATTCCAATTACAAGAACGAAAATGAAGTGAAAGATGTTTGGATATGATCCCTCCATGTACTGAATTATGCCCCCCTAAATTTCATATGTTGAAGCCCTAATGGTATTCGGAGACGGGGCCCTTAGAAAGTAGTTGGGGTTTTTGCTGTTATTGCTTTTTGGGATTTTGGGGGTTGGGCAGAGAGACTCTGAAGTGGACTCTGTGCCCAAGACAGAGCCTGACTCAGGGCTCGATCTCATGACCCTGACATGGTGACCTGGGCAGAAATCAAAGAGTTGGACGCTTGCTTAACTGACTGAGCCACCCACGTGACGCAGCAGTAGTTAGGTTTAAATTAGGTCACAGAGTGGGGCCCTCATGATGGGATTAGTGTGCCCTTAGAAGAAACACCAGAGAGCTTGCTGTCTCTCTCTGCTGTGTGAGGACACATTGAGAAGGCAGCCTTCTGCAATCCAGGAACTGTGAAAAAATAAATCTGTGTTGTTTAAGCCACCCAATCTATGGTATTTTGCTACAGCAGCCCAAACTGAGAAAACTCCCATTTCAAAATTTATAGAATGTTAATATATATCTCTGTAAGTAGGCATTTCTGTTATAGATGTGTTCTGTTCCACAGCTTTGAGAATCTATTTTCCTTTTCAGTAACTAAAAGAGCTAAACAAAAGGTTTTTACAAATGTTTCTACTTAAAAGGTTCCCATTTTATAGCATCAAAGATATATTTCTATTTTTCTTTTTTTTTAAGTTTTTATTTACTTGAGAGAGAGAGAATGAGAAAGAGCATGAGAGGGGGAGGGTCAGAGGGAGAGGTAGACTCCCCGCTAAGCAGGGAGCCCGATATGGGACTAGATCCTGGGACTCCAGGAGTGTGGATTGTGACCTGAGCAACTCAACCAACTCAGCCACCCAGGTGCCCATATTTCTATTTTTCAGGGACTTTTCTTTTTAGAACACCTTATTAATTATAAGTTAATGAGATCAGATAAGTATTTATCCCCCAAATGGCAAAGGGCTTAGTTTTTCTGGTTAGTATCACCATTTTTTAAAAAGATTTTATTTATTTGACAGAGAGGGAGAGAGCACAAGCATGGGGAGCGGCAAAGCGAGAGGCAGGTTCCCCACTGAGCAAGGAGCCTGATGCAGGACTCAATCCGAGGGCACTGGACCATGACTTGAGCCAAAGGCAGATGCTTAACAGACCGAGCCACCCAGGAGCCCCAAATCTTTTAAAATCATAATAAGTTATTCCATCCCCTAGACTACCCACAAAGCAGGGAGCCTGACTGGGGGCTCAATCCCAGGACCCTGGGACCATGACCTGATGCAAAGGCAGATGCCCAACCGACTGAGCCACCCAGGTGCCCTTGTATCACCATTTAACAAGAGCTTGGGTTTTCCGTCTGGAATCTTCCTTCCCATCCCTCTCCTTTTTGAGATAGTCATCAAATGACAATGAAATGAAGAGATGGTTCATCTCTGCTGCAAGTTCACCCTGTAGAGAACTACGGAGCCTCTCACCGGCACATGAGATACAGGAACCCAGGAAGGCCTTCTACCTCCTCTCGGCATGTCATACGAAATCCCCAGAAGTGGGACGGAAGTTTCCTCTGGCCGGTCTAGCAACTATGGCCATCCCTCTGTGAACGACCTTCTGGACTGCAGCGGGCAGATCACTCATACCCCTGAAAGTACCCTCTGGAGAACACAACTTGTTTCCTCAGATTTTCATAAAATGTACAATTGAATAAAATTTTCTTTTACCATCTAAAGACACTATAAAATATTTAACTATTTTGGCTGTTTGGGGTTTCTGTTCATTACACTGCATTCAGTAATTACAATACAAAGTATATAGAGTCAAGTTATGTACTTTTTCCACTGGGGGGAAAAAACAATAGAAACAGAAAGATGAGTTGGCAGAATTTTTCATAGGGTTTAACATATGCCAGAATTTTTGAAAAGCAGAATGTATTTGGCTCTTAAGGAGCTTAATTTGTCTTTGCTTCTATGAGCTGTCACCTGTCACAACCTCTGTCCATACACTGTTATCATAATAAATACTGAAGTGCTTCTTAAAACTTTTATCAAAAGTACACTTATCTAAGAATCCTCAGCTCTGAGTTAAGCTTTTGTCCTCTGTAAGATATATGACTCTCAGTAAATTTCCACACCCAGTTTTAAGAGTTCATTCAGTATATGACTGGTGTTAGTAAAGCAAACTGAAAAAAGAAATTTCAAGTATTCCTTAAACTGGTCACCTGAGCCAAAATTTCTGCTATCAGTCCATGTTAAACTTTTTAGTATTTAATTTGTACCACCTTAGTGTTTAAATTTTCCATTTAAAACACAGACGTAAAATACACACACACACACACACACACACACACGATTTTGCTTTACAGTTGTTAAACACTAAGAGCTTTCTACACAGGGAGGGCCGGGGTGACTCAGTCAGTTAAGGACCAACTCTTGGTTTCAGCTCAGGTCATGATCTCAGGGTTGCGAGATAGAGACCCAAGTCAGGCTCTGTGCTGGGCAGGAAGACTGCTTAAGATTCTCTCTCTCCCTCTGCTCCTTCCCCCTTCTCTCTCCCTTTCTAAAGTTTTCTACACAAGTCACCATATTATAGACTATAAATATTTTTCTTTCTTCATTTGGAACGTGTGGCCCACAACACTGAACTGAGTGAACACACCAAAAATCTTAAAGAAGATTCAGCAAGAGGGTATCATAGGGTCATTTTACTCAGCATTTTCTCTCACTTGTTTTAGAACAAGACTGACAGGAACCCACAAGGCCATCCATATTGTTCTCTAGAAGGAATTTCCATATTGCTTTTTCCATGTGTTTGTTCATGAAATCTGGTCCCCATGACCCACATTTTAAGGGCAAGCCGGGGAGTGAGAGTATGTGGGTCGTGAATAAAGAAGGAAGTGCGCGAGAGTAAACATTTCGATGTGATAGGTCAACAGCAGTCAGCTGCGTTTATTCCCTCTACCTGTGCTTGTAGCATTTTTGGAGTTAGAGAGAAAACAGGGGAGGGTGTGGTGGTCTGTGCCTAAGTGGGGTGAAGAGGGCCCTGAGTGTAAGGAAACAGGGCAGCAGAGGGAGGGAGCAATGAAAAGTGATCACCACGCCCAGGAGGACAGAGAAAGTGAACGGGCACAAGAAACTCCAGCTGGGCCGAGAAACAGAAGGGGGACTTTTGAATCCCCATCACACATAATTGAGGTGGTATAGAAAGGAATACACACATATAGGAGAAAGAAGGCCTGGAGTTGGAGAATCCGCTAGCAATGAACCTGGATTTAAGCTATGGTTTCAGGGAGGGAAAGAAAGAGGGAAAGGAATTCTCAAATAACTGGAGTACTACTTGGCGTGCCTTCAGGAGGAGATGTCAGAGCCCCACCAGGGAGAGAACCAAGAATCAGTCCCAGACTCCTTGCTCTAAAATGGTGGTTCTCAACTTTTACCGCTCATTGCCATCAGCTGGAAGGCAAGATACAGCCGCCGTTGCTGCTAGTCCACGGACCACACTTTGAGAGCCACTGATATAGAAGCCATTTGTCTTTGCTAATCAAGAAACCTAGCTCCAAGCGAGGACAGGGGAGGAGGAAAGTTGCTTGTTTTCCTGTCTGTCGAAAAAATCGTGAGGAGGGGGCGCCTGGGTGGCTCAGTGGGTTAAAAAATCATGAAGGGATACACAGTATACAAGTCAGCCAGACTCTTCCAAATGGTAAGAAACTTATACTTTTCCAATTAATTCAGGATGTATGTTAAACTCCACTGAGCTATTTGGATTTGCTAGTTTTGTTGTTGAGAATGGTTTGAGGTTTTAAGGAAGTCACTGCCTACTTGAGAAACCATGGTCTCTCAAAATAAATTTCCCATGGGAAGAGCCCCATAGAGAAGAAAGGGAGCTGTTGTTCCCCCCACCACCCCCCATGTCAATTGAAATGTACAGGCATCTGAAACCCAAATAAATGAGCAAATAAAAGATGAAAGCATACAGGAGATCATCCTCCAAATCCACAAAGGTGAAATAATTAAAAACTAGGTGAACATTACAGTGGTAATAATAAAACTTAATAATATGTATTAATTATATCAACAAAGAAACTGTGTTCCTCCAGGGTCTACTCCATCATTTTGTATTGAATTATGATTCACCCAAAATACATATATTCCAACTTCAGATCTATGTGTAGATTAGTGGTTCTCAAACTTCAGCAAGCCTCAGAATCACAGGGAGGGCTTACTAAAATATGGAGGCCTGGGCCCAAGCCACAGAGTGAGTGTCTGGTTCAGTAGATTTAGAGTGGGATCAAGAGTTTGTATTTCCAGCAAGTTTTCAGGCAAAGCTGATGGTGCTGGTTCAGAACCATGCTTTAGGAATTGCTGGTTTAGATCCATAGTTCACAACTTAGCCATATACTAGAGTTATCCGGGGAGCTAATTTCTAAAAATTCCCAATTCTTATGCCACATCTCAAAACCATCAGAATCTCCTGGGATGGAGCCCAGGCATCAGTTTTTGTTTGTTTGTTTGTTTGTTTGTTTGTTATCTCTCAGGTGATTGTAGTGTGCAGCCAAAGTGGAGAATTTCTAGTTAGATCAGTAGTTCTCAAACCTTGGCATGTGTCAGAATCACCTGGAGGACTTGTTAAATCCCAGAGAATTGGCTCTTCTTCTAGAGTTTCTGATTCAGTGGGTCTGGGTTGCACCCAAGAATGAGCACGTCAATCAAGTTCTCAAGTGATGATGCTGTGGATCCTGGAACCACACTTTGAGAACCGTGGGTTAGACTGACTTCAACTTGGCTGCACTTGGAATCTATTGGGAGAACTGGTATGAAATATTGAAGTTACCTCCCCTCTGCCCACCCCCCAAAACAACAAAACTGGGCATTGGGATTTAATCTTTTTTTTTTTTTAAGGATTTTTATTTATTTATTTATTTGAGAGCAAGAGACAGCATGTGGGGTGGGCAGAGGTAGAAGGAAAAGCAGGCTCCCCTCCAAGTAGGGAGCCTGACGCAGGGCTCAATCCCAGGACTCCAGGACCAAGATCTGAGCCGAAGGCAGATACCCAACCGACTGAGTCACCTAGGCGCCCTGGGATTTAATTCTTCTGGGATGGTGTCTGGTATGTATGTACTGTCCATCCTCCCCAGGTGATTCTGATGTGCAGCCAAGACCAAGAACCACTGCTAAACCAAGCAAAGGTGATGATTCACTCAATGCATGTGTCTGTCACCTGCAATGCTTGCTGCTCCTCTGGTTAAATATGACCTCTTCCAACTAAAACATATTCCTGCTTTAATCACTATAGGCAACATATATCTTTGCTTAAGAAAAATACTACATTGAAATAAATGGAAGATTATGACAGTCATTTTTGAATTTGAGAAATAACTAGGTTAAGCCAGGAGGGGATTCTCCCCCCTTTGGTTCTTATAAATACAACTTACTGTCTGAATTTTTTTTTTTAATGTAACATGGCAACCCAACCCTTTGGTGATCTGTAGCTAGTTATGTAAACAGAAACATTATAACTGTTATTATAAAAGCAGTTTCCTATAAATGAGAATTTATGCTTATATCTAAATAAACTTGAAACCTGATCAAACACCCTGGCTCCAGGAAAATAACTTTGGGTTTGGACAACACAAACCAGGGTAACGTTTTACTGCCAGTTGAAAGTTTTTGAACATACAGGGTCATTTTTAATCATATAGTTTGAGAATAGTTTGTCTGTTACAGACGGTAGAAGCTAAGATGCGTAAATGGGGTGGGGGTGTGGATGGGGAAGTAGCAAATGGAGTCGACTCTGAACTGGGAGCGTTCTTGGCCAGCTCTCTGATACCAGATACGTGTTTGTAAATAATTACTTTCTACTTCAGTTTTCTCTAGAAACAGTAATACTATTGTGTTTTAGCAGCTGCTTCACTAGGTTACCTTTCATGACCCTTCTCAGATATACTATGCAAGGTCCAGATCTAACACCCAGAAAGATTTTACCAATTTAGCACGGTAAAGGCTGAGAAACCACTTCTCACCCATCAGAGTGGCTGTGATTTAAAATAATAATAATAATAATAATACCATACAGCAAGTACAGGGGACCAATCACAGAAAGTAAAACCCTCATACTTTGCTGGTTGGGAATTTACCACCAATTTGGAAGCTGTCAGTATCCTTAAAAGTTAAACACAAATTGGGATGCCTGCGTGGCTCAGTCTCTTGAGCTTCTGCTGTGATCCCAGGATCCTGGGATCCAGTCCCCGCACATCGCACATGAGGCTCCTTGCTCAACGGGGAACCTGCTTCTGCTTCTGCCTCCCACGCCCCCTATTTGTGCTCTCTCTCTCTCTCTGACAAATAAATAAATAAAATCTTTTTTAAAAGTTAAATACAAATTGATCATGTAACTGAGCAATTCTGATCCTAGGTATTCACCCAAAGAGAAATGAAAACATGTTCACACAAAAACTTGCATGTGAATGTTTATCGCAGCATTATTCATAATGGCTCAAAGGTGGAAACAATTCAAATGTGCATCAACCAATGAATGGATAAACTAAATGTGATGATAGCCCATGCAATATTACTCACCAATAAAAAGGAAGTCTTGATATATATTACAGCATGGATGAACCTTAAAAACAGGCTAAGTCAAAGAGACCAGTCACAAAAGATGATATATGATTCCATTTAGATGAAATGTCTAGAACAGGGAAATCTATAGGAAATAAAAAGTACATTAGTGGCTGCTTGGAACTGGGGAGTAAGGGACGGAGAGATATAGAGGGAGTGGAAGCTAAAGAGCCCAGGGGTTTGTTTTTGTTCTTTAGGAGGATGAAAATGTTTTCTTTTTTTCCTAAAGATTTTATTTATTTATTTGATTTTTTGTTTGTTTACTTGAGACAGAGAACACCAGCAGTGGGGGAGGACAGAGGGAGAAGCAGAATCCCCCCCTGAGCAGGAAGCCCAAAGGGGTACTTGATCCCAGGACCCTGAGATCCTGACCTGAGCCAAGAGAGATGCTTAACCGACTGAGCCACCCATTCATCCTGAGAATGTGTGAATGTGACTCTGATGAATATACTAAAAACCACTGAATTGTCCACTTTAAATGAGTGAATTGTATGGTATGTGAATTTAATCTTAGTAAAGCTAATATATTAGGAAGGCAACGTACTGGGTAAGGTCGGAAGCAAATTTCCATCAACCCATCTCTGAAATCACTTTGAACAAGCCCTCTGAACGCAAGCCGACGGAGCTGCTCGCAGCTAGTTAAGGTAAGCGGGTAAGCCGGGTTTGGAGGTGCGGGCTTTCTCCCTCCTGGCGCTCTTGTTTGCTGCAGCTGCACTCAGGCCCCCTGGACCGCCCCTTTGCAGGAGCACGAGGTCAAGGCCAAGACCACGTGAGGCACACAGAATCTAACCCGAGCGCGCTGCGTTCTTTCCCGAGCCTGTAGCTCCCAACCCCGCGTCCGCGGAGGTCAGTGGGATGCCTGGCCCTCATGGCGCGGGCAGCGCTCCTAAACTGGAGGGTCCCTAAGCTGTCGCAAGGAGGCTATCTGATGACGGTCTTTCTTCCTTCTCTCTTCCGCAACAAAGGATAACTGACTTGCCCGGTGTCCTGGCAAGAGCTGAGACTCCCTAAACACGCTTTCCCCCTATTGTGTGCGGGCGCTCTGAGAAGCAGAGGAGTGGCGGGACCCACTGGAGGGACGCTGGGGACAGGGAGGCCCCGGGCGCCGGGATCCCGCTGGCCCTCTCCCCGGGCGGACAGCTCGTCGCCCGCCGGTCTGGGCGGGGCGGGGGAGGGGGCGGATGGTGGAGGAGGGGAGCTGTAATTGCGCCGCAGTCCTGGTTCCCACGCTCCTATTGTTGGCGACTTTGTTTCCAATTCCCATCACGTGTGCTAATTAGTTAGAGCTGCTGGCTGGCTGGGAGGCGTGTGGCTGGCCTAAGAGCAGAAAGATCACTTCCTGTAGGGAGCCGGGCAGGTTGAATAGTACTGGGGTTCTTTCTCTCTCCCTCTCATACGGGCCTCCTTCTCTGCCTCCCAGGAGGGTGGGAGTGAGAAGGCAAGGGGAAGAAATGCGGATTGTGGAGCAAATGCCACTGAATTGCAATAGCAACCAAGCAGGGGAGGGGGGAAACTAAGGGCGGGACGTAGTGGACGAAGCAGGATTAAAGGAGAAATTCTCGTTAGACTTTTAACCTGATTAAGAAATGCTTTACAAAATTACTTTCGCAGTTTTGTTCGGGGATTCTTTTCCAGAATGGGGTAATAGACGAAAGGTATTTCAGTGTGTTCATTAAAAAAGAGAAAAGTAAAATAATAATAATAATAATAATAAAAGTAAGAAAGAAAAAAGTTTCCACACCGAATAAAACCAGCACATGCATCAGTGTACAATAGGAAAGAAGGGTGAAATACAGTTGAGTCATGACTTTGGACTGGTGACCTGTCCTTCGACTCAAACTTTTGGGGTTTTTGCTCTTTGGAAGTAAGCTCTTAGAAGGGTGTAGGGACGTGTTGGAGACCACTGACAGAGGACATTAGTACACTGGACAAAATACATGGTCTCTATTAAAAGGAAAGTTCTTTCTATGTTTCTTGGCTTTTCATGGGGTCACAAGATTTAGTAATGCTTTGCTTCTCACATGGAAGTCTCCACTTTGAAAACACAGTATTATCCATACTTCCTTCCTATAAATGAGAGGAAGGCTGGCTTTTATAAGGACTCACCGTAAAACCTTATATGCTGCAGCAACAGAGAGAAGGTTCTGCCGTTTCCTTGGAAAGCAGCGGTGTGGCAGAGGAATAAGATCAAGGTGACTTCACTTCACATGCATTCAGTAAGGACATTTTTCAGTATTTCATGTGTGCCAGGCACTGGGTTAGGGCTGGAGATGGAGAGATGAAACATCTGGAACCTGTGTTTAAGTCACTCACAAATCTAGTTGAGGAGACAGATAAGTACGTAAACCAGTAATTAAGGATGACTCAAAAGTGGACGTCTGTATTAGGGACTGTGAGGGCGAGAGGAGTGGCACAGGATCCAACTTGGGGAATTTGGGAAGACTTCCTAGAGAAAGGATGACTCATCTGACACTTAAATGGCCCATAACACATGGCCAAGAGAGGAAGGCAGAAGAGGGCACTCCAAAAAAGGGGTAAAGTCATGTGCAAAAGGCCTGGGGGTCTTCACAGAGTATGAGGTGCTCTGCAAACAGGTGTGCACAGATGCAGCACCGGGCTGGAGGGGTAGGCATGGAGAAGCTGGAGGGGTAGGGGTCATGAAAAATCTGCTTGAGGACTTTGGACGTCACCCTAAACACCATGAAAGATTTTAAGCGAGAGAGGAAGATCGTCAGATTTGTCCTTTAGGAAGATAACTTGGGCAGTAGTTTGGATATGGACTGAAGGAGTCCAGCTAGAAGCATGGAGAAGAGGTAGGGGACTAATCCAGTAAGAGACTGAAAAGAGGAATGGGATAGAGATGGGTAATGTTCAAGAGATATTTAGAAGGTGAAACTGGCAGAAGAGCTAGAGACCAGTGTTACTTTGCCATAAGCAACTGGGAAGTGTCCGGACAACTCCAGGTTTCTATCTTGTACACCAGGATGAATGATGGCAGGATTTCCCCGGGATAGGCAACTTGGAAGACAAAGAACAGGCTTGAAGTGGAATGAGGTGATGAGTCTGGCTTTGGCCATGTTGTGGGAGAAGCGACTGTGGGGTATCAAGTAGTAACATCTGAGAGGTGGATGACTGTATACCTCCATAGCTTGAAGGGAAGAGGCTGGAGCTGGGATGGATGATGTAGTGATACAGGAGAGGAAGGCAGCATGCTTTGCTTCTCACTCAGGGAGGGCACCCTCACTGACAGTTTCCTCTGCAGGTAGCTTCTAGATACTGTTCCAAAAGGGACTTTAGGGGACTGTATGATCCCACTTATATGAGGTATCTAAAGTATCAAATTCATAGAAACAGAAAATAGACTGTGGTTGCTGGAGATTAGTGGGGGGTGGGAGGGAGGGAGAAAAGGGGAATTGTCTTTTAGTGAGTATTGAGTTTCAGATTTGCAGGATGAAAAGTTCTAGAGATCTGTTTCATAACGATATGAATATGCTCACCATGACTGAACTGTGTGCTTAAGAATGAATAAAGTGATACATTTTACTGTGTTTTTTAATTGCAATAATTTTTTTAAAGGGACCCAGGAGGAAAGGAGATAGCAACCCTATCAGCTTCCTTTAAACAGCACTAGGATAAAATCCTTTTACCTTCTGCTAGTGCACTCTCTCCCATTGTTGGTGGGAAGGTTAAGTTGGAACAGACATTGCAGAATAGATAATATCACTCAAGAGCCTTAAAAATGCTTATGCCCTATGACCTATGTATTCTACTGCCTGAAATCATTTATAAATAAGAAACCAAAAATACTGAAAGAAAATGTGAAATATTAGATATAATTTTTAAATGAAGTATTCAATAATAGGAAAACAAACATAGCGAAATACCATACAACGGTTATAAATTTTTACAAAGAATTTACATCCACATGGAAAATATTTATGAAGGTAAAATGAAACAAAATTCAGGACATAAAATTGTATTTGTACTTTGATCGCAACTATGTCAAACAGAATCTGTACACTGAATAAAAGCCTGGAGGAAAATATACTAAAATGTATATAGTTAGCTATTTCTGGTTGGGACCATTGGTGATTTTTTTTCCCCATATACTTTTCTATATTTTCCAAAGGTCCATATTAAGCATATATTCTTTAATAATGGGAAAGTAACCTATATAAATTCCATCTCCTTAATTTTTCTGCCAAATTTTCTGATTCCTTCGACTTTAAGAGAGGTGATTTGCATTTAGTTCAAAGCTGCAATAGATTATTACATAACTGATTATAAATGTGTCAAAAGCCCAGGGGAAGGAGAAATAAACATTCAGCGAAAATTTAGAAAGACTTTGAAAACTCCTCCATTCGAATATCCTTTGCGTTTTGCTGCTCTTGTGTGGGAAAGAGGAAGCAGGGGATCTTAGCATCAGGAAGTGATGTCGAACATTTTAGCTGATTATGAGTGCTAGAAAGGCAAATTAAGCCCTTCCCTTTAATTGGCTGTAATCGGTTAAACAAGGTAATAGACCACCTGTGGCTGAGATGGAGCCAAGTCCTGAGGAGCCCCTGAGACCACAGCTTTGGCATTGAGCTGCCCTAAGGTCAGCTGGGATGGGCTTTTGATTCCATATCAAGTTTCTCAGACTATGCCACAAAGAAACATTCAATCAAAACCCAAGTGTATGACTTGGTTTAGAATATTTTTCTAAAAGGAAGAGAAGTATGCAATTAAAAATTATTGAAGAATTTATTTTAAAAAATAATCAATAACCAATCAAGGGCTTCTCTCAGCATTTCACGTATAATTGACTTATTAACAAGCCTGTGGGGTAGATTCTGTTGGTATCATCATAATCATCCCCAGTTTGCAGACAAGGAAACTGAAGCACAGAGGAAGAAAGATTGGGTCACACAGTTTGTAGTGGTGTAGCTGGGACTTGAACCCAGACAGTCTGACTTCATCATCTACATTCCTAACCATTATACTATGTTACTTCTGAAGATCTTCCTCGAGATCTTATGCTGTACTAGTTACCTGTGAGTCAATCTAGACCAAAGAAACAGAAAAGGCTTGTTTCAGATTTCTCAGAAAGAGAAGCCAAGTTCCCTCCCATCCCGTATGGACCAAAAAAACCATCACTGGGCGTGGCCATCTGTTGATGTGACAGGAAGTCAATCCTGTGAATGGCAGAGTGGAAAGGCAAGGAATGTTGGGCTGCCGAACTCACCTTACAGCAGGTCCTAATCTTAAGTTTTCTGTCCAGAGAATACATTTCTTTTGTTTTTGCCAGCGTGAGGAAGGGTGTCAATTATCTGTGATGGAAATCATCCCCAATGATCTATTTTGCACATTCAAACAATCATCAAGTCCACTCTGTTCTCCTTCCTCAATATTTTAAAACCCACATACTCCACCCCCCGCCTCCAATCCCCATATCTCATAGTGATTCTGTTCAGGCCACCACTGAGGTCTCATCTGAATTACTGCAAAGCCTTCTTTCACCAAAATCCCTTGGTTCATCTGAATAGGCCTGAAGACAAAGTCAGAAAAAAAATGTGAAAGGTTGAGGCTATGGCAGGCACAGCAAGAATTTCCCCCATCTGGTCATAGGGGGAGCTTTGAAGTCTGCCATGCCTCAGCCCAACCCAAAAGGCATAAGAGGAAGCAACCTTCCATTCTTGGCCCCTTTGATCTTGTGGGCCTTGTGCTGGGTAGATGTTGAGACCACCTACCTGTGGTCATATCTTTATCTGTGGTATATCCTGTCCATGGTTTGCCAGCTGCCTTGGCAGTAACCCCAAATGGCACAACCTCAGCTAGTCCAAGTTGTGGTTCTTGCCTGCCTTTGGACCGGGACCAGCTGTTATGGTCAGACTTCACTTGGATATTCAGTCATATACACTGGGGCCACCAAGCCAGGAAACGTGGTTATTTCTGTCCATCCTAATTTCACTTCAACTCTACACATGCTTGTTGAGTGCCTTCTTCATGCTGGGCACATGCTAGGTCTTAAAAGGGTAGAGAGGGAGAATGTCCTGCTTTTTGTGCCTTACTATTTGACACACAGTGGTGCTCAAAAATATTTAAGAGAATCAGAGAAAGATAAAATGGTGAGTATGTTTTAGTCTGTACTCCAGCAGCTCACAATCAGTTGAAGAGATAAACCCAGGGGTGCCTGGGTGGCTCAGTTGGTTAAGCAACTGCCTTCAGCTCAGGTCATAATCCTAGGGTTCTGGCATCAAGCCCCAAATCGGGCTCCTTGCTCAGTGGGGAGCCTGCTTCTCCCTCTCCCTCTGCCTGCTACCCTGCCTGCTTGTGCTCTCTCACTTTCTCTGTCAAGTAGATAAATAAAATCTTGAAAAAAAAAATAACAACAACAAGAGATAAACCCAAAGTCAGGCTACCACAAAGCTCACTGGTATATAAAATGCAAAAATAAAAAAACAACATCTAGCAAGACTCAGCCAATGTTCCAAGAGCTGACACATATTCACTTATTTAATCTGCACAGCAACTTTTGACATAGGCACTCATGTTATCGACACTTTACATAGGACGAAACAGAAACTCAAGACAGGTCAGGAAAGTTGCCCAGAATCACATAGCTGGTAACATGAAGAAGACGAATTGGAGAATAGGGAAGGGAAATACCTATTTAGTTGGGAATCTGAAAAAGCACCCATGGAAAAATGAGTTTTGATCTAGATCTTCGGGATGAGTAGGTCTTCAACATACTGGTGAGGGTGCTTGTGTGTATATTCTAGATTACAGAATAGCATGAGTAAAGACTTAGAAGGGGAGATTACAGGGTATATTCCAAGAACAACAAACAATCTCACATGGCTGAGTGTAGGGGGTGCAAAGGAGGCGGCTGTGGTGAGAAGTAAAATGGGATAGATGGTTGGTCACTCAATCGTGGAGGGTCTCTAGAGGCACAGCAATCTTTCATTCCTTCCTGCTTCAGTCCCTCATTTCTTCAGGAATCTCCCAGCTCCTCTTCAACCCAAGTACTTCAGGTGATGTTTATCCAATACCCATGTGCAGGGCAGTCCCTAATTTACTTAAGCCAACCAACACTTTCCATTCCTCTGGCCACAAAGATGGGGTTCAGGTTGGGCCAGAGACCTACACCTATCCAATCAAGCAAATCTCAGGATTCTTGCCCAGTGTCCTGAGACAGCATTCTCTCCCTTTGAAAGTAGTCTGGGAAGTTTGCAGTCCTCCAAGCTGTTGGCTTCTTCCTGCAAGCCCAGGACTAGCCCATGCCAGTACAGAATGAAGCCGGCACCAGCACAGGAAGCACAGTAGGGAGACACAAAGAAACTCAGTCCTGAATCATATCACTGAGCCTCGGGATTAAACCATCCCATAGCCAGTCCTTCCGTCTCTGGACCTTCCCATGATATGAACCTAAAAAGTAAATTTTTTAAAAAGATTTTATTTATTTGACAGACAGAGATCACAAGTGGGCAAGGAGGCAGGCAGAGAGAGAGAGGAGGAAGCAGACTCCCCGCTGAGCAGAGAGCCCGATGTGGGGCTTGATCCCAGGACCCTGGGATCATGACCTGAGCCGAAGGCAGAGGCTTTAACCCACTGAGCCACCCAGGTGCCCCAAAAGTAAATTTTTTATTTAAGCAGCTTGAGTCCAGCTTTTTATTATTTGCAATAGAAAGAGGGCTAACTCATAAAGTCTTCGTGTTAGGTCATGTGGTTTTCCAGTATTATTCTGAGAAGTGGTTTAGAAAGGTCACATTGTGGCCATCTGGAGGGGACAGTGGTTAGGGAGTCTCGAGGAAGAGAGATGGCTAGCGGCCCAGTGAGACTTCATGGAGACTTTCAGCACTGACAGTGGACACAGGGGAAGATGTGAAAGAAGAGGCATTTATGCAAAGTTTATTTAAAATAGGCTAGGAAATTCCTCTGGGGTTGAAATCATCATTTGTTCTATTTCATTCTACAGCAATGGACGCTTGTGTTGGAAAAATAACTCTTCAGCTCATCGGGGTGCCAAAGTCTGTGTATTCCTCTCTTCCCTACAGAAAGAAGAAGAAGGAAAAAGGAGACTTCCTAGTTATTGTTCCATTATCCAATTTAAGTTTTGACTTGGTACCATTCATTCCTTCATCATATTCTGTGCTAACTAGCTCACCATGTCCGGCGTTTCCATCCTTCATAAATGTGCAGCCTGATATCACCTCCCTCGTAATCATCAAGTAGCCTAGTTCCGTGTACTTAACTCCTTTCTATCTCCCTTCGTATGTCAGAACTTGGAACTCCTCTGCCTAGCAGAGGCCATATGCACAGTTCCCTCCATTGCATTTCACAGCTCTCAGTGGCCGCGGCCCCGCTGTGTATAGGCTGCTGGATGTATGCCATCTCGGCAGGGAGGGGGGCCCCGGGAATATGCAGTGCAGCCCTGCACCTCCAACACAAGGCTTGAAGGGGGTTCTCTCCTACCACTTCCAGAGCTGCCCCTTGGTGTGATGTAGGACAAGCTACTGACGCTTCTGAGTCTGGGGATGGTCCGCTATAGTAGAGCAAGGCTTAGCATCCTGAAAGGAGGCTCTCAGCTACCAAACTCTCTTCCTTGATCCCTTCCCGTCTATTCTCTGCGGAGGAAGAGGGAAGATAGGAGTGAATCAAAGACTTATCCCTGGGCTGAGCATTGATGGGCAAGGTCTCACTTCTAAAGAGTACTGATGTTTAAACTGCAAATCCCTCAGGGCCAGACACTCAGGACAGGTCCCAGGCCCCTGAAGCAGAGCTGTTCTGCTCTGATGATGTGAAATAAGCCAGGCCTGCACCAGGCTTAAAAGGAGTCTCCTCTTCCTCTCCTTTGCTTATCTCCCATTTTCTTGGATCGTTCTCTCCTGGGACTCAGAGCACGAAAACAGGGAGCCGAGAAGTAAATGTAGCTTGCTGGCAAGCACTGAGAAAGAGCGTTGGCCTACTCTTCTCATTGCTGCTTCTGCCTGGCCACAAGGAGCCCTCCAAGCACTCCAGCCTGTCTCCCAGGGGGACCAGTGGTATTTGGGGGCAAAAGCCTTGCGCTCACAAAGGCTGTGAATTAGCCCTCGTTTGGCTTCAGCATAGACATAGCTAAGAACAGAGAGAGGACAGTTTTGAGAGTCAACCTTTTGCTACCTTAACAGAACTACCCAGAGTTAAGAAGAGCACCATCTTCTAGGATTATTACTATAATTAAATGAGATGGCACCAGAGGAAATATTTTGAACTCTCCAAAAATGTAAGGTCATCATCTTAAATTCTAAACTCTTTCCATTCAAGTTTGCTCCTTGGTTAACTCTTTAAAGCTAGTCGTGAAGCTTTGAGGGATGGCAAAATGAAAAATGTGTGGAAAAAAATGGCAAACCAGGACCGTAGCCACGGGAAAACGTCTCTATAAATATATATAATGCTCTATAAATATAGAAAATGCTCTATAAAGTTAAAACAGTGTTAAAACTCTTCTGGGTCTGATGTCTTATTACTGATTTTCTAAATCTACAGAAAGCAGAAAGATTCTTTTGCTGTGTTCTCCCATTGACATAGTAGAACTGTTTTACCCTAACATCATACAACTAACTGTTCCAGTTCAGAATCTGTGTAGGAACATCATTTCTAGCAGCAAACGAGCCTCTCCTGCATCATACCGACCCTATTCTGCCTACCCTGCTGTTCACATCTGTTTTGTTGAGTAACTTGCTAACCCGCGTGCAGTACACAAGTAGAAACTGTGGCCCTGACCCCCCGGGGCTTTTCCTTCAGGCAGCTGTCATTGATCTTAAGAGACACAAGGACACAGAAATCTCAGCCAGTCTCCTAGATATACGGCAAACATCATGTCTCCACCAACATAAACAACTAAACATGTTGAGGTTTTAAGTAAAGTCTAAACTTCTGAAAGCACAGCCCGCATCTTTGGGGGAAAAGGAACCCCAGCAGGAATGGAAATTCTGTCAATGAAATCCCCGCAGTTGTTCTGGCTTCAAGGCAGTCAATGAATAGGCGCCTAGAGGTCCTTAGAGCCAGACAGAAAAACCAGCTGGATAACCGTACAGCCAAGAGATCTCTTTGGGATTTCTCCAAAGCCTCATCATTGTCTTGACCTCAGTGCTATGCACCGCACTTTCCTTCCCAAGGGGTCCCTTGGTGAATGCTGTGCCATCAAGGGGCGGAGTCTTTCTCTTGTCTTCTGTGCCTCTAGGTGGAGGTCTCCAGGGGATTCCATGCTGGAATGCACACCAGAGCCTGAAGGAAAGGGGCAGAGCACATGTTCATCCCTTTCCCTGGCCACCAGCGCCATTGGGCCCCCTGCCTTCCGCGTGGCAGCAGCGTACGCACAAAGCTGGGGACCAAGTTGCTGACGCCATCTCTGAGGAGACTCACAGTACCAGAGGACAGTGGACTTGCTGGCTCTTGTCAACTGTCCTGCACCACATACAGAAAAAACTTCAAGGCACAGGCCTCCTGGGAAGGGGTCCACTCCAGCATGTCCCTTGTCATTTGCTTGTCCCACTACTACGTTCTAAGCATCTACAATATGCCAGACCCTTCTGGGCTCTAGACATCTATGGGTGATTACAAACACCTCATGCTGGGCCCGGTCCCACAGCCACCTGGAGAGGCCCTGTCCCCCTTGAGGTCAAGCGTCCTCACCAGTGAGGGGTCCAGCACTCCCATTTCCTCGTTCCTGAACCATAAGGGCAAGTCTCACTCGAGAACACTAACATCTAACAGTAAAACCATTCATTTTTCTCAGCATAAGGCTCTCTAATAACATACTGCGGAGAGAGTACTTTTCCATTTAGCAGGACTCCAGGCCTGCCCTTCCTTGCAAGGAGGTGCGAGAGGCTCCTTCCTGCTCGCCTGAGGCCAAGCGTTGCCTCTAAATCACCAAGAAAATGGCACTCCAATGAAATCCTTTGGATTCAGATTATCTAAAAGGGAGCCGAGAGTAGTTAGCGGTTGGGGTGGGGTGACTTCTGTTAGCATTTTAACACAGAGTGGAAAGACACGGACAGTTTCTGGGCCAGATTCAAAAAAACATCCCTTGATTAAATTCGCATTTCCCAGTTAAGCAATTTTAATCACCCCCAACTAAATTATAGTAAATTCCATTCTGTCACAGGATCTGAATCAATGAGTTTTGCCGAATTTCTGTTTTGGGTGGGGGGGACATTGGCGGTGGGGGGCCTCACTAAGACTGAAAGACCTGAGGGGTCACCTCTTTCCACACCAGTTCACCATAGAACTCACTCAGTCCAAAGCTACCCGGGGCCATGGTTTCCAAATTAATGGCCAAAGCCACAGAACTTCATAGGTTCACCAGCACTTTTTTTTTTTTTTTAAAGAACAAGAATAGAGTGGACGGTACCAGAGTGCTAAGTATTGTAAGTATAGTAAGCCAAGTATTGTTTTGTGAAACTTTTGTTTCAGGTAGGAGGGTAGGTAGGTGATTCATGGTTATTGTGGTCTGGGTCACAAAGCAGAATGCATTTCTACTCAGAATCTGGTCAGAGGGGACAGAGGATGGGCAAAGTGTTGCCCATCACGATTTTTTTTTAATTTTATTTATTTATTTGACAGAGATTACAAGTAGGCAGAGAGGCAGTCAGAGAAAGGAGGAAGCAGGCTCCCTGCTGAGCAGAGAGACTCAGAAGGGCTCCATCCCAGGACCCTGAGATCATGACCTGAGCCGAAGGCAGAGGCTTTAACCCACTGAGCCACCCAGGCACCCCCCATCATGATTTTTGAATTAAGATATCATCGGCATATAACCTTATCTTAGTCTCAGGTGCACAACATAATGATTCAGTATTTGCATGCAATGCCTAATGATCCCCACAATAAGGATAGCTAACATCCATCAGCATGAAGAGTTACAGAGTTTTTTGACTTATGATGAGAAGTTTCAAGATTTACTATCTTAGCAATGTTTCCAATATACAGTAGAGTATTTTTAACTATAGTCACCTTGCTGAGCATCATATCCCCAGGACTTGCTTGTTTTATAATGGGATGTTTGTACTTTTTAACCCCTTTGGCCCACTCTCCCCTAACCTCTCATCTCTGGAAACCACCCATCTGTTGTTCTCTGGATCCGTATCTCTTTACCATGGAGGCCTCCCTTTCCCACTTTGCTATTTTTTGTTTTGTTTTGTTTTGTTTGGGTTTATGCATTTATTTATTTATTTTTAATTTTTTTCCACTTTGCTATTTTTAAAAAGATTTCATTTATTTATTTGACACAGAGAGAGAGAGAGAGAGAAAGAGAGAGCACATAAGCAGGGAGAGCAGCAGGCAGAGGGAGAGGGAGAAGCACGATCCCCACTGAGCAAGGAGTCCAACGTGGGACTGGATCATGACCTCAGCCGAAGGCAGCCGCTTAACTGACTGAGCCACTCAGGCGTCCCTCCACTTCACTATTTTTAAATGTGAGAGGTTTTAAAAGGAGCCTCTCGCACTTTATAATGTCTTTAATTTTTTTTTTCAGTGTTGCCCAATAAACAGTGTGCTTCGCTTCTCATTCTCTTATATTCAAATTCCCCAAAACCGCCAAACAATCTCTTCCTACCTGGGCAGGATTTTACCTGCCCCGAAGAGGCGATTTCAGATTCCATAATTTGAAGAACTTAACAAACTTATTACACACACACACACACACACACACACTTACTTTTTTTTTTTTTCTTTTTCTGGTCAAGGTAGCAAATGGTAGAATGTTTTTAGGATTTGGCCTGAGATTCATGAGAGTCCTAGGCATGGTGGTGCCCAGTGTTTTCAGGCTTCTAGATTGCTGCATATTTGCAAAAGCCCTCTGTGGCCATAGCCGGACTGACCATTAGGGCTTGTGCCGAGGCTGAAACAGACCCACTTGCAGTAACTTGACTGCAGGCAATGGGTTAATCCTCCTGGGCTGACGCCTGACATCCTGCAAACCACACACTGCCCCTCACAGCTGTCTGAGCATTTCATGAGCCTGACAAGAAGCATTTACGCCTGACTAAAGCTCACCTGTTGCAATGTGACTCCCCTTCATTCATTCACTCTGTCGCAAGGTTACCAGAGAGTTTTGAAGCCCCCGCGGGGGGCTCCCCGTTGCACAGGGCTCTCCGGAAGCCGGGGCGCAGGGGCTCACAGCTCCCACAGAGATGTCACACTCATAAATCCCAAGGCCAGGCTGTCACTTATGTGATGAAGGCAACGGAACTTCTGGTGCACAGGAAAGGGACGAAACGGGTTGGCCTCAGGAGGTCTGTCTGGGCTCATGGTGACGCTGGTTATGACCTGTTGGAGATGGAGATGGAGAATAGTTGAGTAACTTTCTCTCAACTTCTCTTTTGAGTCTGGTTCAATATTCTAAATTAATTTTTCTTTTTATATCCAACGTTTAGCCCTTCCGTCAATTCCATTACTGAAGTCTGTTTATTCTCCATCTCTCCCTCTACAAGGAAATAACCTCTATGAAAGGAGGGACTTGATCTATTTTGTTCCCTTGCTTTTCATCGTTTGGTACAGTACCTGGCAGTCAATACTTGTTCAATAAATATATGTGGCCCATTTTCCTGGGGCTTCATTAGGCGCTAATGTTTAAATTGCATTTCTGAAACAAAATAAAATATAAAATACAATACAATAAAATGGGGTGCCTGGGTGGCTCAGTGGGTTGAGGTCAGCCTTCGGTTCGGGTCATGATCTCAGGGTTCTGGACTGGAGCTCCTCATCAGGCTCTCCACTCAGCAGGGAGCCTGTTTCCCCCCTCTCTCTGCCTGCTTCTCTGCCTGCTTGTGGTCTCTCTCTCTCTGTCAAATAAATAAATGAAATCTTTACAAATAAAATAAAATAAAATGAGTTCCTCTTACAAATAACAAAACAGACAGCTCACTCTTTCCCACCATTGCAACATCTCTATCTCCACCAACTCTCTCCTGCTTGTTTCTGAGCAATCCCGAAACTGTCTTTAATGCGCTCAGGAATAAATTGCTGTAGGTATGGCCACCAATTAGAGACCTCAAAAAGCTGAGGGGAGGGTCTGCATTCTCTGATGCCCTCCATGCATCAGGGCCATGGCTGTGAGCCATGAAGGGGAAGGAACACCTCCTCTTCCCCTTGTGCAACCTGTATTATGTATACATCAAGGCAATGGAGCTTTGTGCCCTATATTTGGAGGATTTGTACAAAAAAAAATACTTCCATATTTACTTACAACATCTTATCTCCCCTGGATTCAGACATGAGTCCATGAAGAGCTCACCCAAAGGCACGGGGCAGTATTCAGTATCTCTTCTCCCTGCAGAGCTTTGAAACTTTGGTATTGGGCTGAACTTGGAAGCCTAACTCTTGTTCAGAGTGACAGATTCCCAGGAGACTATTCATGCCCCCTACAGAAGGGACCAATTGGTTAGCCCATCAGCCATTACTAGACACACCTAGACTCTAGTAACCACCCTCAACCTTGAGCTTGAGAGACACCACTAAATCTCTTCTTTTAAATAGAAACTCAGGCAGGCATAGAAACTTACCATGAGCCTGACCAGACCTGCATGTATGTCGTTCATATTTTTTATAATATTTGGAGCTTGTGTGTGGCCAGGAAGCCACAAACCCACATGACATGACCAGTGGCTGGAGCCTGTGAGAGGACACTTAGCTTCTCTCTCACCCGTGGACATTCTGCCAGTTGAGCTATTGCAAAGGCAGCTTTGAGAGTGAGTATGGACCTAACAGAAGACACCATCAATCCTACCCATGCAGCTGCTGTGACCAGACCCACTGCTGGTCCTCAGATCAGGACCGTTCACTCAACGGTGTCCCAACAGCATGCCAGGCAATTTGCCTAGGACACTTAGAATTAAACTTTAATTATCTAATATTTTGCGTTTCATGCATAATAGAAATCCATTTGTAACAGAGGCAAATTTTAGCTATTTTTTGATGGCTTATTCAACAATCAACCAGTAATTATTGACTGCTTACTGCGGTCTAGAGTCACTTCTAGTCATGGTCCTAAACAAATGATCCAAGGTCACAGTCTTGTGTAGCTTACTCTAAACAAGAGTATGCTGTAAGTAAGAGAACAGAAAAATAGCAAGGGAATTTCAGATAATCATAAGTTCTATGAAAAAAGTAAACAGGACAATATAGCGTAAAAGGTGATTGGGATTAGCTGCCGCAGGCCATGTACATCCCCCTTTTCTGCCTTGCATTCTCCAGTATGCAGGCTGGGGAGATAAAAATGCTTATGTCACCAACACCCCTTCTTGCTGGGGCTTGTGTGACCCAAGTCCATGACACCAGGTTGAACATTCTGAGGAGGCCTTCCCTGTCCAATAAAATGCAGAGCCATGTAAGAAAAGATTTTGATCCTTTGGACTCTCCCTTCTCCTCGTTTGGGACACAGATGGAACGCCCAGAGGGGCAACAGCTGTCTTATGACCTTGAAGTGAAATCACAAGGAAGAAATTCAAAATGTTAAGGGTGGCAGAGTAGAAAGTGAAAAAGAGTCAGAGTCCCTGATGACATCATTGAGGCCTGACCTAACTACCTTGGATATCTTAATACATTAGACAAAAATATATTGGCTTAGGCCTTTACCAGGTTTATTCTTATTTGTAGCCAGAACTTTCCTAACTAAGAAAGGGACATGAATTGTGGGTGGAAGGATATTTTAAGCAAGGTGCTCATGAAAATCTTCTCTGAGAAGATGATATTCTAGTTGGGACCTGAATGATAAGAAAGAGAGTCCTATGAAGAGCTGGGAGAAAGAAATCCATTCAGAAGGAATAGCAAGTGCAAAGGCCCTGAGACAGAAATGAGTCTATTGCATTCAAGAACCAAATTTCAATGTGTCTGAGGTATCATAACAAGGGAGGCTATGGCAATACTGGAGGTCTTGGAGGAGGGCAGAAGCTAGACCACAAAGAGCCTTGTAAGTCATGTCAAAAATCTATTTTAGGGTGCCTGGGTGGCTCAGTGGGTTAAAGCCTCTACTTTCCGCTCAGGTCATGATCCCAGGGTCCTGGGATCGAGCCCCATATCGGGCTCTCTGCTCACCAGGGAGCCTGCTTTCCTTCCTCTCTCTCTGCCTGCCTCTCTGCCTACTTGTGATCTCTGTCAAATAAATTTAAGGAAAAAAAATCGATTTTAATTCCAACGGGCTTTGAAATAGATGGGTTGATCTACATTTTGAAGGTAAAGTCTTCCATGGCACTTGATGATGGATCAAAGTAGGATAAGAGAAAATAAGGAATTAAGGATGACTCCTAGATTTTTATCCAGAACAATGGGTGGGGCCATCACTTATGTGGGGAAGAATGTGAAAGGTCTGGATGGGGAAAAGGAAGGGAACACAGTGTGGCGACAATGTGCATGCTAAGTTAGAAATGCCCATTAGAATTAAAAGTGGTGATATTGTATGGGAAGCTGAATCTGTGAATCTGAAACTCCAGGGACAAGTCAGGGCTATTGTGAGAAATCCAGAACCATCCACATACAGATGGCATTTAAGTCATGACTCTGGACGTGATTTCCTGGCCAGAAAATACAGATAAAGAAAGGAGTTTCAGCCTGGAATATGTCCACATTTAGATTCAAAATGGAGGCGAGTAGGCCAGCAAAGAGAAAAGAAGGAGCAACCCGGGAACTGAAACAGAAACCAGGAAGCTCTGAGAAAAGAGTGTTTTAAGGAGAGTCATTAGCTCTGTTGAATGATGCTAAGAGGTTGGGAAAGCAACACAGAGAAGAAGCTGTTGGGCTTGTTCATTGGATGTACTTGGTCACGTTGCTAAGAGCAGTTTCAGACGACAGGAGAGGCTCCTGCCTGACTTGAATGGGTTCAAGACAAGACGGGTGGTGAGAACACGAGATACAGACCACTCTTGCATCCAGGGTAGTTCTGCTATTAAAGGAAGTGGGAAATGGGGGCAGTGGCTGCAGGGCCTTTGGGGCCATGGAGGATCTGGGAGGAGTTGTTGGTTAGAAGACAGATTCTGTCTGGACAACTAAGTAAATGCAATGAGGTAGCAGAGGGGGATATTTATTGAGCACCTACTACATACTAGGCACTTTACAAATTCCAGTTAATCCTCCCAACAAGTCTGTTCAGTTGCTGTTTTACCCCCTCTTTATGGACACGAGGGAGGCACTAGAGCACATCTATTGATTACTTCAGGTCGAGTTCAACAGAATCCGAGTTATGCTGTTCATTGGCTGCTGTGTGAACTTGACCAGGTCCCTAGCTCTCTATGTCTCTGTTCAGATAAAACCAGTACTTGCCTCAAATGATTGGCGTGAGGAGGAAAATTTCATAATCCATGTAAAACAGGTACACTAGCTTCACACATAGTGAGTCCTCAGTAAATACTCTTTTCAGAGATGAGAAAAGAGAGCCTCTGAGGTTAACTATCTTTATTTATTGAACAAATAAAAAATATTGAAAAAAATGAAAAATTGAAAAAAAAAATTGAGATTCTATCTTTTGCTAAGCATCACCTGAGGCCAGGGAGTATAGCCATGGACAGGATACAAAGTGTCCGTGTCTTCAGAGAGCTTAGAGTTCATGATGATGATGATGATGGTGGTGGTGGTGGTGGTGATAAAACCCAACAGTAGCTAACATATATTTACTACGTGCTAGGCCCTGGAGGCTTCACAGTCATGAGTAACAAAAGCAGAATCTATCTTGCTCCAATTTGTAGTTCTATTATGTCATCCTTCCCAGGGGTATCATTTTGCAAGGAGAATGAAACCCAACTCTAGTGACATAATCCTGGGTTGTGAGGACATGTTATTGAAAGGAAAACATTAGAGGTGATGACTAACCTTCCTTGCTTTCTCCACCATTTCCCCAAGATGCTATCAGAAACAGGTTCTGAGGATTGTTTTTCTCTGCATCCTGCCTTGTGTCTCCTTCCCTGTTTTTTCCCCAAGTTGTTTAACCAATGACACAAATGTGACAGGCCCCATGTTAGCTCCTTTGAAAGTATCAAACATAAGTGGGCTGAATTGTGGCCCCTTCAAAATTCATATGGTTGAAGTCCTAACCCCCAGTATCTCAGAAAATGACTATGTTTGGAGATAGAGCCTCCTCTAAGGAGTAAGTAAGTTAAAATGAGGACATTAGGGTGGCCCTACTCCAATATGTCTGTTGTCTTTATAAGAAGAGGAGATTAGGGGGCAGGTGGGTGGCTCAGTCAGTTGCGCATCCAACTCTTGGTTTCAGCTCAGGTCATGATCTTAGGGTCATGAGATCAAGTCCCACTTCAGGCTCCACACTCGATGTGGAATCTACTTGAGATTCTCTCCCTCTCCCTTTGCCCTTCCCCAGGCTCATGCTCTCTCACTCTCTTGAAATAAATAAAATCTTTTAAAAAAAGAAGAAGAGATTTGGACACAGGCAGGTGCAAAGGGAAGACCATGTGAAGACACACTAAGAAGGTAGCCATTTGTAAGCCAAGGAGAGAGAAAAATCCAGCTCTGAAAAATCCAGCCCCATCAGCAGTTTGCTCTCAGACTTCTGTCCTCTGGAATTGTAAGAAAATAATTGTCAGACCCACCCAGTCTGTGGCATTCATTATAGCAGCCCTAGCACACTAATACAGTAAGTAAAACACACTTGTGGTGTGGAGGACTTGGCTGTGTTTTCAAGGTGGTCAAGTTCACACTAAGTACCATGCAATGTGGGGCAACACTGGACCAAGTGAGAAGTGCTAAGGTTAAATTTCGGGACACCAAAGACAAAGAGGCCACTTTCTTCGGCAGGATGGACTGTCAGGTGAAGAAGATCCGAGAAAGAGGTGGACTATGAAATGGATCTAGATTGATTCTCAGGGATTTAGTGGGTATCATGTGGGACTCCAGAGCATCCTAGGGAAATGGTCCAGCATGAATCATCTTTCTTCTATCATTGGATCACTCTCTTTGTCAGCCCCGTATGTGTTCTCCTTACCAGTTTTGGTTCCAATTAGCATCCTATCATTATTATGTATAAATATGTTCATTAAGTATTAGTATTGTAATATTAGTAATATATACATTATATGTCATAATTATATAATCATATTATAATATATTAATAATATAATATTAAGCATTAATATGTTCATTAAGGAGTCTAAGTATTATTTTCCCCGTTCTACAGGTGAGGAAGCCAAGGTGCAGGAAGGTAAAGCAACCTGCTCAAGGCCATACAGTAAACGGTGGAGCTGGAAGCACACCCGCCAGTCCTCTGCCTGCACTGATCATGTAAATGGGACCAAGCTCAGTCACGGAGCATGGTCAGTGTCAGAAGCGTCCATGAGGAATGCACAGGGGGAAAATGGAAATTCCTCTTTGGAGACACGTATGTGGAATCCAAAGGACAGAGCAATGCAGAAGGTTGAGAAGGAAAGGAAGGGGAAGGAAGTTTTTATTTTGGAGAAGAGGGAAGATTAGAAAGTGCAAGTAAAAGACAGGAGGGAGATATTGAGGATAGGAGGGAAGCAGCTAGCAAAGAAAGTTCTGGAAGGAAAGTGGAAGCCTCAAATAGAGTGCATGTGCAGTGTGGGGACTTTGGGAGGTGGTGAGGCCAGCCTTGAAAAGAAATAGGGGACACAGTTTCCTCTGAAGTGAAAGTGAAAAAGAACTAAAGAGAAGAGGTTATAAGACTGGGTTAGAAGAAATAAAAATTTCTTTTATTGCATATTTTAATTTTAATTTTATTTGTTTTTTTAAGTTTATTTCTCTTCTGCGAAGCACAAGGTATGGGGAGGTGGGGGCAGGTGTGGGAGAGAGACCTAAGAGGAGCTGTACAGTTGGGGAAAGGGCTGAGGGGAATTGGGAGAGAAGCTGAGGACAGGAAGAAGGGCACACAGCAGTCAATCACCCACAGGCTGTGAGACTCTGTGCCGAGGACTCCCAGCTGAGGTGCACAGGTGGAGGGCGTGGGAGGGTGAGGGCCAGCGGGGGGGGGGCGGCAAAGTCAAGGGGACCAGGGACCTGACTGAGTAAGGAAGGCACTGAGCAAGGGACCCAGGCTAGGGAAGGGAGGAGAGTAAGGAAGCAAGTGATGGCATAAGAAAAACAAGAGAGTTTCTAGGACTAAGAAATATCCCATTCCAATATCCCCTGTTAATTACTCACTCGCTATTTCTCTTGTATTGTTTTACACAAATGTTTAAAAGTGAGACTTCCAGGTGAATGAAGCAGAGGCAGGATTTTGATCATGCTGAGAATATGTGGTGGGCATGACAGTACAAGGTGTGATGGGGTGTGCAGTTTTTCACAGACATGACAACTCATCTGGTCCAGACAGTCTTGTTGGGGGGCCATGCTTGTCCCTGGATGCCGCGGCTACCCTCCGTTCTGTTCCTTCTCTCTGCACTGTCCCCTCTCCTCAGTTGTACCGCACCATCCTTCTTTCTATGTAGATTTGACTTGGCTGTGTTTCATTTTCTAAAAATCATCAAAAATCTTTCAAGCATCATTTGTTTGATGAGGTAGTTGACCACATGGAGTATTGTAATTTTTGGTCAAAAACAACTGATGATAAAATAACGAGACCAAATTCTTGGGGAGGACTCTCCAACGCTTGCAGACAACTCCTGGAGGAATTCTGCAACAGCTCTGAGCAAGACAACGTGAAATCGGAGTCTGTTCTCCCAGGGTGGTTATAGGAAAAGACAACACTCATTTAAATAGATGAATTGATGTACTCATTTAAAATCTTATCTCCTTTCTTCAAAGGGACACTTGAGATGTTGCACTGACAACTTCGTGTATTACATTGGAGAAGCCCACGTCCCCAGATGACTAAAGCAATGTATGAATGCATCACAGTAACACGTAAATGAGAGTATGTACCAGATGTAGCCCTGAATAGAAACATGATCTCAATTCAATAAATATTCTTCACAAAAAAATACATCTGACCATGAAAAAAAAATCTTTAAAATTTCATCTTGAATATTAGAGGAGAAATAAATTCTTTCTTATATTTAAAGCATTTTCATTTCAAAGATACTGTTTTGTTTTACTAAATTGCAGAGTATAGGGGAGAGGTGAATAAATGCTTAGGGAATAAGTCTAAGGTCAAGTTACACTCACCCCAGATTTCTCCCCTAAAAAAAAGCTCCTTGGGATGCCTGGGTGGCTCAGTTGTTAAGCATTTGCCTTCAGCTCAGGTCATGATCCCAGGGTCCTGGGATCAAGCCCCATGTCAGGTTCCCTGCTCGGTGAGAAGCCTGCTTCTCCCTCTCCCACGCCCCCTGCTTGTGTTCCCTCTCTAGCTGTCTCTTTCTGTCAAGTAAATAAATAAAATATTTAAAATTAATTAATTAATTAATTAAATTTTTAAAAGAGCTCCTTATCACAGTATGATAAGAGTCCTGGTCAAGGAGCCAGGAATTTTGACAAATTCAGAATTTTGGTCTTTCCCTGTAATAAAGTCATTGTGTATTCCTAGGGCGGTCCCTCAAAGACCCTCTTCAGCTCTTTTTTTTTTTTTAAAGATTTTATTTATTTATTTGACAGAGAGAAATCACAAGTAGATGGAGAGGCAGGCAGAGAGAGAGAGAGAGGGAAGCAGGCTCCCTGCCGAGCAGAGAGCCCGATGCGGGACTCGATCCCAGGACCCTGAGATCATGACCTGAGCCGAAGGCAGCGGCTTAACCCACTGAGCCACCCAGGCGCCCCCCCTCTTCAGCTCTTAAATTTTTTTTTTTTTTTAAAGATTTTATTTATTTATTTGACAGAGAGAAATCACAAGTAGGTGGAGAAGCAGGCAGAGAGAGAGAGAGGGAAGCAGGCTCTCTGCTGAGCAGAGAGCCCGATGCGGGACTCGATCCCAGGACGCTGAGATCATGACCTGAGCCGAAGGCAGCGGCTTAACCCACTGAGCCACCCAGGCGCCCTCTCTTCAGCTCTTAATAAACATAATATTTCCTTACCTCTCTCTCTCTTTTTTAAATTTTATTTTTAAAGTAATCTCTACACCCAATGTGGGTTTCCAACTTACTACCTTGAGATCAGATCAAGTCATATGCTCAGCTGAGCCAACCAGGCACCCCCCCTAAACTCTCTTATCTGTGCTACAAAATTCCCTTTTGTAAGCTTTAGAAAGAAAAAAGCACCTTTAGCCCCTAATTACATGAAAGTATGTCATTTTTTTCTACATAAAGAAACACCTTAAAAGTTATATACCTTAGTTATCTTTCATGTATTAAATCATGAGAAATGATAATAAATTTGGTTCACAGTTATAAAATAAATTCCCTTCCTAGCTTTTTTGTCTATTTGCTCAATTCAAACTTTGAACAGTATAATCAGTTTATATTTTTGGTATTCATATAAAATTAGTACTTCATAAATATGAATCATGCTATTAACTGTGTGTATTGTAATGCTGTTTAATTACTGTCATTTGCATACGACACCACTCTTAAATAAGTCAAAGGATTAAAAGGAACTTTGGAAAGTACACTGCATATTTCTGTTTGCAGGGTCCAGCACATTACAACCTGGTCTTTATGCTATTTTATTTTTAAAGATTTTTATGTATTTATTTGACACAGAAAGAGAGACCCCGAGAGAGGGAGCATAAGCCAGGGGACCAGGAGAGGGAGAAGAAGGCTTCCCACCAAGAATGGGGCTGGGATCATGACCTGAGCTGAAGGCAGTCACTTAACGACTAAGCCACCCAGGCACCTCTACAACCTGCTTTTTAAACATATGTAACTTGATCTTGAACTTATGTGGAAGAGACTTTCTACTTTCTAACCACTCCCACCTCAGTCAAGCCTACAAACTCCAGGAGAAACTCATAAACAACCTCATGCAATAGAAAGAAGATATGAGTTTGTTTCATTTCAGACAGAATGAGGATTTTTTAAAAACATTTTTAAATGTAGAGGTCTTTTTTCACATTAACTGGATTTAATTATTTTCTGTTAAGATGAGGGGAAACCATGGTGGTAAGTTTTAATTTCAATATTAAAAAAAGGCAAAAAGATCATGGAACAAAGATTATTACTTCTGTTTATACCATATTTGAGACAATAAATGATGTGAATCTTCAAGAATCAAGGCAATCAGAAAGTACATTATTTTTGGAAAGTAACTTTGGCTAATGTTTTCATACTTGGATTCTGAGAAGGGTTGACTGTGATGGTGGCCATCCACTACACAAAACTCAGTAATTCGAATCCCATCGCAGACATGGCAGGGGCAGAGCTACTAAGAAATGTGCTTGCAGAAGGGATCAACAGAACCTATCTCTTGAAATAATACCCAGCTTTAACCAGAAGTCATTTCTTCTGGAATCATAAAAGTATTGTTTTCTTCTTTCACAATAATTTATTCTAAACCAGGAAGCCATTTGAGAATAGAAGAAAAAACCAAACAAACCAAGAATGTTCATTGTTTTACTCAGATGGAGACTCCTCAGTGAGGAAAACAAAGAGAATTAACAGTATGCTCATTTATAATACTTCTCGGTAGCCATCCCTGGCCAGTCTCACTTCCCAGTATTTCCCCAAGGAAATGCTAGCGCTCTGGGCATGCTGATAGAGCCACGGCAGTAATTTCCAAGTGCAGTTTCCCGGACCAGGAGCCTCAGCAGCATCACTAGCGAACCTGCTAGAAATACAGCTTGCCACACCTCACATCAGACCTCCTAAATCAGAAATGCTGGCGAGGCGCCCAGGAACGTGTATTTTGATAAGATCTCCGGAGGTCTGATGCTCTCTGAAGTTTGAGAACCACTCACCTCCTGCACACGGCCCACTTGAGGCTCGCTCCACTCATTTTTCCTTCCTGCTGATGCCTTAAATCCCAGTCCTCCACAAGTCTGACCCAGCTCTCTCATCAAACTCTAGCGACTTTCTTACTTGAAACAGCATTTAACATTCCCATACCACAATAAAGCATTAGCTATATCCGATGTGATTTGAGCATCCTATGTCTTACACTGTCCTCTAAATTTTTTCTTACCTATGTCTGTTTTATCATTTCAGCTGAACTGAAAGCCTCCTGAAGGCAGGAACTATATCTTATTTTACTTATATTTTATTAATTTTAGCAACCATTTATGCCTTTTACTTCTTCCCACCAATTTCCCTGTATCCAAATTCTACCTATTTTTCAAGGTTCAGCTTAAATGGCATTTTCAATGATTTTCTCTGGATATAAATATTTTCCTTCCTTGGAAAATCCATAACTTTCTATCTTTTTTGTTTTCTGCTTCTAATTATAGTCATTCATTTGTGACTTTATCTCTCTCATCATTGAAGTTGGAGATAAATATTCTAAACCACTCTTTAAAAAAAAAAGTAATTTAGTATACCTCAGGGTAGACATGTATAATTAGTTTATGTTCCCCCAATATTTATGACTCTGATTTTTGGTAATTCGACCATTTACATAGGAAGTAGCTCTCACATTTCAGAGATACAGATACTGTATTTCTCCTAGGCACACTGGGGGTCTGGACCTGGGTCTGGGCGCTGGAGACAATTGTTACAATTTGTGTGGTCTAATAAGCGGTCTCAGAAGATTAGACATGAAGTAATGGGAATCTGCAGGAAATCGAGCCATAAGGAAACCAGGGCGACTTGAAGTCACATTGGTAAGGAAGAAAAGAGCCTCACCCCGGGGTAAGGACCAGTAGCAGAAGGCTTAATTGTTACCATGTCATGGTGTGAACCCACCGTGTTGCTGCCTGAGCTAATGGGAACCTGATGTAGCCGGCTTCCTGAACCCCGCCAGTCTGGACTTCAAACACAGGCAGCCCATCCCGCAGGATCAGGCGGGCTGGAGTCACAGGTTTATTTCCTCTCCAGCAAACGAGGACCTCACACACCCCGCCCCCCGGCCCCACGCCCCCATAAGGGGCTCTGCCTGCCTCGAGACCCTGGCTGGGCTTTGGGACCACTCCTCCTGTTTTCCCCATTTCACACTTCATTCTAACCTCTCCCCCTCCCTCCTGGAAAGTCTTCCAGACTTATCTCAGTAGCCTCCAAGGGCCTCCAACTCTGTCTTCAGACCCAGGAGTGAGAGAACGTTCTCGGGTCACTTGGCCACAAATCCCTCTGGGCCAACGGCCAGCTGGGAGGGCACCCAGCTCTGCAGATGTGCATAGTGAGATCAGGTATGGACAATTCATGCTTGAGGGGAATGGGCACTGCTAGCAGAGAGAATCCCTGAGGCAGCAGAAATCTTTGGGGTCTGTTTGTCACGTCCCCACCTGCGTTTTTTTGTTGTTGTTGTTTGTTTGTTTTTTCACTTGTTTTGCTGCAGGCCCTTAAGGAAAAAATACCAAAGTAGCAGGCACAGAATCCTTCATATCTGTGACTGGAAACGTGTTTACAGTCCCTGGTGTTTGGGGTCAGCCCAAAGGCCCAAGGCAGGCAAGCAGCACACCAGCTCTCCTCTCTGAGGAGGAGGGGTGTTCTGGAACTTAAGGCTTCCCGGCGCTCCTTCTCTGCCATTCCCACAGGCAGCCTTGGTGTTTTTCCTTCGCCGAGATTTCTCAAGTTCCCTTTTTTACATCCCTTATCGACATGTAAACTCCGCACTAGGGTGAAAAGGTAGGTGTTTAAGACAGATGGCAACAGCTGGGATAAAGTGCCTCTTAAAGGCTGTCTTAATGAAATGCATCTCTTTATATTTGGGGCATTTGTAAGCAGAATGGGGATGAAACCCGAGAAGACTATGTGATAACCAGACCACATCCTGTCAAGAGAGAGAGTGTTTCTCCAATAACACAAAGATGAGCTTCTAGATAGCCTACTAGATAGCCGCCTTCCGCCCAGCGTCTCCCCCATCGTAAATCTGCATTCTGACTCAGGTTTTTTTTGTAGATTTTTGAGGCTAGAGCTCATTTCCCTGGGGAGACAGGCCTAAGGAAAGATCTGGAATTCCACCAGTTAAAAAAAGCCACCATTCCGCTTAATCAACATTTGCTCCATCAGAATCAATATCCTCCCCGGGGTGGTTTTCATTGTTCTAAAGTCTGTTTCAGGTGACAGAGCAAAGATTCAGTTTGTGATAAAGATTTGCTGAAAAGGAAAGGAATATATTCCTCAGAAGAGCAAACAAGACTCCCAAACTCTCCTTTTACAAATGAGCTTCCTTTGGTGAGATACTCTGCCTGGTTTTGCACACTCAAGAAATCTCAGTATGCTGACCACACATCCTCTTCCTGCAGTTTCCTATTCTTGCTCACTGACAGGGCTCAGCCCTTTACTAGGCATCTTACAAGTTAGTGGTCCTCTTCAAACTTTAATTTCTTTCTCTCTCTTTTTTTTTAAGATTTTATTTATTCATTTGACAGAGAGAGATCACAAGTAGGTGGAGAGGCGGGCACGGTGGGGGGCGGGGGGGGGGAAGCAGGCTCCCCGCGGAGCAGAGAGCCCCATGCGGGGCTTGATCCCAGGACCCTGGGATCATGACCGGAGCCTCGGGCAGAGGCTTTAACCCACTGAGCCACCCAGGTGCCCCCTAATTTCTTTATCTTTGCTACGAGTCCTCTACCCTGCAGTTTGTGAATGAAAAATAGTGTGTGTGAAATTACCTAGCCCATGTCGGACACGCAGCAACAAGCTCCCTGTTCTAGTTGATTTAATGGAGAGGAGGTGGACAGGCTCGAGAATCCGAACTGGGTCCGGGTTCTGGCTGCTTTGCTTTCTTCATAAGGTGGCCCGCGACAAATGCTTTAGCCTGGCATCTTCCCCAAATTTCAGTTTCCTCATCTATAAAAAGAAGATAATGACATCTCTCCTCATTTCAGAGAGGGTTGATGAGAGCCTAAGGAACAATATAAATCTTGTAATAGACATCTGAATATTTAGAAACGGTAGAGCACGTAAATCTTGTTAATTATAATCATCAAATTCTTCACAATTGAATGCAATACATTGAATACTACCGAAATCACAAATACACTGAAGAGATCAAGAAAAATATTTCTTAGAAAGCAAGTATTGTTATTTTGTTCTAGTTTTGGCCAATTTTCTTAAAAAGGCTTACTCCTTTTTTTTTTTTTAAGATTTTATTTATTTATCAGATAGAGATCACAAGTAGGCAGAGAGGCAGGCAGAGAGAGAAGGGGAAAGGGGGAAGCAGGCTCCCTGCTGAGCAGAGAGCCCCATGCGGGGCTTGATCCCAGGATCCTGGGATCATGACCTGAGCCAAAGGCAGAGGCTTTAACCCACTGAGCCACCCAGGCGCCCCACGGCTTACTTTTTTTAAAAAAGGAAGGCTTTTCTAGAGAAGCTGGGTCAACTGAGATCATCAAAGCAAGTGCTCTTGAGCTATAAGGAGGTATTCCTGATACTGAAGGTCTCCCAAAGTTCAAAATATGCGGATAGCCAAATAATTTATGAGACTACACTTGGTTATTTGTGTTCCTGGTGCTCATCTTTCTGTTTGGGCTCCCTTGGCTTCCTGAAGGAGACTACGGCGCTCTGGGGTCCAGCGTAGGTGGAACAGCTGGAGATCCTCCCATCCCCCCCTTGGTGTCACAGCTTATCAGTGTTGATGGACAGAATACAGAAGGTCCTGCTTGCCCTGTTGACCAAAGAGAAAACACACTTCTCGGTTTCAGCTGGGTGCTTCTTTTCTGGCCAAGAAGAGAGCAATTTCATTTCTGACACTGAAGCAGGAAGCGATCAATGCATTAATATCAATGGGCAAATTTCATCCCTGAACCTTACTGACCTCCTTCTATTACGTACCTGATTCTTAGGAGCTGGAAAGTCTAACACAGTCAACTTTTGATCCTCTTCAAAGGAATTAGCATAGATTTTGTGAAAATCATAGACACACAGGGCCATCCTTTCGATATAACTGGAAGAGGAGAAGTCTGAACCAATCTGTGCATTGAAGACTATACATAGGAAATACATGGAATGCACGAACGCCCCACAACCCACGAGTCATCATTTCAAAAGACGTTAATCCCAGTAAATTTTGACTTTGGGTTGAAGATTTAGGTTTCCAAATATATATAAGCCATGGGGCAAGGTTTTAGTGGAATGTATTGCTTGTGTTAAGTTCATTTACATCTGAAATGAGAAAATACGTATAACCCCGAAGAAGTCTGAGCCTATTTTTTCGCAAGCTTAAGAAGTAAAAATCAATAAATTCATTTATCCTTCATTCCGTAAGTATTTTGTGAGCACCTGCAGCATGCCGAGCCCTGCGCTTGCACTGAACGCACCCTGATGAGGGGAGGAGTGGTCCCTCCCCTCAGCGCTGGCGTTTGGATGCAAGAACCAGTGCAGCTTCACGCCCTTTGGTCTAAAAAAGGGGACACTGAGGGCACCTGGGGGTCCTCAGTTGTTAAGCATCTGCCTTTGGCTCAGGTCATAATCCCAGGATCCTGGGATAGAGCTCTGCTCAGCGGGAAGCCTGCTTCTCCCTCTCCCACTCCCCGTGCTTGTGTTCCCTCTCTCGCTGTGTCTCTCTCTGTCAAATAAATAAATAAAATATTTTTAAAAAGGGGGGGGGACACTGGTATTAGAAGACTATCTTCACACTCATGGCAACTTACACTGGACCTTACACTGGACCAACAGGTAGGAAAGAGTCTCCTCTGTCGCTTGTCAAAGCCAACCTAAGCTCTCCGAGCAGCCTCCTGCCATAACCATTAAGTGCACGGGCTCTGGTGTCCAACTGTCTGGGTTGCATATCGGCCTCCACTCTCTACTTGTACGCTCTTTGGCAAGACACTTGATCTCCTTGTAACTCTGTTAAATAGGAGCCATTCTAATACCACCTTACAGGGCTACTGTAATGATTAAGTCAAAACATATAAAGTGGTTAGAACAGTGCCAGGAAAAGAGCAGGTGCTCAATAAATGCTAGCAATTATTACTCCTATCTGATCTCATCTCCCCTCGGGGCTCCATACGCAGCCTGGGATCCAGGCAGGACGGCATCTACCACAGCGTCCCTGGCCTTCCCTCTCCCTACAACCCCTCTGTGCTTGCACACGTGGTCTTCTACCAGCCTGGGCAACCTCAATGTGACTTTTGTTCCCAGCAAACTTCTCCTGTATCCTTCAAGCCTCAGCTCAAGCTCTCTTCCTCTGGGAAAAATCTCCTTACCTCTGATGGGTAGTGGCTGGGTGCCCCTCCACTCTGCTTAACAAACAGCTGTGCCTAATTCTAATTCTCTAATGCACTTGGACTTGAAGTGCTTGTGTGTTCCATCTCACCAGATGGGGGATCTTATGAAGCTATAGGAGATACTCAACCAATGTTTGTTTAAATGAACACACGAATTAGTGAGTAAATTGATGGAGAAAAGGAAGGGAAGAAGGAAGGAAAGAAAGAAAGGGAAGGGAAGGGAAGGAAAGAGGGCGGGGTGGACGGAGGGAGGGAGTAAGGAAGACCCCTAGAACAACCCAACTAGGACACTCAATTGTAACATGTGGAGCAGGTAGCTCCCTGAAAAGCTCTAGCAGTGAGATGAGCTCCCTGAAAATCTCCGAGTCTGATGATTATTGGCTCTTCCAGACTCTACAGTGCTCTTCTATTGGCCTGAAGACATAAGGGCAACCAGAGATAGAGCTAAAACAGGGAGCAGTTAACTTCTTATATGACTTTACCCTCCACAAACTCTGACCACACCAGACGTATAAGCAGTATTAAGATAGCATCTGGACTGGGGCCCCTGGATGGCTCAGGCAGTTAGCATCTGCTTCAGTTCAGGTCATGATCCCAGGGTCCTGGGATGGAGTCCCACATCAGACTCCCTGCTCAGCGGGGAGCCTGCTTTCTCCTTCTCCCTCTGCCTGCCTGCCACTCCTCCTGCTTGTGTGCTCTCTCTCTCTGTCAAATAAATAAATACAATCTTTAAAAAAAAAAAAAAGATAGCATCTGCACCAACCTTCTGTCTTTAAGCATATGAATCCCTGCATTTCTCGAGAGGGATGGTTACCCATAGCTTTTTTCAGGTCTGGAAAGTGCACAGTTCCCTTCATAGCACTTGCTTCAGGATACTTCTCTACAAAAATGACCTTTCTTAAGCTGCAATTTGAGCCCATGATTGCTGTCCTCAAAATCAGTTCACTTTTTAATCTCTGGTTCACCACCAGCATGACATTTTGATTAACTATTTGCACTCCCAACCAAAAAAAAAAAAAAAAAAAAGAAATACCAATACCAAAGTATTGGTATTTTCCAATACCAAAGACCCCAGGCACGTCAACATTTTCCACACACTCACATGCTAAGAGGGGAGAGGGGAAATATTACTGTTTGACTATCCTATAGACTAGCGTTCTAGAATAAAAAAAAAAATCACTGAGGACTTGTTCACTGAGATCGCTGAAAAGGGCAGGCATTATGTTCGTTGGTGTGGAAATTTCAACTAGCAAGAGCTCTAAATTTCCCCAATCTGAATAGAAACAATTAAATGTTAGAAAAACAAAGTATAGTTTTTCAAGTTTCAAAACGGAGATCTCCATATCCTCTTATTTTCCTCTCTCACCTTTCTTCCTCTCCCTCATGTGAACTCACTTGGGGCGTATAATGAACTATACCCATATCTTGATGTCTGCTGCCCAAGGCGATCTGCTTCCATTTTCAGGAATAAGACTTTCTGATCACTGTCCTTAAAAGAGGTTCATTCTTGTACTTGCTTATTCACTGAGTAATTATTTATTGGCCTAGGGCAGACATTCAACTAAGCAAAGGGGACAACATACTGAGCACAATCTGCCCTGTGCCCTGGGAACGTTTTGATTAGTTGATGATTTCCTGGTGGGAGACGATTTGCATGTGTGTACCTAACTTTAAACGAAAAATGTACTTCTGAAAATGTTTCACAAGAATTGGATTTCTTTTTTTTTACAAAATTTAAGTTTTGACAAAATGAGACACTTGCATCAGTGGGATTGTATCTAGAATATAGTAGTATCTGTAGACATCCTTTTCTTCCCCCCCCCCCACCTTTGAAATTCAAGTCATGTTTACCATGAATTGGGGGTCTTGACATTTCTGGCAAAGCATGGAATCTTACTGGACAGAGAAGCTGTCTAGCGGAGAATATAAAACCATGATCTTTGGCGAAAGCCTCATCTGGCCTTCCTTGTCCGTTCTCTGTGCCACTCAGTAAAACAGTGATGGCAAGAAAGTTGCTCAAGCATTCTCAGCCTTAAATTCCTCATCCAGAAAATGGGAGAAACGGTACATCTCTCACTGAGATGTAAGATTACTGGAGATAGTGTATGTAAAGCCTTTTTCACAAGAGCCTGGCATCAATAGCAGCTATTATTTAATGTCAATAATCACCAGCCCCAATTTGTCGGCTTCGGGGGAATCAACTTATTTATTTAAAAAAGGGGGATTTTCTTAAGGCAAAACATGTCTCTAATTTGCAAGGGAACATCAAATCCAGAGTGGGGGACTGGGAAATTCTGGCAACCTGGTCATTTTTCACGTTGCATTAAGACAAGCACATCTCCCCCAAGAGTCCTTCCCTGCCCTACAGAAAGGAGTTTGCACCACGCAGGCCAGTGCACGCTCTTCCCCAGTGACAGATCCAATCCTGCTCTTTTTCTAACTTCCTTATCCAAGTAGTCTATCAAGTCTGCACTGGTTCAGCTTCTCATTTATGCTTTCCCTCTTTGTTAATATATCCTCCTAGAACAGGACCTCAGAGTGTAGATTCTGGGACCCGGGTATGGACTGGCTAGACCTGCCCCAGATCCCTACTGTACTTCAGGTACTCAGGCAAGCGTCACTGTGTATGCACAGCTCCCCCCCACACCCCTCCTTCCGTGTGTCCTCTCTGCGTTCCTGTTTGCTTTCCTTTGCATGAATCAAACACCTAGGTTGCACTACACCACAGGAGACTGAAGACATGGTATTCGACTTAGCAAGACCTGTGGTGGAGAGAAGCCAAGGACCTCCCCACTTCACCCCCAACAAAGTCGCCTTTGGAAAATCTTTCAAACAGTAGCTCTTAAATCTTGGTGAGTCTTGGGCTCTCAAAAATCTGCTGAATATATAGAGCTCTCTTCCTGGGGCTGTGGAAAACACACAATGTTTTTACATAGAAACTTTTAATACCATTTGAGATGATTCACAGATTCCCTGCAGTCCTTCCATGCCCCCTTTTGGGTATCCGCCTCATCTAGGAGGATCTCAAAGACCACCTAAGGTCTCAGAATTCTAATTGTCTCTTTTTTGTGAAGTCCAAGAAATCCAGCAAAGTGGTAAGCCTCTAAGAATTCAAGCCGGGAGTGGGCTCCCACGAGCGGTAGACTGTCTCTGTTCTGGATGTCTCTCTCTTTTACAGAGGGGTGATAATTCATCCTACTGGGGACATCCTGGCTGGTTTCCTCAGGCCCAGCCATTGTGCCAACTCCAGAAGCTTCTGGGTCCAAGAAAAGGCTGGTTGTGCGGAAAGCACACTGCGCTGTGGTCAAGGCAGACTCTCCCTGGGCAGTTGCCTGAGGCCATTTTCTGGTCAGCAGCAGTCTGCTGGAAATGCTTGCGAGAACCCAAAGATTAGGGCGCGCTGGGCAGCCTCGGTGGTTGTTTTCTGTCTGGTTCGAGGGAAGCAGCAGTAGGAATTTTTGCCTCCAGCCTCTTGCTGAGTGACAGGAAGAGAAAAAAGGATCATTTGAAGGCTCCCGGATTCAAACGGAGTGTACAGAATGCCAGGCCCTTGCTGCCTCCGAGAACAGCCTCTCTGGTGCCAGCTTAGGACAAATGTGTTCCCACTGTCTCCTGGAAAGGCTTCCCCCACCCCTGCTGAGGGGGTGGATTTCAAAGCAGCTGACTTCTTGCCCTTTTGAATAGGACTGCAAGTGTTCCCGTTTCAGTTCTAAAACTTTCCCCCCAATTCTCCATTCCCCCAGGGCCTCCCCAAGAAAAGCTGGTATTCTGGGTCACTGAGATGGCGTCAGGTTAGGAAGCAGAGAAAGGAGAGGCAAGGAACAGCTCTTAACATCAAACATCGCCCTGAGAGCTCACATTGCATGTTAATGAAATGCCGCAAAACATCAAACCCTACAGGTAACAGCGAAAGCCCCCCAGATGCCTTCGGGGCTTTTCCTCCTCTGCAGCTGCGGACCTAAAAGTTCGGTGCCTTTCCCGTACGTTTATTCACAATCAGGCTTGTCCTCCTTGAAAGACAGGCGCAGACTCCCTCGCCAACCAGAGTGTGTTTTAAATGCTGACCCACCCCATCTCTCCCTGAGCCCACGGGGTGTAAAACCCCCCGGAGTGCGCCGAGCCCTGCCGCGCGCTGGGGAGACGCAGACGGTCGCTCAGTTGGCCCTTAGCCGCGGGGAGCTGACTTGGGTATTTCGCGGCAGCTGCCTGCCTCCGTCTCCCCAGCCGCCCTCCCACATCTTCCTAGGAGACCGGCTGTGTGTGTGTGTGTGTGTGTGTGTGTGTGTGTGTGTGAAGGAGGTGCTGTTTCCCACAGCTCTGATCTAATTCAGCTGAAATTCAATCTCCGTGTGACCAACCTCAGCCAGCGCTCTCCCACCCGCCGCGAGGCTCCCCTCCCCGGGCGGGGTGTGCTCTGCGGGGACACCGCCCGGCCCGCCACCTCCCCTCCGCCAGCCCCTGCGTATAAACTTACGGTGTCAGTGGGCCAGCCTTGGGGACTTGCCTGCTGCCGGGCCGCTCACCCTTCGTCCCCTGGGCTCTGGGGGGAGACACCCTATACCTGCCACTCAGCGGCGTGCATGGGGCTCGTGAGTTATTGCTGGAGAAAAGGCAGCTGAGCCAGATGAGGCTGAGAACCCGAAACAGATGTGAAAGACATCAGGCTGAGTTCTCCGTGGATCTTCAATGCCCAGAAAGATTTATGAGCCCTTTTTAACCCTCTTTTAACGTAGGTTGAACTGGGCTTGTTTTATGGCAAGGAAAGAGGCCTGGCAGTCACACAGAAAATCACCAGGGCGACAGGGCCTGCCCTGGGGTCTGTGGACCCTTCCTTTCCTTTCTGGATCCTCTCTCCCCGGAGCTTGATCCCTTAGTCTCTGCATTCCACGGAGACCTTCCATCACAACTCCTTCATGACTTCCCATCCCGGGGTAGCCCAAAGCTATCAGTGACTTGGACCCTAAACCGTGTTCAGTTTCAGTGCGCGTCTTTATAGGGAGCAAGGAAATTATAAATATCTTTTAGAAAGGTGGAGATTGCAAGGGGCCAGCACTGGACAGTGAAGCAGTGGCCCTGGCATTTTTCCCCCCTTAATTGTCACGTAATCACATTATACTGGATCAGGCGCACTTTCTTTTGATGGAGGAAACTTTGAACTTCGCTTTGCACTTCCTGCAAGAAGAGGATTTCTACCTCGGGGCAGGGAGGCACAGGAAGGCAGAAGTTTGCGGGCACCTTTTACAAGCCTTATGAAGCTAAAGGGAAGGGGTTTATAAAGGCGTCATAATTAGAAATGATGTGTCAAGGCAAGCAAGTACCTCCTGAACCTGACCCTGCCAGTGTCTGCACGGACTGCCTCAGGAACACTGGAAATTCAGTGTGGCTTCAGCACTGGGCAACCAAGTCATTTTCCAGTGCAGAGAAGCCCAGTGACCTTACAATCTTTCATTCATCTTACTGCGCACAGAGGGAGAGTGATGGGCAAAGTCACACCTTTATTGTACTGTCACTGTTACTGTTTTTTTTTTATTTTTAAAAAATTTTACTTATTTATCTGACAGAGAGAGATCACAAGTAGGCAGAGAGGCAGGCAGAGAGAGAGGGGGAAGCAGGCTCCCTGCTAAGCAGAGAGCCCCATGCGGGGCTCGATCCCAGGACCCTAAGATCATTACCTGAGCCGAAGGCAGAGGCTTTAACCCACTGAGCCACCCAGGTGTCCCTACTGTTATTTTAGAGAGCAATATAACTTACACAAGAAGATTTCTTTTGGTATTCACATACCAGCTTATCTTGATATATCGATAAGAGCAGGCAAGTGGAGCTGGAACGTGTTTCCCTCACCTCCTCCAGACTCTCAGAGTCTGGGTCATACTATCCTAGAACATCAAAACTGAATGCCCAACTCAGGAAGAGAAATACTCTATTTAAATTCAGTCTTTTAGAGTGAGTTTAGAGACCCCGTGTCTCTATTTCTCCCTAAAATCCCTTTTTGGGGAAAGTAGGTAGAGATGACCAGAGTAAAAAATCTTCAGCCTTAACAATTTTTTTGAACTTCCTCTGTTCACAGGCTGTATTGTGAAGGGAGGTGCCATGAATTCAAGAAACAGGGTATTGGGGGAGGAGATTCTCCCCTGCCTGGGGAAGGGGAAGATTCCTACAGCCGAGCTCAGAAATAATAGTCTCCCTGGGTCCTGAGAAAACTGCCCAAAATGTTAACACATCAATCTTAAGGAAACAAGCCTGGCTTTTACCGACTTAATTTCATATAATTATTTCAGAGTTTGAGTCTTTACAAGAAAGAGGGAGTGGAGGAAAAAGATCAGAAAATTGAAGGGGATGAGCAGAAGAGGAATGAGATTTTCTTTGTTTTGAAGATTCCCATTCCACACCCCCCTGCCCCCCAGCCCCTGCGCCCTGGGCTCTGTCTACGCTTTCATCTTTTGGGAGCAAATGCACAGCACACTGAACAGCATGTGGAGTAGCTGGTAAGGTACTGATTTCACTCAGGTCTGTTTGGAAGGGGCCGCTTTGATGAAGTTGCTCTTGGGTCTCAGGTCCTAGAAACAAGCATGTGGTGTAATAAGGCCAGAGGACATGGCCCCTACTCCTGACTCCAAGCTACTATGTTACAGGGTAGTTTGTACAAGTCATGAAGCTGCAGGGTCCCACTTACACCTCTGGAGTGGAGTCAATAATACAGGCATGCCTCTGAGATTGTGTGCGTTTGGTTCTAGACCACCTCAATAAAGCAAAGAGCATAATGAAGTGCATCAAATGAATTTTTTGGTTTCCCAGTATGTTTATACTATACTAAAATCTATTAAGGATGCAAGGGCAATATGTCTAAAACAATTATATATATCTATCTATATCTATATATATATATATATCTTAATTTAAAAATACTCCATTGCTTAAAAAAAAAAAAAAACTAACCATCACTTGAGCTTTCGGTGAGTCATAATCACTGATCACAGAGCTCCAAAACAAATATAATGATGAAAGAGCTTGAAATGTTGCAAGAATTAACCAAAATGTGACATAGAGACGTGAAGTGAAAAATACTGCTGGAAAAATGTCACCAATAGGCTGGTTTGATGCAGGATTGCCACAAACCTTCTGTTTGTAAAAAAACTAAAACAAAATAAAAACAGTATCTGTGAAAAGCAATAAGCCAAGCAAATACAGTGAGGAATGCCTGCTCATGTCAGAGAGTCACATTTAGGAAAACACTTCAAAGGGGTAAAAACGCTGCTATACAAATGAAAGGTATTATTCTTACAATAATGAGATTTAATTATGATCAGTACTCTATAAGTATCTCACTAAGTTTAACTATTACTAGTTACATTAACTATTAACTGGTTATACATTAAGAGTCAGATACACAGAATTTGGTAAGTAAGCAAAAAACCTTAAACATCATCTAGTTGATTTCAAATGCAAATTACAAAGCCCCGTCCTCCAGAAACTTCCATTCCCCAGGTGTAGAGTCTGCCCAGGAATCTGCATTATAAGTAAAGCCCTTGGAGAGTGGAAGGCAGATCAGCAACCCAACTTTGCGAAGCACTTCGTTTTGCAAAATGGGGACCTCTCTCATCCTCCCACTCCCTGACCACGCCCAGGCTCCCACTGGGCCTGGGTGTGAGAAGAGAGCACTACATTCACATCACTTCATTAATATTTCAGAATCTACGACACGAACGACTGGAAAGAAACAAAGCAGAATGGCGGATTATGTAGATGGGTTTGGTTTCCCTTTAATGATGAGAAAAATGCATGTCTGCTCTGAGCAGATGATAAATTGATCCAGAAAATGTTGCACAAGTGTTCTTGTGCAGGGTCAAAGTCAAGAATATAAAAGAAAATGTACCTCCATTTCGTTGAAAAGGACTTACATTCAAGGCATTGCACAATGGGGCTGGTATGGGTTACATTCTGTCAAATGGCCTGTTCGCGTACTCAGCTTTCCACGGAATTGTGACAGAAGGGGACAATGAGAGGGAGAGATTGAGGTCTTGGGCTTGCAGTTTGTTTTTGCACCTGTGTTTTTTTTTTTTTAATTACAATAGTTTGAGAACATCACAGTAATATTTCTAAAGATCGTCAGTGACGTAGTTCGTGTGTAAAGTTGGGATAATGAAATGAAGGCCCTCTCCTAAAAAGAATCCCTTTTCAGGAACCAGTGACTAGTCGAGAATTAAGTGAAAACAAAGAATGAAACTAAGGAAGAAGTTTCTAGAGGTGGCTCCTAGAAATTGAAGAGTAACTCTTTTTTTTTAGTAAAAAAAAAAAATTATTTGTTTGTTTATGTATTTATTCGAGAGTAGGGGGAAGGGGCATAGGGAGAGTGAGAAGCAGAAGCAGACCCCCTGCTGAGCATGGAGCCCAACATGGGGATTGATCCCAGGACCCCGAGATCGTGACCTGAGCCAAAATCTAGAGCCAGATGCTTATGAACTGAGCCCCCCAGCCGCCCGCCAGAAAGTAACTCTTCACCACTGTTCAACTCATTTGTCTTGCAACTTTCCACTTCTAAAATCAGAAAGAGAAAAAAAAAAAAAAAACCCCACACCTCACAATTTATTTGGTTTACTCATAGAAAAACACTCAGGTCCATCTTCTCCATTTTTACACACACAGGAACACATGTATGTGTGTGTGTGCATACTGGTTTTCTATGTCCACAATCAACACTGAGAATTAGAAAATTAGGGTAAAAGAATTTTCAAAGATAGGTACCAGAAGTGGTGCCTATAGATAACTAGAAGCGGTGGGACATGGCTGATAAAAAGCAGGAAGACTTTCTATTTCAAAGTTTACAAAATAACTTCAGAATCACAGAAACCTAGGACCCTTTGTACCTCATCTTCCACAAAGACACCCCCCACCCCGACCCCAGCCCCGGCCTCCAGTGTGTTGCCGCAGAGCACAAAACCTTTGCTCACTGCAACGATCCCAACACCTCAAGAAAAAGTTAAATTATGTTCTATTTTCTCTGTTTAAGAAAGTACTAAATAATGTATTTTGGAAAGATTTCCGTGAAAATGGCTGAAATGAAGGACGTTTCCATGCTGAAAGTGGGAAGACCTTATCCATTCACTTAGTCAAAAGTACTTCTTCTCCAAAATTTCTGAATAAACAAGGTTTGCCTAAGGAAGAAAGATTAGGGACGGGGGTGCAAGGGGAGGAGGAGGAACAGCTGTCTTGAGTTACACAAGAAGCATGTTCATGATGGGACCAGAGTCAGGAAGATACTCAGGTTTAGCCTGCTGGTCAAAAAAGTCATGTAGTTAATGGCTGAATGAAAACAATTATTCAAGGTCTGTGATAATGGACGTGAGGAGGGAGACTCAGAAGACAGTGCTGACGAATGAGGTATTTGTGGCATAAAACCGTCCTCCCCAGCCTTCGGTCCACAGTTGGAGTCGGAAGTAGGGCACGGCGCACAGGCTCTGGGTGCTGAAAATGGCCCAGTCTAACTTGCCAACGTTCAGGCTTGACAGAGCATTTTCTGAGAAAGGTGATAACTGAGCGGCAGATGGGTCATGGCCGGGACAAGAGCGGAGAAAAGAGGATGCTTTCAGCTGGACTATGAGTGATAAACACAAAATGTCACAATGACTATAAACGTTACAGGCACCAGAGCCACTAAGGGGGAAAAAAGCCAGTAAGTCATTTTATCTTTACAGTGGTTCCTATAAGGGGTCAGCAGGTCGTGCAGAAACTACCAGTTAATTATCTCCGCGTGTCTTGGAGTCAGCAGGATGCCTAGCTCTAGCGGAGAGCTCCAGCCTTTCTGCCAGGAGACCCTAGAGCCTACTGGTGCCAGCTGGGAAAGGCCAAGAATGTGGGGGAGGATTCTCAGCATTAAGCTTCCTGAGGAGAGGAGAGAAACTGGCATCGGGTCCCCACATCCTGCTTGCCTCCCACCCCTGCACCTGCGAACCACAGACCCTGGAAACTGTCCCCTAAACCTCCTATTGACTTTGCAACTCTGTCTCTATTGAAAGGAGACTGAGACCAAACTGTCCCTGTTTCAGAAGTGGAGATGTGTACAAGGAGCACAGAATCAAACCTGCTCTCACCAGAACACTAACCCTGATTTCAGCCCTTCCTGTATCCTAAACTACTTGACAAGAAGAAGGGCTCTTGAAACACAGAAATCCTTAAAAAAGCTTTTTTTTTTTTCCCTAGTTCTCCATCACATAATCTGATTTATGCTATTGACGATAGGAAATACAAATGCATGATTATTAAGTTTTTAAAAAAACAACTGGGAGGTCAGGGCCATCAGCCACGCCCTGTATATAAATAGCTCCTAACTCCAGATCTCTCCTCAGCCCTGGCCCCATATTTCCAATTGCCTACTGGACGTCTCCACCTGGGTATCCCATAACTTCTCAACTTTTTGTACTTGAACTTGCTTTTCTCCCAGGGAAGGTCTGTTGTTGCCTTTTCTTCCTGGTGAGTTCTTGGGATGAGGTTAGGACTGGGAGGCTTATAATTGTAAACACATCTGTCCCACCACAGATGGGCATTGGCTGATTCTCAAGGACGTTTCTAGGATGGAGAACTCTGGTAACAGTGCAGACCCACTGAGAGATGTGTGCGCCGTGGTCCCGCATCAGCGGCTATCCTGAATCAGGAGTATGGTTGACCCTTGAACAACGTAGGTTCGAACTGCACAGGTCCACTTATATTAAGTGGATTTTTTTCGATAAATGCAGTACAGTGCTGTAAATGTATTTTCTCTTCCTTATGATTTTCTTAACAAGATTTTCCTTTCTCTAGCTTACTTTTTTGTAAGAATACAGTGTATAATATATATAACATATGAAGTATGTGTCAACAGACTGCCTATGTTATCAGTAAACCTCCAGTCAATGGTAGGCAGATCAGTTTGGGGAAAGTCCAAGTTACACATCGATTTTCAACTGCACTGGAGGCTGGCACCCTTAACCCCTGTGCTGTCCAAGGTCAACTGCACTTGAGATAAAGAATAACAAGACAGCAAAAGTACAGAACAGGTATTAACAGTAATTTTTATTACCATTATGGTCATTTAGGTATACAGCCTCAGGGTTTTCCCTTGACAACAACATGGTATAAGCAAAGTTTGACACCGATTACCTGCCTCTTCATTCTGGGCCCTTCCCCCACTAAGGGTAGAAACCCGCTCACTCAGATCCCTATTCTAAAAATGTCCTTGGGCGCCTGGGTGGCTCAGTGGGTTAAGCCGCTGCCTTCGGCTCAGGTCATGATCTCAGGGTCCTGGGATCGAGTCCCGCATCGGGCTCTCTGCTCAGCAGGGAGCCTGCTTCCTCCTCTCTCTGCCTCTCTGCCTACTTGTGATCTCTCTCTGTCAACTAAATAAATAAAATCTTTTAAAAAAATTTAAAAAAAATTAAAAAAAATAAAAATGTCCTTGCCACATAAGTCCTTCCATATAGGCTCATAGAAAGCAGAACCTGAAAGGAATATTGGAGATCTTCTAGGTCAGCCCTTTTATAAACCGATATGGTCATGGAAATTCAAAGAGGTGCGATGGTCACAGAAATCCAACGGCACAGCTGTACTAGAACCAAGATCATCTGTGGTCCTTTATACCCCTTCCTGCTTTCACAACCACACAGTGATGAAGAAAACTTGATAGCCTTTCCAGAGATGGCTCCACTTGAACAGGGTTCAAGGAATCAAGATAATCCAGCCATAAGAGTTGAGTATCAGGGATGAATGACAAGGCAGAGAATGTGTTTACAGGCTTGTTATTCCTGAGTCCCTAGTCTAGAACACATCTCTTTCAATATCACAGAAGTTCACATTTATATATAGCTTCATTGTCTCTTAAACTCCAGGAAATATTGATGCCTTCTAAAGCAAATACACCATACTCAATTGTGCAGTCTACATGTCATAATGATATTCATCATGTGATCTGGGCCTTCTTCAGACATGTGCGCTAATCTACATTATTTCTCCCCAAAGAAAATTGAGGCTAATAAGAAATTCTTATTTCAACTTGATTCCTATATGGATGATTCATGGATGCCACAACGGATGGTGACAAGGAATAATATTTAACGATGTTACACAAGTTCTGAGTGATCAACCATTTTACGGTCACAGGTGTGTCACAAAAGTAAGCAGTAAAAAACCACGATGCAAGTAGTAGGCAACCAATAAATGTTTATGTTATTTGAAAAAAAAAGAAAATCTTTTTTCATTTTCCAGGTGCTCTTGATATTTTGTTGCCAACTTAGTGATTGCTCAGCTACAAGTCTGAGCAAGGGGATGGGCTAACATTGTGGGTGAAGTCATGGACATGAGCCTGGACTCAGGAGGTGTCTGTGTTTATTCACCTTGGTGATTGTCAAGCCATTTCCCATGGGCAGCCTAATTAGATTACAAGAGAGCCAGCATGCCTGGGAGTAAGCATTGCTCCTTGAACATGATCTCACTCTCTTCTCACATCCTCAACCTTTCTTCTTTAAGAATTGGAAATAGCTTTGCCATTTCTATTTACCTCTATTTAACCCTATTTTCCTCACTTCCTTCCCATCTATCTTAGCCAGGTAAAAGAAAAAGAAAGTATATTCATAATACATATTTAACCCATCATGTCACAGATATGCAATAAGCACGCTGAGGTTCATCCTTTCTTCTGTGTCTATGAATCAAGAAACCCTGGAGAATCTGGCATGGTGTTAAATCTCAGATTTTCCTGTAGGTTGTACATGATAAGGATGATAGCATTACTTAAATGATAACAAGGGTGGGGCACCAGCGTGGCTCATTCAGTTAAGTGTCCAACTCTTGACTTCAGCTCAGGTCATGATCTTGGGGTCCTGAGATGGAGTCATGCATCAGGCTCTATGCTCAGTGGGGAGTCTGTTTGTGATTCTCTCTCTCTCCCTCTGCCCTTCCCCTCACTTGCCCATGGTGTCCCTCTATCTTTCTCTCTCAAATAAATAAATCGTTTTTAAAATGCTAACAAGGGTGAGGATTATGATTCTAGATAGGATTCTTTACATTATTCATGGAGTTTTTTAACAGCTTCTATTAAAGAACCTACAAGATCGTTTTCACAAAGGATCCATCCACCAGGAAGAAATTCAAATTCTGTTTCATGGCTTTAAAAATCTTGACAGTTTTCAGTCTACACCATCATATACATTCATGTTTTTTTAAATATAAAATCCACCTACTTCTAGTAAAACTGACCCTTCAAGAAGATGCACCATGTTTATTCTATGATTCTTATTCTTTTTTTTTCCAATTTATTTATTTTCAGAAAAACAGTATTCATTATTTTTTCACCACACCCAGTGCTCCATGCAAGCTGTGCCCTCTATAATACCCACCACCTGGTACCCCAACCTCCCACCCCCCCGCCACTTCAAACCCCTCAGACTCTTTATGATTCTTATTCTCAACAGCCCCTGTAATATCACTGCATACTCCAGTAGGAGAAACCAAACTTAACCATCAAAGGAACCATTGAAAGAGTCATGTTCTTTGAAGGTTTGGTTTCCAACTTTATTCTAAACATTTTTCTCCCATCAACTTTAAGATCTGAGGAATGTTTCTGTTGAATACATATACCAGAACTTTTCAAGTGCTATCCAGCTCGCAGGCCATCTTTTATATGCTGTTTTTATCCATAGTCCTGCTAAAGAGATAGACTAACCCTCCCTGTTCATTCCATTTGCCAGCAACTTCCCTGGCCATAGCGGACTGGACCTGACCCAAGCTGATCCAATCAAACATTCTCCCAAGAATTTAGAACTGGGTCCAGCAATTATCTGGTGTTGGGTTTTGGAGTGAAATGTCATATATAGAACCAGGGCTGGGGCAGTCTTTTTATGCCATAAACATTCTGAAGTAGAGCAAACTGATTAAGAGAGAAAAAGAGAAGAATCAAGCAAAATCATTTTTTGATAGATTTATTTACTTATTTTAGAGAGCCAGAGAGCACAAGTAAGGGGAGGGGCAGAGAGAGAGAGAGAATCTCAAGCAGATTCCCCACTAAGGGCAGAGCCCCATGCTGGGCTCAATCCTACCACCCTGAAATGATGACCCGAGCCAAAATCAAGAGTCAGACATTTAACCAACTGAAGTGCCCAGGTACCCCTTAAGCAAAATAATTTTAAAAGAGAAATAAGTGTCGCCTGGGTGGCTCAGTTGGTTAAGTGTCCGCCTTTGGCTCAGGTCATGATCTCAGGGTCCTGGGATGGAGCCTCACATTGGGCTCCCTGCTCAGCAGGGAGTCTGCTTCTCCCTCTCCCTCTGCCTGCTGCTCTGCCTACTTGTGCTCTCTCTCTACTTCTCTCAAATAAATAAAGTCTTTTTTTTTCTTAAAGATTTTATTTATTTATTTGACAGAGAGAGATCACAAGTAGGCAGAGAGGAAGGCAGAGACTTTTTTATTTAATTTTTTAATAAAAAGTCTAAAAAAAATTTTTAGAAGAGAAATAAGGCAACAATAAATAAGTTAAAAAATATTTTTCCAACCAAAATGGAATTAAATTAGGAATCAGTAACAAAAGCTACCAAATTTTTAAAAGGTAAGCAGCATACTTCAAGATAACTAATGGATCAAAAGAAAAAAATCATAAGTGAAATTTTAAAATATTTTGAAATGGATGAAAATAACAATACAACATACCAAACATGCAGAATGCAGATAAAGAAGCTCTAAGAAGAAAATTTATAGCATTAAATGCCTCCATTAGAAAAAGAGAAAAGTTTCAAATCAATAATCAAAATTTCCATCATAAGAAATTTGAAAAACAGCAAATAAATCCAAATCACGCAGGGAATGGAAATAATAAATGTAACAGCAGAAATTGTTGAAATATAAAACACAAAAGGAATAGATAAAATCAATCAAATCAAAAGCAAATTCTTCGAAATGACCAATAAAATTGAGAAACAAAGAAGGGTGATAATGCAAATTACCAATATCAGGAATGAAGCGTGAATAGATCCTGTAGACATTAAAAGAATAATATCAGAATATTATGGATAATGTCACATCCATAAATTTCACAACTTAGATGAAATAGACAAGTCCTTGAAGGACACAAACTACCACAGCTCCCTGAAGCAGAAATAGTTAATCTGAAAGCTCTGTACCTATTTGAAAAATGACATTACTATTTCAGAATTTCCTTAAAGATAAATCTCCAGATCCAGATGGCTCCACCAGTGAATTGTACTGAAGATCTAAGAAAGAAATAATACCCATTTTGTATAAAATCTTTCAAAAAGTAATAGAGAGAGCAACATTTTATAGTTCATTTTGTGAGTTCACAATTACCCTGACACCAAAACTAGACCAATATCACATACAAAAGTTATAGACCAATATTCTCATGAATATAGACCAAAAAAATCCTTAGCAAAATATTAGCAAATTGAATCTAGCAACATATAAAAAGATAATACATCATGACCAAGTGGGATATATATATATATATATATATCTTAGGAATTCCAGGTTATTTTGACATTTGGAAATCAGTCCGTGTGATTCACTGTATTAACAAACTAAGAGAAGTAAACAATATAATCACTTGAAAAACATCAATACTCATTCATGAAAAAAAAAAAAAAGTAAAAAGAAAATCACAGAAAAAGTAGAATAGAAGGAAACTTCCACACCTGAAACAGGTGTCTATCAAAAGTCTAGAGCTAACATCATATTTTATGGTGAAAGACTGAATGCTTTTCTCCTAAGATACAGACTAATGCAAAGATAGCTGCTTTTACCACTTCCACTCAATATTGTACTATAGGTTTTAGCCAGTGTAACAGGGTAACAATCAAAGGTATATAAGTTGTAAAGGAAGAGTTAAAACTGTTTTTAGTTTTATATAACATGATTGTGCTTGTATAAAATCCTGAACTTATTTAAAAGTAAGTAATAAAATAAATTTTAAAAGAACTAATAAATGAGTATAACAAGATAACAAGATATAAAGTCAATATTAAATCAACTGCATTTTTATTTACTAGCAGAAAAAAACCCTGCATGATCCATTGAGGAAAAACTGATAAGCTAAACATAACTAAATTTTAAAACTTTTGCTATGAAAAAAAAAAAAACCACTCTCAAGAGAACGAGAAAACAAACCACAAACTAGGAGAAAATATTTACAAAATACATATATGACAAAAGACTGTTATCAAAAAGACTAAAGAATACTCAAAACTCAGTAATAAGAAAATGAATAAGGAGATTTTTTAAAACAGGCAAAAACCTGGACACCTCACCAAAGAAGATATATAGATGACAAATAAGCATCCTATGTCATTAGGGAATTACAAAATAAAACAACAATGAGGTGCCACTACGTATCTATTAAAAAGGCCAAAATCTGAGACACAGATAATACCAAATGCTGATGAGAATGAGGAGCAACTGGAACTCTCGTTCACCGCCAGTAGAATGTGGAATGGTACAGCCACTTTGGAAGACAATTGCGCTGTTTCTTACAAAACTAAGTATACTCATAAGATCCAGCAATTTTACACCTTGGTGTTACTCAAATCAGTTGAAAACTTATTTCTACACAAAACTTACACATGGATATTTATAGCAGCCTTATTGATAATTGTGAAAACATGGAAGCAACCTCGAGGTTCTTCAGTAGATGAATAGGTCAACAAACTGTGGTACATTCAGACAATGGAATATTATCTAGCACTAAAAAGAAATAAACTATCAAGCCATGAAGAGATATGGAGGAAACCTAACTTCATATATCTAAGCAAAGAAAATCCTACATGGATGATAAGATTCCAACTACGTGACCTTTTGGAAAAGGCAAAACTATGGAGACACTTGCCATGGGATTAAGGAGCAAGGAAGGAATAAATAGGCAAAGATGAAAGGACTTTTAGATATTCTGTATGATACAATAATGATGGATACATATCATTTTACACTTGTCAAAACCTATAGAATGTATAGCACCAAGCATGAACCAAATGTAAACTGCGGACTGGCAGGGGGATGACAATGATGTAATGATGATGTACGTTCATTGTTGTAACAACAGTATCACTCTGGTACTAGATTTTGGTAGTGACAGAAACTGTATAAATGTAGGGTAGGGGATGTATGGGAAATCTCCATACCTTCCCCTCAATTTTGCTGTGAACCTAAGACTTCCCTAAAATATAAAGTTTATTTTAAAAATTAGAAAGTAGGGGTGCCTAGTTGGCTCAGTGGGTTAAGCCTCTGCCTTTGGCTCAGGTCATGATCTCAGGGTCCTGGGATCGAGCCCCGCATCAGGTTCTCTGCTCAGCGAGGAGCCTGCTTTCCCCCCTCTCTCTGCCCGCCTCTCTGCCTACTTGTGATCTCTGTCTGTCAAATAAATAAATAAATAATCTTTAAAAAATTAGAAAGTAAGAAATTTTAAAGTTACTATCTAAAATAGTATAAAGAAATGTGAGATATTTAGGGATAAATCTAGTACAATAAGTACAATATTTCTATTCCGAAAACTAGAAAACATTTCTAAGAGAGAGTACTAAATTAATCAAGTGATATACCTTGTTCATGAACTGAATAATCAATATGGATAAGATATCAATTTTCCCTTAATTGACTAGTAGTTCCAGATCAATTGTTCTAACTAAAATCCTAGCAAGTTTTTACTAGAAATTGACAGATTGTAAAATTTATATAGAAATGGAAAGATCCTAGAATGGTTAAAACAAATTTTAAAAAGAACAGCAAAGTTAGGAATTTATACTACCTGATTTGAAACCTTACTCTAAATCTACAGTAATCGGGATAGTATAGTGTTAGTGTCGGGATAGACATATAGATCTGGAACAGAAAAGAAAGTCCAGAAGTCCAGAAATAGATCTACATATATATGGTCAATTGATTTTTGACAAAGGTGCACAAGTAATTCAATGGAGACAGTCGTTGTAGTGAATGTTTCTGGAATATATCCATATGGGGGGGTGGGGAAGTACCTCAATCCATAACCCCTGTCAAATACAAAAATTAACTTGAAATGGATCCGAGACCTAAATGTAGTATCTAAAATTACAAAATGTCAAGAAAAAAGCATACAAGGAAAACTACATGATCTTTGGATAGGCAAGATTTCTGAGGATACATACAGAGATAAAAGGTACGGGACTGGGAATAAAGTCAGCGCTATTTTTTTTTAAAGGTTTTATTTATTTATTTGACAGAAAGAGAGAGATCACAAGTAGGCAGAGAGGCAGGCAGAGAGGAGGGGGGCAAAGCAGGTTCCCTGCTGAGCAGAAAGCCCAATGCGGGGCTTGATCCCAGGACCGTGGGATTATGACCCGAACTGAAGGCAGAGGCTTAACCCACTGAGCCACCCAGATGCCCTGTCAATGTTATTTTAATAGTGTTTGTATGGTGACAGGTGGGGCTACACTTGTGGTGAGTATAGTATACTATTGCATTGTCCGATCACTGTGTGTTCACCTGAAACTAATGTAACATTATGTGTCAACTATACCTCAATTTTAAAAAAGAGAGAGATTTCTGGGATACAAAAAACAACTAACCATAAAAATTCACACAATTATCTTCATTAAAGTTCAAAATGTTTTTTCTTCAAAATGGCCATCAAGAAAATAAACTGACAAGCCAAAGACCATAAGGAAATATTTGCAGTGCATGTAGCTAACAAAGAATTTATATTCACAACTCAGTAACAAAAAAGCAAAATATCCTAGACCAAAAAAATGGGCAAAAGATTTGAACAGACACTTCACAAAGGGAAATAAACAAATGGCCAATAAGTACATGAAAAGATGCTCAACATTCTTAGTAATCAGAGAATGATAGTATGACCACTTTGAAAAACAGGCTGCTGATTTCTTCTACAGTTAAATGTAAATGTACCATACGCTGTAGCAACTACACTCTGAGGTATTTACCCCCCTCCAGCATATGATCACACAATTACTCAAATGTTCATAGCAGTTCATTAATAATAACCAAAACCTGGAGTTAGACCAAATATTGACCTTCTGGTGGAGAAATAAACAAGTTGTGCCGCATTCATACAACAGAATACTGCTCATCAGTGAAAAGAATGGCCTACAGATAAGAGTACTGTCATCTCAGGGCAACTGGGTGTTTCAATTAAGCAGCTCATTCTCAATTTCAGCTCAGGTCATGATCTCAGCATCCCGAGATCAACCCCTGCTCCATCAGGCTCCCTGCTGGGCATGGAGTCTGCTTGAGATTCTTTCCCTCCCTGTACTCCAGCCCCTCCCTCCGCCATGATCTCTGTCTCTATCTAAAATAATAAATAAATAAGTGTTTTTAAAAAAAGAACATTGTCTCAAACCATGAGAAACTGTGGTCTCCGAGAAACAAACTGAGGGTTTTGGAGGGGAAGGTGGTGAGAAGTTGGGTGAGCCTGGTGGTGGGTATTAAGGGGGGGCGCCTACTGCATGGAGCACTGGGTGTGATGCATAAACAATGAATTCTATAACAATGAAAAGGAATTAAAAATAAATAAATAAATAAATACTTTTTAAAAAGACATATGAGGGAAAAAAAAGAACATTGTCTCAAAGGCATTATGCTAAGTGAACAAAATCAGACACAGAGGTTGCATGTGTACTAGATGTGAAATGCTAGAAAGGGCAAGACTACTTCATTGTTACAGAAAGCAGTTCAGTGGTTGCCTGGGGCTGGGACTGGAGAGTAGGAGAAAAAGGGAGCTTTTTAGGATGATGGAAGTGCTGTATGTATTGATTTATGACAGTTCAAACAAGTGTATACAAAACACATCAAGGTATGCTCTTAGATTGAGTGCATTCTATCAGGTATATGTTATAAGTGAATAAAGTTGTTTGGTAAAATTAATTTGATATGGTTGAAATATGAAATGTTTATGAACAAAATGGGCAAAAAAAAGGCTATAGAGGGTAGCAGGGGGTAGATCAGAATGTTTTTTCATCCCATGCAAATTGTATATTTTGTTTAAAATATGTTTTAAAGTGTTATATACTAAAAAATATGGCTCAGGCTATTTATGAAAGGCAACATGTAATAAATCAGGAATGCTTTTCTGACCATGACCCAGAACAGTACAAACATTCTATCTCATGACCCACTGTACAAATACACATGTAACAGTGCTTGTCCCTTTCTACATGCAATGTATATGCACATAAACATTCACAGGAGTAGGAATATTTCCCATTTTATCCTTTTTGAAATTCAGTTTCAACCCTTTATATTTATGTCATGACCCTCCAATGGGTTATGACCTTCAGCTTGAAAAACACTATATTAAAAACCTACCTGACATAGTTAAAGGTTATGGCTAAGCAACTTAACTTTGATTTCTAGATAAAATCAAGTTTCAAAGCAGAAGAGTTTAGAAGGAAGAGACTGGGGAAAACTGAGAGGTAAAGGATTAGGGACATACATATATAGGGACAGTCCTACTTTATCCCTTCCAGCTGTGTGGAGGAAGATGCCAGAGCAGCATTAAATGCCTGTGACTGACAGATCTGCCTCACACTCGGTTATGGCACCAACAAACTGTGTGATCATAATCAATTAATTTGGCCTGAGTTTCGGTTCCCCTGTCTTTTAAAAAACCTAATAATCCTTACCCCCTAGAGGTGTATAAGGACTAAGTGAGATCACACGTAAAGAGCAAGCACAAAGCAGTTTTCCTTTTTAATTTTTCATATGACATAGAGCGTATAGCAGAACACAGAGGCTCCTTTATGAAAAAGAAAAGGAAAGCACTCAGAGTGAGCCAAGAATGCTCACAGTATATCTGAAATGCCCGTAAGGCACAGGAAGGTTGTTTGCTCTGTATCTGAGATGAAGGTAGAGACAGAGCAGGCAAGGTTAACTCAGAGATGGATGTTATGCAAATAGCAAATTGTACCTTTTTCTCTGTACTTTGTTCTAAATGGAGCTATTTGCCCATAAACTGTTATAATTTGTAATCAGTAATTATTTAACGATAGTTGCCAATTTCTGTCAGCTGTAGACAAGTGTACTAAAAGGCCTGCCTTGCTTCCCTTCACTTCTTCATCTTTCCATTTCATCCTCATTCCCCTGCCCTCTTGCTCCCTTCTGCCCCTCGTTCTACTAAAATTTCCCTCCTTAAAATCACCAGTGATGAGGTCAGCTGTTTAAAAGTGTGGTCTGCAAACACTAGAAGGAAGCCGGGAAGGGGAGCCAGGGCTAAATCTTTTCAGAGAGTCTGCAAACAGAAAAGCAATTACTTAAGGCAACTCAAGATTATAATTAAATAATTTCATAATAATAATAAAGTAATTTAAGATTATAGGAAGGAAAATTTTCAGAAAAAACTTTTACTTGTGCATCTAAATTTTGTTCCTTAACATACAGTGCAACATTGGCTTCGGGAGTAGAATTCAGTAACTCATCATTTCCATACAACACCCAGTGCTCATCACATCACGTGCCCTCCTTAATGCCCATCCTCCATCTAGCCCATCCCCCACCTGCCTCCCTCCATCAACCCTCAGTTTGTTCTCTATCATATGTGGAATGTAAGAAAGAAAACAAATGAACATGTAGAAAGGCGGAAAGAAAAAAAGGAGAGAGGGAAACAAATGAGAAACATCCTTTAAAAATCATCATTAAAATCTTCTGAAAAACAATTAAGTCATGGGATATAAATGGGATATTGTTTATAGTCCCTAGAATATAAACAATAGCATTGTAATATATTTGCATGGTGACAGATGACAACTAGACTTATCGTGGTGATCATTTCATAATGTATTTAAATGTTGAATCAGTATGTTGTACACCTGAAACTAATATAATGTTGTATGTCAACTATATTTCAATGAAACAAATCTAAGAATTTAAAAATATCACATTTGTGAAACAGGAATGGAATAGTAAAAAAAGAGGTTTTAAAAAATGTGCTTTAAAAAAATTTTTAATGCAGGGGCACCTGGGTGGCTCAGTGGGTTAGGCCGCTGCCTTCGGCTCGGGTCAGGATCTCAGGGTCCTGGGATCGAGTCCCACATCCGACTCTCTGCTCAGCAGGGAGCCTGCTTCCTCCTCTCTCTGCCTGCCTCTCTGCCTACTAGAGATCTCTCTCTGTCAAATAAATAAATAAAATCTTAAAAAAAATTTTTTAATGCAAAATGAAAAACCCTACAGAAAGTTTAAGAGACAAAGTGTGCAAATCTCCCAGATAGTAGTGCAAAAATATTAAGAAATGGAAAACAGGGGGGGAAAAGAGTAGACAATTAGAAGACCAACCCAGGAGGTATAATGGGAAAAATAAAAGTTCTAGAATAGAACACCAAAAATAGAAAACTATCAAAGAAGGGCACCTGGGTGACTCAGTCGGTTAAGCACCTGCCTTGGCTCAGGTCATGATTCCAGAGTCCTGGGATAGAGCCCCACGTCAAGCTCCCTACTCAGTAGGGAGTCTGCTTCTCTCTCTCCCTCTGCCTGCTGTTACCCCTGCTTGTGCTCTCTCAAATAAATAAATAAAATCTTAAAAAAAAAAAAGAAAGAAAGAATTCAAAAAAGTTTACCTGTGTTTCTAGATCAAAAGGGTCTGCTAAGAGTCCAGCACAATGAATGAAAAGAAACCCACATACAAGCATATCACACTTAAATTTAGCCTGAGGACAAAAATATTACAAATGGGAAAGAGAGTAAGAGAGAGGAAAGAGAGTTCCTGTACTAACGATCACAGATCAGAATGACATCAGACTTCTCAACAGCAGCCATGTGAGCAACCAAAACAACGATGGTTTCTATTACTTCCCATTTTTTCAAATAACAACCAAATGTGAAAATAGAAGAAAGATTTTTTTTTAAATGTACCTGTTATACTTCCCACACCTAAATCTATATGCTGAAGCCGTAACTCCCAAAGTAGCTATATTTAAGGAGGGGAATCTCTATGGAAATTGAGGTCATAAGGTCATAAGAATGGGGTGCTTATCTGACAGGATTAGTGTCCTTACAAGAAGAGACACCAGAGAGCAACTGTGCACTCTGTGCACACGCATGGAGGAAAGGCATGTGAGGACACAGCAAGAAGGCAGCTGTCTACACGCCAGGAAGAGAGCTCTCTCAGTGGGAATAGAATTGACCAGCACCTTCATATGAGACTTGTAGCTTCCAAAACTGTGAGAAATAAACTTCTATTGTTTAAGCCCGCCAGACTGTGGTATTTTGCTGGGGCAGCCCGAGCTGACTAATACAACACTAAAATTTATCACCCACTCAACCTTTCTCTGGAAGCTGCTAGAACATGTGCTGTAGCAAAGCAAAAGAGCAGACATAAAGAAGAGGAAGAAACAGCAGTCTGGAAATGAGAGACCCAGCGTAGAGGGGCAGCATTGCCAAAGTCAGTAGAATACCTAACGTGAATGAACACTTTTGGGAGTCAACTAGACAAATGATGGAGATTCTGGGGTTGAATTCCTAAAGCCATTCCCCCCAAATTAAAGACGAAGCAAAGGAGAAAAACAAAACACTTGTCAACCAGGGGAAACAGGAAATTCTACAGAAAAGCAATCACATTTCATCTTAATGGTCCCACTATGAATAGTACACGGGGTCATTGTATTGCAATATAACCATTTCGAGAGGTGGACCTGGGGGAATACGAAATGTTTCTGGGTAGGAGGGGGTAGAGAGGAGAAAAGAGAACTAAATCCTCATCTTCTGTAACAGGAAGTTCACATATAATACCCCAAACTGAAGGGAGTCTCAAGGTATAGCTCCGCCATCATGATATTTGGAGACACGGAGGCAAGCATGGAAAGAGTAAGTTGGAAGAGGCCAGTGATTACCTTTGGAGAAGGGTTAGGAGGGGTGAGGTGAGGTTGGAGGACTGGTGTTTCACTCAACAAACATTACAGACCGAGGTGACTTTTTAACTATGCATATATATAATGTTGATAAAAACAAAAACTTTATGTTTGTGTTTTCAAAACCAAACATCCAAGTCTTTCACTTCTACACTACAAGTTAATTTTCTTTTTAAGATTTTATTGGGGGGGACACAAGCAGAGGGAGGGGCAGAGGGACAAGCAGACTCCCTGCTAAGTGTGGGGATCAACTCAGGATCAATGCAGGGCTCAACCCCAGAACCCTGGGATCGTGACCTAAGCAAAAGTCAGACGCTTAACTGACTGAGCCACCCAGGTGTCCGTACAAGTTAATTTCTTAATGCCATAATAACCAGGGCCCTAACCCTAGCATTTCCCTATTATATCACGGCTCATCATAGTCTTTGTTTTGTTCCAGGGTGGTTTCTAATAAAAGATGGTACATTTCAGAATGAGGGTAAGGACAAAGACAAAGTGCAGTCAGATTTTCTCCCCCATTATATCTGAAAGTGTCCACATTGACTTAAAATGGGAATTATGGAATAATAGGTAGGAATAAATCCAAAGGTATCAGTACCATAATAAATCAAGGTTACTAATTTCACAAAGTAAAGGCAGAGATTCTCAGCCTGAGTTAAAACCGAATCAAAACAATCCAACAACTATAATAACACCACCACACACAAACACATGCACACACACACACACATGCACACATCCCTCTTGGTGACCTTTACACTAAAGTTTCTTCCATCTGGGACCCTGTTATTCTACCTCTGTCCCCATCACCCCAGGAGCCTCCCCTGGAGAACCTTTCTCTCCTCCCTCAAGTTCTGCTTAAAAGTAGTCTCCTCTGTGAGTCTTTTTGGAGCCTTCTGGCTGAGTTGGTTGTCCCTCCTCTGTGTTCCCAAAACCCTGTGTGTTTACGCCCTTGTCCACAGTGATTGCCTTGACAATTGTCTGCCTAGGAGCCACCTAGAGTCCGATTCCTGGGTGCCTCTCACACAAAACTTAACACGCCAGATGACCTACCCTCTGGCCACAATGAACAAGACCAAAGAAGCAACGAACCTAGGAGATTCAGTCTATCTCTGTGTTCCTCTGTGGGAGAAGCACAGAGGAACTGAGTCACCCCAACAGGTGTTGTTGCATGGAGGGGTTATGCAAGCTCCTGGGGATCCTGACCCTCTTCCCCATGTTTACACTGTGTCACAACTTCCCAGAGGCCAGCAGGTAAAGGTGGTCCTGCTCCCGTGTGATTCCTATGGTCCTGATAGGAGATACTGGAGGAGCACTCTGTTCCTTGCTACCAAAGAAAGCCTAACAGACACAAGAAGACCCTATCGCCAAGCATCGATCTTCTGGCTTGTACTTCTCCCCCTCCAGCCTGGAAGCTCGCTGCTGGTGCCATTTGCTGGAATAATTCGCTGTGCTTCATACTAGGCATGGTGCCTGGGCCAAAGCAGAGCTGAATACTTGCTGCTTGAGTTAAGTGAAAGGATGCATGATTAATTAAACGTCTCATAAGTGTGTGTGGGTCCATGTTGTGGATCTCACATACAACTTCTCAAAGAGTAAGCAATGACTTTTTAATTTTTTTTTTATTTTTTAACTCCCCAGGACTGTGTCTGTGTCAGAGGCAAATGTGTGAAGGAAAAACACTTACTGGTGTGGACGAGCCTCCAAAAGATCTGCTAAAAAACGCGGAAGGAATAGGAAGCTGATGTCTGTGCTGAGAGCCAACCCACCCTGCTCCGTTGTGTACCTCTGCACATAATTAAAGGTTAAAGACGTGTTGTGTGGGTTGTTATAGAAATCAAAAGTACACGCAATTCTTCTGAAGCTTTGCTGATTACTCTTAGTGCATTGTGTTTTAATTTTGATCTCTGGAAAATATCAGGAACAAGGAAAGAACTTCCCACCCCCACCCCCCCAACCCCCGGCTCCATAGGAAAAACAGTGTTGAAATAATACAAACATCTTGGATCGACCCTCTTTTGAAAGTAAGAAACTTGCCTCACCCTCCCAATAGGCTTGAAGTCTGCACAGTTTGTCCGCCAAGAGAGTGGGATTTGGCAGCACTCCTTGTAAACTCCAACCGCAGGAGGCCTCTGATTGAATTGAAATTGTTTCCTCCGGTCGGAGTTTGTTGGTGGTACACCGCTCCCCCCCACCCCCTCCAGGATGTGAATTCATCATGTTTGCTGTGGGGTGAGATCGGGGCGGTATAAGGGCATATGAGAGTGAATGTGAGTGTCGGGGAGTGTGTGTGTGTGTGTGTGCGCGCGCGCGCGCGCGCGCGCACGCACGCGTGTGTATACGCATACACCCATTTATTCCCTAACGTCCTTAGTAAAGGTATTGACACTACCTAAAATCATTCTGAAAAATTATCTACATTTTCATTCATCCTCAATATCTTTTGAAGTCATCAGAATTTGATCAACAAAAATAAGGAATTGGAAAATGTGAAATGCAAGGTAAAATTGGCAGCAAATTTCCGCAAGTCATTAACCCAGCCTCCCTTGCCAGCACACACATACTTTCTAACCTTTGGGGAGCTAACAGTATTCGAAGGGATGAAGACCATGTCCTCTGACTTCGTGAGGATGGGATCGGGGGCAGTATGTGGGGAAGAAAAGCAGGTTTGGGTGTGAGAAAAGTCCACCATGTCATTTGATGGGCCAGGATCTCTGCTCATGCTTGTTCTATTTCAAAGGTAACCTTACCACCTAAAGAAAGACACTTTTTTTTTTTAATTGCGGTAAAAAAAAACCACATAACTTAAATTTACCACCTTAACTATTTTTAAGTATACAGTTCAGTAGTGTTAAGTATATTCACATTGTAATGCAACAGATTTCCAGAACATTTCATCATTTATGACACCAAAACCCACTAAACACTAATCCTCCCTCCCCCACCCCTCTAATAGCCCTTGGTAACTGCCTTTCTTCCTTCTGTCTCTAGGATTTTGACTCTTCTTCTTTCTTCCTTCTGTGTCTATGATTTTGACTATTTTAGATACTTCATGTGATTGGAATCCTTTAGTATTTGCCCTTTTGTGATTGACTTATTTCACTTAGCATAATGTCCTCCAAGTTCAAACATGTTGTAGCATGTGACAGGATGGCCATCTTTTTTAAGGTTATATAACATTCCATTGTTTTGTGTGTGTGAGTGGGTGTACACACTACATATTCTTTATCCAATCATATGTCAGTGGGCATTTGGGTGATTTCTACCTCTTGTCTACTGTGAATAATGCCGTGATGAAGATAGGCGTGTAAATATCTCTTTGAGATCCTGCTTCGGGTTCTTCTGGATATACACTCAGAATGGGATTGTTGGATCTTACAGTTTTATTTTTAATTTTTTTGAGGAAACTCCATACTATTTTCCATTGTGGCTGCATGAGGATTCCAACTTTTCCACATCCTCATCAACACTTGTAATTTCTTGTTCTTTTTTTTTTTTTTTAAGTAGGCTCCATGCCCAGCGTGGTGCCCAGTGCAGGGCTTGAACTCATGACCCTGAGATCGAGACCTGAGCTGAGATCAAGAGTGAGATGCTTAGCCAACTGAGCAGGCAGGCACCCTCACTTTCTGTTGTTTAGATAGTGGCCATGCTGATGGGTGTGAGGCGGTGTCTCTGTGGTTTTAATTAGGACACTCTATTTCATGTGAGGAAGTTGAAGTTCTCATTGGGGCAGGCAAGTGGTATTTTCTTTCCTGTCACTAAGTCTAGAATTTGAACTTCTATACTGGAAAGTATGCCAGCCTAAGTCAATCCCACCCTGGGATTCTCAGGGTATGGGCAGCATTGCAGGGAGTAATTCAAGCCATAAAAGAAATGTGGAAACTCTTCCAGTCCATCAGCTTTAGTCAACGATATATAATTTAAAGCACTATTTTTATATTAAAATAGATATATTCTGATAGATAAAATAGATAAATCCTGAAAGATATTATGAAATGTGTGGGCATTTTTAAAAGATAAAGCATGGGACTATATGGAATTTCCCACCTGCAGTGGGATGTTTGAATCCATACCCATCACAACCCTGAGACGTGCAAGCTCTCTCTTCTCTGCCACTAGAAAATCGTGGTGGAAAGATTTGAAAAGCGTTAGCCTAGTCCATAGAGTACCATGAACATGTTCTCCTTTTGTTATTTAGTTACGGAATTTGGAGGGGGTGGAAAAAACATTAGAGAACATCTCAACCCCTGCTGTCATTTTACAAATGAGGAAAGAGAGTCCCCAGGAGGTGAAGAGCCACGTTCACACTCCCACAGCAGTGATTCTGTGTTCTCCAACCACAGTACGTGCCTGATCACAACTTAGAGGATGCAAGGTACTGCAAGACAACGCCACAGGCGTAGAGGGACCACAGATGTACTCACACTCAACTCAGTTATGTAGAGAAAATTGGGTCTTTTTTTGCTCTGCATTTGACTTAATTTGGCCTGTTCTAGGAGCCAAGAAGTGAAAGACAGTAAGTAAATCTCTTTTTTATATTTTAATCCCATGTCATGCACTCAAATAGGTCTTTAGGCGATGCTCAGTCTCTCCCTTTCTGTTTCTCCTCTCTCGCTCCTCTCCAGAAGGGAAGCTAGGTGTTCTGAGTGACCCAATGACCTCGCAGAGGCAAGATGACTGGGCCTTAGGACTGGCCTGCTGTTCTCTGGACCAGCTGCAGAGTGGCTCTTCTGAACTCCGCCGGGGAATCTTTGGCTTGAGTGGTTCCTGAGCATTCAGCTGGTGTCTGTTGCTAGCATCCTGCAGCTGATCCACTTGTAGTCTATTCTTTGTCAGCTCAGAGCGTGGGGCCCCCTCCCTGCTGACTTGGCCTCCCTTTGGCTTTCACTGGGGATTGACCCTTCTGAGTTTCTGCCCCATCCTCCATCTGGTCTTCGAGCCCTGCAGCCCCCCGCCCCACCCAGTCTTTGCTGCGAGGCCACTAACCCTCTCATAGCAGGCCCCCTGTAGACCCCGGGCATACCGCAGACTCTAACCACGCTGCCCTATCAGTTCCGCTTCTCCGGAGAACCCTGACTCATACAGAAGCCTACTGACATTGTACCTGATCTGGAAAAGCAGAAAAGTTCTAGGTCAAGAAACAAAATTCTAACCTGAATCATAAAAACCAAGAGTCACAGTCCCTCAATCAATATGCAGACTTGAAGCCCCTTGAATGAAAGAGAGGACAGGGCCCCTTAAAAAAGCAGCTGCCTTTTTTTTTTTCCACTGCCAAAAATGTATACCATTAACGTTTCTCCCAGCCTTCCCCCAAAGGGACCTATGGTCTTTTACCAGGGTTATTGTGCATTGAAGGAAAGGAAATAATCAGAACTTCCAGAAACTACTGAATGCTGGTTCTGAACTGACCCTAGTTCCAGGAGACCCAAAATGTTGCTATGGTCTATTGGTCAGGGTCATTTACTGAGTTCTGGAATATATAACTGGAATAGACGTACTTGGCAGCTAGGAGCATCCCCACACCGGGCCCCTGACTTGTGGAACGGGATTGTAGGAAATGCCAAGCAGAGGCTGTTAGAATTGCCTCTACCAGAGAAAACAGTAAACCAAAAACTATACCGGATTGTAGAGATTAATGCCCCCAGCAAGGATCTGAAAGATCCAGAGGGAGTGATTCCCACCACATCCCCATTCGACTCACCCACTGACCTATGCAGAAGACGGATGGATCATGGACAGTAACAACTGATTATCATAAGCTTAACCAGGTGATGACTCCAATAGCAGCAGCTACAACGAATATGGTTTTGATCCTTGAGCAAATTAACACACTGACAAACTTTCCAGTATGCAGCCATAGCTCTAGTAAATGTCTTTTCCCCCATACCTGTCCACAAGGCCCACCAGAACCAGTTTGCTTCCAGCTGGCAAGACCAGCAATACACCTCCACTGTCCTACCTCAGGGGGAGATCCACTGTCCAGCCCTCTGCCATCGTTTAGTTCATAGGGATCTTGATCGCCTTGCCTTTCCAAAGGATATCACGCTGGTTCATTACACGGATGAAATTACACTTCACTTACGCTGAAGTGTAACTGAAATTACACTTCAGTGAGCAAGAAGTAGCAACTACTCTGGACTCACTGGAGAGACATTTGTCTGCAAAGGGTGGGAATTAACCTAGACAAAAGTGCAGGGGCCTTCTACCTCAGTGAAATTCATAGGGGTCCAGTGGTGTGGGGCATGTCAAGATATCCCTTCTAAGATGAAGGCTAATTTGTTGTATCTAGCCCACCTTACTATCAAAAAAGAGGTGTAACACCTAGGAGGCCATATTTCTCATTTGGTTGTGTCACTCAAGCCCATCTACTGAGTGACCCAAAAGGGTGCTAGTTTTGAGGGGGGCCCAGAACAAAGGAAGGTTCTGCAAAAGGTCCACAATGTTGGGCCAGCTGCCCTGCTACGTGGGCTGTTTGATCCAGCTGAACCAAGTGGCAGTGGCACACAGGGATGCTGTGTAGGGCCCTTCGCAGGCCCCCATAGGAAGCTCAGTGTGGGTCCTTAGGATCTGCAGCAAAACCCCGCCATCATCTACAGATAATTAGTCTCCTTCTGAGAAACAGATCTGGGCCTGCTACTGAGTCTACCTAGAGACTGAACACTTAACCATGGGCTGCAAGGTTACCAGGTGAGCTGCCCATCGTGAACTGGGTGTTATCAAACCCACTAAGCCATAGAGTTAGGTATGCAGAGCAGCATCCATCATCACACAGAAGTGATATAGATAGATAGATAGATAGATAGATATAAATATAGATATAGATATAGAAAGAAAGATAGCTAGCCTGAGCAGGTCCGCAAAGCACAAGAAAATGACAAGAAGAAGTGACTGAAATACCTAAATCCCCACTCCTGCTACGCTACCTTCTCTCTCCCAGCCTACACCCGTGGTTTCACAGGGAGTTCAGTTCACAGGGAAGTGACAGAAAAAAAGACTCGGGCCCAATTTACAGATGGTTCTGCATAATATGCAGGCAGCATCCAAAAGTGGATGGTTATAGCCTGGCAGCCCTTTTCTGGGACACCCTTGAAGGACAGTGGTGAAAGTAAACTCTTCCAGTGGGCAGAACTTCAAGCAGTGGACCTGGGTGTTCACTTTGCTTGGAAGGACAAGTGGCCAGATGTGACATATTGATCTGTGGGCTGTGGCCCATGCTTTGGCTGGATGGTCAGGGGTTTGGAAAGAACATGAGCGGAAACTTTGTGACAAGGAAATTTGAGGAAGTGATATGTGGACAGATGACTCTGGACCAGAAAAAAAAAAAAGAAGAAGATGTTTGTGTCCCATGTGAATTTTCATTAATGGTGACCTCAGTAGAGGAGACTTTCAATAAGAAAATGGACAGGAGGACACATTCTGTGTGTATCAATTAGCCTCTTTCCCCAACTGCCCTGTCATTGCCCAGTGGGCTCATGAACGAAGTGGTCATGGTGACAGTGAAGGAGGTTATGCAGTGGCTCAGCTGCGTGGACTTCTACTCATCAATGCTGGTCTGGCTATAGCTATTGCTTGGGGCCCAATCTGCTACAGCAGAGACCAACCCTGGGTCCTCCATATGACACCAGTCCCCGGGGTGATCAGCCAGCTCAATGGTGGCAGGTCAATTCTACTGGACTACGTCCATCATGGAAGAGTAATATTTTGTTCTTACTGGAATAGACATTCCAGATATGGATTTGTCTTCCCTGCACACAATGCTTCTGCCCAAACTACCAACTGCAGACTTTCAAAATGCTTTATCCACATCATGGTATTCCACCCAGCATCACTTCTGATCAAGGAACCCACATCATAGGAAATGAATTGAGGCAATGGCCCAAGCTCATGGAACTCACTGTGCTTGTCCTGTTCCCCACCATCCTGAGGCATCTAACCAACAGAACAATGGAATGCCTTTTTGATGTCTCAGTTATAGCACCTGCTAGGTGATAATAACTTTCAGGCCTGGGGCAAGGTTCCCCAGAAGGGTATGCTCAGAATCAGAATCCAGTATACTGTTCTGTCCTATTGCCAGGGTTCAGGGGTCCAAGAACAAGGAGTAGAAACGGTGTAGTATGGCTTACTATTACTTACTAGTACCCTAGTGACCCACTAGCACAATGCTTGCTACTTGTTCCCATAATCTTATGCTCTGCTGGCCTATGAGTTGTGGTTCTAGGTGAAGAATGCTTTCACCAGGAAACAGAGCAATGATTTTATTGGACTGGAAGTGAAGACTGCTGTCCACCACTTTGCACTCTGCATGCCTCTGAGACAACAGGCAAAGAAGGGAGTCACTGTGCTGGCTGGGGCGATTGATCCTGACTAAGGGGAAGTTGGAGCATCGTTCCACACTGGAGGTAGGGAGGAGTATGCTTAGAATACAGGAGATCTCCTGGGAAATTTCTTAGGGTTATCATGCCCTGTGATTAAGGTCAATGGAAAACTATAATAATCCAATCCACACAGGACTGCTAATGGCCTAGAACTTTTAGGAATAAAGGTTTGAGTCATTCTACTATGTAAAGTACCATGATCAACTGAGGTGTCTGCTGAAGGCAAAGAGAATATCGAATGGATGGTAGAAGGAGATAGTTGTAAGTACCAGCTACAGCTTTGTGGCCAGTTATAAAATTGAGGACTGTAATTTGCATGGGTATTTCCTTCTTATGTTGTTATGAATAATATCTTTGGGGCTTTTCTCTCTCTTTTATCCCCTATCATGTAACATAAGATGTATTAACTTTGTATTATAGTATTTAAGTATCATTAACTTTATATCATAGTATTGAAGTTATGGGATATTAAGGAGAAGAATAAACATCACTCAAGGACTTCACCTCCTCTTTTGAGGAAGAAGTTAGTACATCTTCAGTTGCATGTAGGATAGTTGTGTCATGTTAGGCAGAATTATTATGTTATTGTCTTTACTTGGAGAGGAAGTATGGTTTGAGGAGATGCCTTCAGGTGCCAAGAGCTACAGTTGACTGGACTACAAGGGTGCCCAGAGAGTTGTTCAAACATTATTCTGGATGTTTCGGGTCAGGTTGGGGGATTGGATGAGATTAACATTTAATCAGTAGCTTGGGTAAAGCAAATTGTTCTTCCTAAAGTGGGTGGCCTTATCTAATCTGTTGAAGACCTGCATAGAACAAAAAGACCAATTCACCCAAATAAGAGAGAATTCTTCCTGCCTTACAGCTTCTGGATTGTAACATCAGTTTTTTGTTCCTGCTTGAACTTCAACTGTGACATTGACTCTTCCTGGGTCTTGAGCCTTTTAGCTTCCAAACTGGGACTGCACCACCTGTTCTCCTGGTTCTCAGTCCTTCAGACTTGGACTAGAACTAAACCACTGACTCTCCTGGGCCTCCTATTCGCTGACTCACCTGCAAACTCTGGGATTTAAAGCCTCCATAATTGTGTGAGCTGATTCCTTATGATAGATATAAATAGATAGATGATAGATAGATAGATAGATAGATAGATAATAGAGGACAGATTTTTTTTTAATTTCTCTGGATAACCTGATTACTATAAGAACCTAGAACAATCCTCCTTTCCTCTTGGTTGTAAATTGTGTCATTGAGGATTCATCTCAATCTGCCTTCCAGCGTGGTTTCTAAAGGGTGGGGAAGCTATTAGATTGTGAAAAACGCAAAGAGGGAAGTCAAGATGCAGCAATTTAATACTGCAAGTAATACTATTATTTAATAGTATTAATAATTAATTTAATACTATTTAATAGTGTAAAACTATTTCCCTTGTGCATAGATGAGTTCACAGCGCAGAATGGCCACTCTGTAAATGACCTATCTAAATCTCTACTGGAAGCAGTTTCTGTTTCAAAATGCTTCCAAGTTGTCAAAATTACTCAATATTTCGGGAGGCCAGCTCTTTCCTTCACTTAGCTTCACTCTGTGCAGGACCATATCATCTGAATCAAAGATTGGAGTACTTGGCATGTCAAGGGATTTTTTTTTTAAATGTGTGAATGAAAATTAATTTTTCCTTCTTCCTTACTGAAAGAAGAGCCCTGGAGGTAATAGCTCTTGATCCCCATCCTAGGAATGGGCAGAAGGGAAATGTCCCCCCAAATCACACCATCATCTGAAATTTAGATGACAAGCTGTCCAATGGATAGTTTGACGGATCCTGGGCCCACCTCAAACAGCACCCCCAGAGGGGGCAGCACCTCTGACAGAGTGGATGAATGTCTAGGAACCCAACACTGAGCTCCATGGCTTTGGGAACTGCAGTTAATACCTGAGACTCTTACATGGCCCCATACTGGAGGAGCCACCTTCCTTAGAGAAGATGAAGGGGCTTCAGTAATGAACTTTACTTCAGCAAACATGTTAAGTGAAGACTGAAGCCCCTTTTCTATTTCTTCCCTGGCTTATATAAGCCCTAGGAAACATGGATGACCTCAGGGGAGAGGAATTGAGAACCCGAAACAAAAACTGAAACTGGAGGTACGTCCAACAAGACTGTTGAGGGCTAAGCTCCATTTAATGTCCTTATACAAATAAATGTCTTGAGGGGCGCCTGAGTGGCTCAGTGGGTTAAAGCCTCTGCCTTCGGCTCAGGTCATGATCCCAGGTCCTGGGATCGAGCCCCGCATCGGGCTGTCTGCTCAGCCAGAGGCCTGCTTCCTCCTCTCTCTCTGCCTGCCTCTCTGCCTATTTGTGATCTCTGTCTGTCAAATAAACAAATAAAATCTTAAAAAAATAAATAAATAAATGTCTTGAGTCTCCGGGTCATGGAGCAGTTTTTACCCATTACATTTATAGAAGAAGTCTTGCAAAGTCATAGAAACAAATCATAATTAATTATATAATTGATGGTTAACTTCATTGTTTTGTTGTTTTCTTGAAGATTTATTTATTTATTTTTAGAAAAAGAGAGAGAGAGAGAAAGAGCAATCAGCAGGAGGGGCAGAGAGAGAGAATCTCAAGCAGACTCCCTGCTGAGCAAGGAGTCTGATACAGGGCTTGATTCCATGACTCATGAGATCATGACCTGATCTGAAACCAAGAGTCAAAGCTCAACTTATGGAGCCATCCAGGTGCCCCATCTTTATTATTTTTTAAATCACTGCATCTGTGATGGGTCATTCTGAGCTAAGCTTGAATTCCATGTCTAATGGCAATGCTAGGAGTACAAAGACCGTTAAGAAACTCAGTCTTGGGGCGCCTGGGTGGCTAGGTGAGTTAAGCTTCTGCCTTCAGCTCAGGTCATGATCTCAGGGTCTTGGGATTGAGTCCCGCATTGGGCTCTCTGCTCAGCAGGGAGCCTGCTTCCCCCCTCTCTCTGCCTGCCTCTCTGCCTACTTGTGATATCTCTCTCTCTGTGTCAAATAAATAAATAAAATATTTTAAAAAAAGAAAGAAACTCAATCTTCATGATGACTTGGTCTACACACTGGAACGCACCATAATTGTTGAGCAAGTGAGTTCTACCTTTCAATGTCATTCTGTCTTCACTCTCCATTCTTCCCTCCCTCCATTTTTTTAGAACTTGCCCAACATTTACTGATAGCCTTGTAGTGCTAAATTTTGAAAATATAAGTAAAATAGGAAATCCCTGGTCTTGAGGACCTTACAGACCAGAGACACAGAAAAAAAAAAAGAACTTAGAATGTGATAAATGTTCTTGCAGCTGTGTCAGGACACCACAACAGCACAGAGGAGCAGCCCTTAGCCCAGCCTGTTATCTCCACTCTTCGAAATAAAGAGAATAATACCTACCAGCCAACAAAATCATAAGACAAACTTTGGTGAATGTTCTAGAAGCAGAAATTAGATTAGTGAATCACATCATAGAACTACTATGCCCTAATTAATATGAGACTGCTCCATGCTAGAAACAAGGCAGGATAATTTGGGAGTGGCCTTAAAAAGCGAGTACTGACATTATTTTAAATTTCAGTGACCAGGGATTCAAGAGTTCTTAGAGGTTAACCAGGACACTTTACAATAGGACTTTGGTCACACCGGTCACTGTGGGATCCTTTAACATTGTCACAGGTATGGTTTGAAAGAAATCACATGCTGCCCCCCAGCCCCAAGTAAAAATAGGAGAGAGGATTTGTGACTCCTGTCTCTACTTCCTATGCTCCTGCCTCTAGCCTTCCCCCTAGGACAAAGAACGGGGGGAAAGGAGTCCTCCGAGGATCACGTTTCTGGGATTACAGGAAGTATGGTCAGGTGGATCTCAGATTTTTATTTCTCATCCCAAATGTTATGTTTCCAAGAGACCTTTCAGGCATAGTATCTGAAACGTGTCACGCAATGGGTATGGACCTGTTTAACTGTAATACCCAAGTCTTTTTACATTTTAAACTGAGTCATGGTTACTAAAGACTATTTTAATTATACAGCTAAACTCCTTCTAAAATCCACCTAAGTTTTACATACAAGACACACAACACACAACACACACACACACACACACACACAGAAAGAATTCAGCCAGAGTGTTAGTTTTGTAAAAGGAAAAGAAAAAAAAAAACAAAAAGAAAATTAAGTAGGAGGTTATTAAGCAAATATTTTCACATATAAATATTTTGATTTTGTATAGTTTCTACACCACTCTTCCAGGACACTTGTCTTGTTTTAATGCCTTTTTATGGAAAGTTGAATAGTTAAACCCATCTTTCAAACACCAAAACGTCTCTGAAATGTTTACAACATTGGCAAATGAATTTTTGGCACATTACCTAATATGAATTCTTTGCTTTCAAAAAGTCAATAATAGCATTGGTGGTATAGCGGTGTGCAGAGCTGCCTTTCAAAAAGTCAATAATACTGTTAAAACAACGTTGGATTATTTGGTTGATTAACCTGCTTAATAAAAAAAACCATAAGCAGAAGGAAAAAGATGAGGCACAGTTTGCCAGCATTCAAATGGTTATTCTTGCTCAAAATTTCAGCTAACGCCATAAACCATAGTAGGTAATTGAGAGCAAAACATCTTTATATAGATTTTATTATTATTGCTGAGCAGCAAAGCTGAGGGGTGAAGGTGGGGAATGGATTTTCAAACTGTGTCGTCTGTTGACTAAAGCCTGAAATGTTACAAAACTTTGGAAGTGACAGTAAAATCCAGGTGCCATCATGAATGATATGTGGTGACCACAACTGAACCAAAATCATACAGAGCACAACCCTAATAAATACAATTTTCAAATTTAAAAAAAAATTGAACAAGGAGCACGTAGGTCCAAATGTTGCTATTAGGCTATCATAAAGCCATGCCATCTTCATTTTTCTTTTTCCTCTTGAATTGAGACCCAGAAACAAATTGGATTTGGATTCTGTCTGTGCTTTCATTTGGAGAACAAGATGTTGGGATAAACCAAGACTCAGTAACAGGCAGAAAACGGGGAGAGAGGACAAGAAGAAGTAGCAAAGACATTTCTGCCAAGTGCTGTCAATAATGTATGGGCTGTCAGCAGTTGATCACCGAGCAGGGCCCCTCCCTCTCCCGCGGCTCCCTTCCCAATGGACACTGAAGCCAGCTGTCTAGGCGGCAGGAAGAGTTCTCCTTTCCCAAGCCCAGACCTGTGGGAAAATCTTCATTGGCCAGTAATTGATTCCACCCTGCCAGGTCCATTACTCCAGGCTCCAGTCAAACTGGCAGCAAGCTGGGGAAGGGAGCCCACTGGAGGGGTGTGGGGGTGGGAGCAAAGGCCATCAGGCCCCCCTGCAATTAACACTAATCTGAAAATTGGCCTCTGACAGCAAAGCCCAGCACCTGACAGCTAATTACTTATGTCAGACTGATGTGCACTTCATATGGAAAGGTTATTTATCAGAGACCAGGGATTTCTTCTCCTCCCTCCAAGCCCCCCCCCTTTTTTTTTCTGTTTGTCTTAGTTGAGAACAGTGGGGAATTGTTCCTGGTTGCTTAGATCCCAGCGACTGTGGAAGATCTCATACCTTGGAAGGTTCCTAAATATCCTTTCTAAGACCCAAGGCAGGTATCGTGAGCTGCTCACCTGTGCTGGAGATGAGAGAAAGACAAAGAGATCGCGGGGGTGGGGGGTGCTTATTGCCTTGGAAAAATGTAGCCAAAATGACGGGGTCATGGGAAATCCAAACAAGCAATGTGGGTGCAACAAGTGACTGAAGTCGGGCAGACTGGCGGTTTTCTTCTCACTTTCAAAAAGCCAGTCCACAGTGTGGAAGGCCAGGAAATGGACGCAAAAACCTGCTGACTTAAATTATTTTAAAATATTTTCTCTGATACTCATATATCTCTATAGTAAGTGACCCACACAGGTATATTGCCTTTAAGTTGGTGATTGGATCTGCTTTGCCAATAATAAAAGTGGTTATTAATGGAAGGGGAGGGAGTTTATATGGGACTTTCCCTTTCTACTTTCTACTTTCAGGCAACAAAGTTTTTTGTTTTGGTTTGGTTTTTTTCAAGATTTTATTAATTTATCTATTTATTTATTTGTCAGATTGAGAGTGAGTGAGCACACACAAGCAGGCAGAGGCAGAGAGAGAAGCAGGCTCCGTGGCAAGCAAGGAGCCCGATGTGGGACTCCATCCCAGAACCCTGGGATCATGACCCGAGCCAAAGACAGCGGCTTAACCAACTGAGCCACCCAAGCATCCCAACAAACATGTTTTGAGCACCTTTTTTTTTTTTCCTTAGAGAGTGTGTGTGCACATGTGCTCGTGAGTGGGAGGTGAGCGGAGGGGCAGAGGGAGAGAGAATCTTAAGCAGGTTCCACGCCCAGCACGGAGCCAGATGCAGGACTCTATCTTACGACTGTGAGATCATGACCTGAGCCAATATCAAGAGTCAAGGCTTAATGGAATGAGCTACCATGGTGGCCCTTGAGCACCTTTTTAAAATGTTGGGTACTGTGCTGAGTTCTGGACATATGAGACAGACACATTTCTTGCTCTTAGAAAGCCTAAGTGTTGGAGAGTGACACAGATAAGTAAGAAGATTACAGTGCAGCAGGCTACCTGTTAGGTATGGTAAAATACAAGAGCTCACCTGAAGGTGGACCTAACCTACTTTGTGTGGTATGGAAAGTGACCTCCAGGCTGAGATCTGAATAAACAGGATGGAGGCAGGCACAGGAGGGAGTGTGTGGCAGTGAACAACCGAAAAGATAAAGGCAATGTCATGTACCCCAAACCTGATGTCAGAGAGAATTCAGCAGGGTTGAAGCCTAGAGTAGGCTGATATTTAAGACTGATGGTTAATTCACCCCAAGGTTTTCCAAGTAAAAAGCATAAGGCATCTAGTTTAATGGACATATCACTATTCATCTTTGCTCTCTCTTTCATTCAGCGGGGCTTGGGATGAAGAACTGTTGAGTGTGTTCTCTGTGTCAGGTGACCGGAGGCACCAAGGATACTGAAGTGAACAAGGCAGGCATGGCTCCTGCCTTCAAAGAGCTAGTATAGTCTAGGAAGACAGATGTGAAACAGATTGTTATATTAAAAAAATCAGTTAGGGTCCTGTGCAGTGAGTGCTAAAAAATCAGGAAGTCCAGTATCAAAAATCATCTGCATGAAACTGTTTGGAAAACTACATATAATAACTGAAATGAATGATATTGCCATTAAGATATCTATGACATGAAGTCATGGGAAAAAGACAGGGAAGAAGGGCACAGGGATTGAGTTCTCACTGAATGTCTGGTACTGGGTGTCCTGGGCTAGCACATTACATGGACCCTGTCAGTGGTTTCTCCTAACGAGCTTATGAGGGTGTCACTATTTCCCCTATTTTGCCAACGAAGTTATTGGGATCCTAGAGAGTTAAAATTAACTCACTAAAGAAGGGAATGGTAAGGCCTGGGCTGAATGTGACAGCTTCTCTCCATCCCTACCCACCAGGAATGCAACCCCATCAGCATGTCTGTCCATAACTTCATTCTTCGGGACTGGGGAACTAGTTTCCACTCAGGCATAGGACCAGAGCCAATGAGACTGGAACATTCTGGGATTCCTACCGACGACCGTCTCACTTAGTAAAAGTTATTTGCTTGTCTCATTTTTGGAAGACCAGCTACACTTTCCCAAGAATGAGATCCTTTTCCTAAGACCTGGTAGATATCATAACACAAATGTGATTTCTTTCCCAATCTTTCTACCACACTCACTACCAGGCCTTTTAAGAAATGTGATATTGAATATAGAAAAACTCATCAAACTTATGGTTTCCAAAGGCAGAGAAATTACCATCAGAGCAGAAAGGCAGGGGTATTCACTGCTTCTGAAAACAGGAAATCAGAGGAATAGACGGAAAAGAAAAAAGATCCTGCCAACAGATGTACCGTCATCCGAGTGTTAGTCATTCCACACACGGCGGATTTCAGATGAGCCCCCAATGGCCGAATGATTACTGTACAGTCGTTACGCCTGGTTATTACTTAGAGAGCACGGCAGTTTGCACATTCACGACTGAGTCCCTGGGCACCAGCACAAAATAACTTTGCTTTCCATAAGTGATGAACAGAGAAGCACCCGTGCAGCTCAGACACAAAAAAAACTCGATGAAAGCAAGCAACCTCACACTCTGCACTATGTCCCATGGTCCCCGGTTCCGAAGTTTCCTCGGGACACAAAGCCCACAGCTCCAACTCAAGTGACCCTTGAGCTGGGGCTCTTGTCAAAATGATGTCAGCAGCAGCTTCTGGAAACCACAGAAGCTGTGATCTCTGTCCTTAACAGATCATTATGTTTGGACTTCCCAATCACCCACTTGGAGGACAGAAAGTGAACACTAACCAGAGTGACCAGGCTGTGGCCTGCACTTGGCCTCCTGCTCCTGGCTGGAGGCCGCCTCCCTACGCAGGCTTTTTTTAGGCACGCTGATGGAAACAGTCTGATAGTCTCTTGGCCCCAAGCGAGGTCTCCATTCCACCGCTCCTGCTATCTGGTGAGCAAGAAACGCAAGCGTGTGACACACTCACACCCACTTGTGTTTCCTAAATGCTTCTCCGGTCCGTGTTGAAAATGCTTACATCTTATCAAAGGCCTGATTTTCCTTCATCTGTCTCTTTTTCACAATTATCTTTTTTTTTCCTTTCAGTAAAATGAAACACCTCTAGTGCCAAGAACGAGCACGAATTTTTTGTTTCTATGGAATGACCTCATGCCGATTTGCTTATAAATGGTGGGATTGTATGATTTCTGATTAAAGAGTCTCTGCCATCTGTTTTATAAATAAAGAATTGATGTTTGGGTTCTTCTCAGAACTTAAGAAAGAGTGCCTAACACAGCTTCACTCTGAGCATGGCGTTTCTTGCAAGACAGCCCATGGAAGGCCAAGGGCAAGAATGCCAATATGTCTGCCTGGCTCCCTACCACAACCACCGATTTCCATTTCCTTCTGCTTACCGCTTACCATGTATCACAAAACCATATGTATGCCCAGGACCCCAAAATATTTCTGCATGAGGGGTTCCCTGCACAGCCCTCTGGATTGCTGGAAATCGGCCATCCCTCTCAAAGCTTCCGAAGTCCCTGGACACCATGAGAGTGCCCCTCCAAGCCGAGTGACACCTGCTCTCTGCCTGTCTGGATGGGTAGAAGCCTGCTGTGCGATCACTGGCACAGTGGAAGACCCCTGGAGAACTCCCCTAACCAAATGGTAGGCAGGTGGGCACCAAGGCCATCGCTCCAGGGGCTGACTTGGAGCACTATATTCAAAAATCATAATCCTAAAAAAAAAAAAAAAAAAAGTATTTTGGCAGCTCGGTATACAAACTCTCATCAAGTTTAATAGAGAATAATTATAGAGACAGGCTTTACTTCAGTTCTCATTTGGCCATATTCTGATCTCTTTAGGGTCTATTGGGGACCCATGGACAATATGCACATTGTTTCACCTGGATATGCCTTTTTAAAACTGGATTAGGTGCACCAAGAAGCTAATTTAGATTAAGATTTTCTTAGGTGTGATGATGGTTTTAAAAGGCAAGGATAGGAACTATGGCTCTAGCTTGTATGGTGCCTATTCCGACAAAGAGACATGCATGTCTTTCAGAATGGTTATCTGGCACTAACTGATATGCAAATCCCCCCTTGCACCGCCTCCCCCCTCACTCCCCCCACCCCCACCCCCGCCCCCAGTGCACAAAGTTGTGTGCTGCACAGCTGTGAGTCATCAGACATTAATGTGGACTTAATTTGAACTGGTGCTGGAGGTAGTGGGCACAACTCAAATTAGACATGTGGTGGGCGTTTAACCACAATATTACCAATTCCCATTCTGACATCTGACAGCCCTTAATAATTAACTGCATGTAAATGGTCAAACCCTCCCTCCCTGTTGGACCTCTCTCCGGCTAGACCAGCCTCTGCATGGTAATTGCAAGTTGGGGCTGTCAATGGCACTTGAGACAAATCATAGGCAAAAGATCAGACAGCTTCAGGAGTCCCGTGCTCTCTGATCTATCTGCCTTTTAATTGGACTGGACGGCCTTCCCAGTAGCTCCCATATGCCGCCTCCTTAGAAAGACATAATATTCTCTCTGGATAAGAGGGAAATTGATTGTGCTTTGAGGCTTAATTGGAGGCTTTGGGGAAGCGTGCTTTTGCGGTGGGACTTTAAGGGTTCCCCTAAAACACACGGAGGCAGGCATGATGCCCCCAACTCGAACGTCACTTCTCCTCTTCCAAATCTGCACCCTTGTATGGCTTTTCTTTCTTCTCCCTCTAAAATGTCTTACCCAGATTTGAGTCCCAGACTTGAAGGCTGAAATTCCTTTGGGTCTCCCATTGAAAAAAGACTGGAGCTCTCTGACAATATAAGGGAAATGTTGCAAGATAGAAGCAATTAAGCTCAGAGCCATACCGGTCATCTCTTTTAAAATTGGTATCAAAATGAAACTTAGAAGCGCCTGAGCAAAACTTTCTACTGCTTCCACTGAGCCAAGCTAAGCTAAGGTCCTAAAACCGCACTGTTGGGTGATACTAAGATTCAATTGATTATTTAGGAGAGTATGACCGTCCACAAAAAAGATCATGTTAGTAAAGAAAACCTTGATTGATGATAGGTATAGCACACATACGGGAGTTAAAGATACAATTACGTTTAAAATCAAGTTATACGTAGTGTGGATAGAAATAGAACTGAATTTTTCTTTTGTATTATGGATGAAAAAAGAATTTACTAAGCCAAGGAATGATATAAAACTGATCAGAGAATTTTTAAGACAAGTACAAGCATGAAATTCTCAAAGATGTGAACTTCTTTGATGTGCCATTTAAGTACCATTGATATGTTGATTTGAAGTTTGTTCTCCTTTTAGTCAAACAGATCCCCTAAGAGCAGATCCCCTAAGAACTTGTCCTAAACAGTATTTTATTACTCTAGTTGGATACTCTTCAAAGCATTAAATTTGCACTTTTTTTTTTTTTTAAAGATTCTACAATTGCGACTGGATTTGCCCAAGTGGGGCTGAGGCAGTCAGGTCTTACAGTGGGGCTAGAGGATGTCATGAAAGCTGCCACTGAGTACAGTAAGCAGACTGATACTGTGTGTTAAGTAGTAAATAAGTAAACAATTAATGTGGCTGTCAGGCTCTGCCTGTGTTCTTAATCCTACATTCACCCCTCGGACTGAGTAAGCACACTTGAAGTACCAGCCCAATTACGTCCTAATGGAATAAAAATGAGCTCCGAGGGAACAGGAGCAAGAAACAAAAATACATTAAAGAGAGAGAGAGAATAAAGAGAGAAATGTCCTTTAAAAACCACCCTGTGTATTTGTATAGAGAATGCACGAAGCAAACAGATGTGAGAGCCCTTGGAACTTAAAATATGGTTGTGTCCTGGTCATTTCTCTGTCACAGAAGAAGAATAAGCCCTTTTCAAAGGCTGGTCTGAAGGAAGGGCTAACATCAAACAGCCCCAGAATAACCAGGAGATTAAAGCCCAAAGCTATTCAACTTCCTGCCTTGTAACTAACTAATCTCCTTAGAGCTGGACGAAGATGAGGGGCACCATTGTACCAGAACAACTCTCCAGGTCAGGCACAGCAGCGTGGCTCATTGAAAGGAGCCAGAACCAGGAGTAAAGGGCCCGAAGCTGCTGTCCACCCAACGCCTGCCCTCATGGCCCTGGGCAGGTTCAGACATGTCCCTTTGCCAGGGGTTCACGGGCTGGCCGAACCCTGCCCCTGCCGCTGGTTGCACACCTGGGAATAGCCTCAGACCCAGGAAGAAGCATAGGAAATGCTCCTGGGAATAGCCTCAGACCCAGGGAGGAGCACAGGAAATGGCTTTCTGGCAGAGGAAGACGTGGTTCCATTGCCAGGGCTCCTTGCAGCCAGTTCTCGGAGCACTCTCTGGACCACTGGCACAGGCCAGGGCACCTCTACCATGTGTGTGTTCCCGGACTCTTCCCCATTCCCCAGGCTCCATCTTTAACTGCTAGTTTCTCTGCACACCCATGCCTTGCCAGTTCCTGGGTCTGGCTCTCCCTTGTTCCATTCCCAGCCTAGCCTTGGCAGTCCCTTGGTCCTGGCCTCCAATATCTGCCACAATTCAGGGTCCTGGCGTGGCAACAATACTTTAACTAGAAACCGAAAAGTATTTTGGAAAATGACTGTGAGCTGATATGAAAGAGCAGAGCCGGTTCCACAAACCAGCAATGTCGACCCACAGACCTGGCATATGGTTATTTGATGAAACTTGGGAGAAACTTGGCAGGAGTTTTTAAGACTGCTCCTGCCTACCCCCTGCCCCCAAAAAAAGTCAGGTATGTTTATCAGTCAGGCTTACATTCATATATACAGTTGACCGGCTTGTAAAATTGAGAATGCTATTAATATTTTTAAAATATTTATTTATTTATTTGAGAGAGACAGAGAGAGAGAATGTGCACATGTGTGCAGGGGGAGAGGGCAGAGGGGGAAAAGCAAGAAGCAGACACTCCGCTGAGCAGGGACCCCCTCCCCACCCCAAGGTGGGGCTCAATCCTACGACCCTGAGATCATGACCTGAGTTCAACCAATTGAGCCACCCAGGTGCTCAGGAATACTGTTAATATTTAAACTAAAAAAAAAAAAAATGAAGTTTCTGTAAATATTGGCCTTGCTGTACCCCAGCTACTCACCACATTATAAGAAGTAGATTATTATAATGTACTCAAATGTAGCCAAAAGTAATAGGATACTCTAAAAAAAGGTAGTGTAACAATCTATTTAATGACAAAATATCGATGAGTTATAAAAGCAGATATATTGGGTGCTTGGGTGGCTCAGTGGGTTAAGCCGCTGCCTTCAGCTCAGGTCATGATCTCGGGGTCCTGGGATCGAGTCCCGCATCGGGCTCTCTGCTCAGCAGGGAGCCTGCTTCCCTCTCTCTCTCTGCCTGCCTCTCCATCTACTTGTGATTTCTCTCTGTCAAATAAATACATAAAATCTTTAAAAAAAAAAAGCAAATATATCATCAAAATCTATGGGATACTATTTTAAGGTAGTTTAACACTGAAACAGAACCATAAGAATTATATTCTGCTTTCTAGATATATTTTACTGTTAAAAACATCCTGACCAATCTGTCCTTCTTCCATCTGCCACCTGAATTCCATTCAAGGTGATAATGTTATTTCCCTAAGAATAGAAGAAAATAATTTGGAAAATAATACAGAGGTTATAACTATTTACTGGATAGCATTTAGCACAAAACTATTCATTACATCCTGTTGAATTATAAATGGATGAATGAATGAATGAATGAATGAAAATCCAACTGCTGTGGCTGTTGCTAAAAAAATTCTAAACCAGTATCCAGTCCCCCCCCAAAGTCTGGAAGCTTATAAGACTTTCCTCACTCTAAGGTGACATTTAAATGACAATCCAGAAATAATTTTCAAAGTGAAAAGAACACTATGATTCAGGTTCCTTTAGAAAGTCAAACAAGTTTGACCAGGTTGGTTTTTCTCCTCCTGTGTACTTGACCCCTGCCTTCCTTCACTGCTGGAACAGATTAAGAGGTATGACCAATTCCATCATCCAACCCTGGCTGCTGTTAGTTCCCAGCCATGAACCCCAAGGCGGCCAAACTCTTTCTCTAGGCAACCAAACTCACAAAGAACACAAGGAAGCAAACCCTTCACTACGGCGCACGCGTACCTACAGAAGGCTTCTCTTGAAAGTGTCTCTGGTGCTCTATTGGTATTTGGTTTTCATTAAAACTCAAGAGTTGGTGGCGTCAAGCAGGGACAATCACGATCCCCACCTTCTACCTTACTAGAGTCATTTATAAGCTAAGAAAGTAAGGGGGAGCTCAGAGCATTTACTCATTTTATTGGGCACGTTAAACCCGGACTGGTTGTGTGGGGCAGCAAAACCAGGGCCCGAACCAGGCGGAGCAAGGACACCCCAAGAAACTATTCCAACTCTCCAAGTCAGCGAGATTCGTGAGAAATGCTGACAGTTCAATTCCCATTTGCCGCTCTGTTTATTCTTTGCTACATAGTAAGCAATTAGATTTCATGTCTAATAGTTTTCACTCATTAATTCAAAGGCCCTACCAATGTACAGATGGAAACAACAGCATTAGCACATTCCAAAATAAATAAATATATAGTTGAGATTTTACCTAAAAACAATACACTTTCTAAAGTGTCTACAAGGAACATATTTTGACTAAGAGTAGATTATAATACCTCATTGTATCCCCCGTGGAGAATAGTACCAAAAACTCTTAAGACCATCAGAATTGATTTGAAATCCAGCTCTAAGACTTACTGGCTCTGTGATCTTAGGTAAGTTAGAGCAGTTTACTCCATGCCTCAGTTTCTTCAGCAATAAAATGGAGACAAGACCTGTGTAAAAGGATTAAATTTAAAAAAAATGTATAGAAGGAGCAGACAGCAATGCTAGCACATAATAGGCATTTAATAACTATTACTATTCCTAATATACTACTGCAAGTATATTAAAGGCTCTGAAAAGTCTCAAGGCCTAGACAAATGTAAAATACTACCAATAATCATATGCTTGGGTCTGGCATGTAGGGAGTGCAATTCTGAATTTAGAAACAAACATACAGGTAATAGCATCAGGATAGGTAGAGAGATTAAGGCACCCGAATAGAGAGTCCTGAAATAAATCCACATATATAGGGACAATTGATTCAAAAATTAAGGTTCCAAGCTAATTCAATGGGGAAAGTCTTTTTAATAAATGTTGTCGGAATAGCTGAATATCCATATGGAAAATAATTAGATCTCTGTTTCATTCCATAGACAAAGATTAATTTAATAGACCTAACCATAAAACCAGAACCATAAAGCATCTAGAAGAAAACATTGAATATCTTTACAACTATGAGGGAGGCAAAGATTTCTTAGACTGTATATAAAAAGCATTGGCTATAAAAAATGATAAATCAGGCTACACTGAAATTAAGATTTTCTGCACCATTAAGGAAATTGACAAGCCACAGAATAGCAAAAGTAACTATACACATATATCCAATAAAAGACATATCTAGAATAGATAATGAGCTTCTATAAATTAACAATCTACTTTGAAAAGGGGAAAAAGACTTGAACAGATGCTTCACGAAATAAGAAATACGACTGTCCAACAAGGACATGTAAGAGTACATGTCAGTAGTCATCAGGGAAATGCAAATTAAAACCATAGTGAGATACTATTTCGCACCCAGTAAAGGCCAACACAAAACAGGCTGACAATTCATGCTGTTGAGGATGTGGAGTACTGGAAACTCTCATGCTCTGCTCGCGGCAATCAAAATGTTAACAGCCACTCTGAAGAGCTGTTTGGAAGTTTATGACTTTAAAGTTCCATCTACCTTATGTACTGGTAACTTCACTCTTAGGTATTATCCCAAGAGAAATGAAAACATACATCCACAAAAAGAGCTTTATTCATCATGTGCGTAGCAACCCAAACGTCCATCGGCAGGACAATGGGTAAATTGCGCTATAGTCATACAGTGGACTACTACTCACAAAAGAACAGAGTACTACTCACAAAAGATACACACGCAGTGTGGATAAATCTCAAAAACATCCTATGAAGGGAAAGAAGCCAGATGCAAAAGGCTGCATGCCGCCCGATTGCATGTATATGTAATCCAAGCAACGCTGATCTATGGCAGAAGTCAGAACGTGGTGGTTTTGTTGGGAATGGGGGCATGGCGAAAGGCAGAAAACGGGGCAGTGGGAGCTTCTGGAGTCATGGAAATGCTCTATTATCTTGTTTTGAGTGTTGGTGCCATGAGTGTATGCGATTGTCAAAACTCAAAGGATTGAACACTGAAACTCTCTGTATGTTGGTGTCTGTTAACTCAGACCTCATCTAAACATACGTTCACACACACGGCCGAGTGACAGGCGCTCAGCTCACAGAGTCTGCACCCGTGCTGAGGACAAAAGGTATTGCCCCATTCAGATTACTGACGAAATTAAATTACATTTATAAAGTGTTTGTGAAGTCTAGTCCATTCAAACAGCATGTTGCATGACACACAACAAAATGCTTCCTGTGAAGCCAGTAAACTGTGTGATTTGGACGAGGCTTTAATGCATAAAGAACCTCTTTTAGCCTTCCTCCCCGCTACTTCTTGTGGTTTACTGAAAAGGACTTGGCAGGTGCCTGTGAAGGGGGCTATTCTCCTCTGGGCAAAAGAGCCCTAGGTTATTAAATTCTTCCTCCTCCGGCCTTGTTCACCTCTACTGTTTATTGTTTTGTCTTGTTTATCTGTGGCTGGCAGCCCAAGACAGGCCCTTGTCCTCTCTGTACTCCCCACGGGGATTAGCCCTCACTCAACACTCGGTCATGTTTTCACTACTGATCCCAGTGTGGTCACAGTATGGCTAATAAAAACAGCAACTCTTCCCCCACGCTCCAAACTCTTCCTCCTGGGGCCAGAAAGCAAAAATCCAAGGGGTCCCCCCACTCCCCCGCCCCATCAGTTTCATTCTTACGTTAGCTTTATGGATTTGTATCTTGGGGCAATCCTGCTTTTTAATGTGTGATAGTGACATTGGCCGCAACTTAAAAACCACTCCGCAGAAACCATTCCTGGCTCCCTGGGTCAGTGGATGAAGGGAAGTGTCCTGACACAGTTCAAAAACTACTCTGTGGGGTGCAGAAAGGGAGAAGCCAAGAACAAGTCCTTTATTTGGGGCATTGTTTCCAATTCTAAACCATTCTATCGGTGTCCTCTTTTCACTCACAAATGGAATATTGTTCCCTTTCTGTCTGCCAACAGACCCAGAGGGGAAAGGAGAGGGAGAGTTTAAGAAATGGAGCAGGGAAAGGGTTTATAAAATGGTTCATTTTATGCGTAAAATTCATAGGAAATGAGAGAGTGGGGAAAGACCTGTTCAGTTACATTGTTCCTCCCTCATTTAGGGCGGATTAAATCGCGTGGAGCAGATGGAGACAGTTCGCAAGGGAAGAGCTAACACTTAGACCTCCCCTCTAACCTTTGGTGTGCGTTCCCTATTCAGTAAAAACACTAACCACCTGTGATGAAAGGTAGTCATCAACCTAAGTGATAATTCCCTGGAAACGTCACTTGGGCGGGTGCTGCTACCGTCCAACCTGACGCCTTAAAATCGATGGGGCCTTCCCACTGGGAGATCAGTTCTCTTCTTGCCTTCCATATTTCAGTCTTTTAAACAGATGGAATCCTTCCAGTTTTTTAGCCACTTCACTTCCAAAATGTCCACGTGCCATCCACGTGTCAGGATTCCTGATCAAGTATCACCTGGCTCAAGAACTCCTTGACCAGTCCTCTGTCTCCACCTCTTCGGAAGTTCTCTTGCTCTCCTCTATCATCGCATTTGTGCTCTACTCTCTTAGAGAGTATCCATCACCTTTTCTTCCTGCAACTCTCAGCTGAAGGATTGACTTCTCAGTGAAGCATGTATCATCTCTTCTAGGTAGGCTGTCCCATGATCTCATCATACTTCATGGGGACTTCCATCAGGCAATTATTTTCTTATACTGTGGATGCTTATTTGCTCCTCTGGCTCCTGGAGAGCAGGAGTGATGTCTCCTTACAATACATACATATTTACAGCACGTACCACACACCCACACACGTATGCGTTGAATTTATCTTTTTGGAGGTCACCATGGACATTCTGTTTCGGTTTGTTTTTCATTAAAGCAGAGAAGTCAGAAACAATATGGAGTGAGTATAATAGAGCATAAACAAAAGGAATACAAGTGTAGCGGTGTAAAGGAAGTAGCGGTGGTAAAGGGAAGCAACTCTTTTGAGGAATGTGACTGTAAAAAAAATAGAGGTGGGGAGGACGGGGGTATGGAGAGGGTGGCTGGGTGATGGACATTGGGGAGGGTATGTGCTCTGGTGAGTGCTGTGAAATGTGTAAGCCTGATGATTTACAGACCTGCAACCCCGAGGCAAATAATACATTCTATGTTAATTTAAAAAATTAAAAAGAAAAAAAAATAGAGCTGAAAGAGAGAGGTGGAGGATGGAATTTGGATAAAAGTAAAGGTTTGAGGGATTTTTGAGGACCGAGCATGTGTGTAGGCTATAAAGGGAGACCAGGAGAGAGAGAGAGAGAGAGAGTGAAGATAAAAGAAGTCACAATGAAGAGATCAAAGTCTTAACCCAGACAGGAGGAGCTGGGATTAAGAGTAGGGCTGGAGGGTAAATTTTGGAAAAGAATAGAACGCCACTTGTTCTGAGATAGTGGGAGGAAGAAGGATGAAGATATGAAGAGGAAGAAGAGAATATTGGTGAAAATACCACTGAGTGGAAATAAGAGCTTCACATTAATATATCTTTCTTAATAAGCAGGCTCTGCTGGAAGTAGAAAAGTCAAGGTAAGTCCTAGAAGGCTTAAGCAGGGAGAAACAGTTGGAGCAACCAGAGGAACAGAAAAGGATGGTGCAGAGGTTAAGTTACCTTGTGAGGTCCTGCCCAGGCCCCGTCTCAGCTGGGCTCCCCCAGTCCATATTAACTAAGCAATCGCAGATAAAGAACAAAACTAGCCAAAGAGACAACTTAAAGACCTAGAATCAGGTTCAACCAGTATTATGAAAAAATCAATCTGGAGTTTCCCTTATTTAGATTTCCTAAAATATAAACAGCTCTCCAGGAGAAACTTGTAGAAGCTGCACTTCCAAGTCAGTAACCTGATGACCTCAAATCCATTGAGGAAAATACATCTAGCGCCTCTGATATACTAGGTCCTGTGGTGGCCTAGGATAGAAGGTAGTCTCTATACTCAAGAAGTAGATGGGAAGAGATCTCTTTCCGTTCATTCAACAAAATCTGCATGCTATGCCGTGCCAAGGGTGTTGCCCTGGCTGCTGTAGACAGAGATAGTATGTGTCCTCACTGCGGGTGCGGATCTCTTAGATGCCGATCAGTTATTTGATTATATACTGATCAGTTATTTGATTATAAATTAATTACTGATGCTAGATAGAGAGAGAGAGAGACAGAGGCCTCCCGGGCAGAGAGAAGTGCCTGCTGAAGGTTCTGAAGCAGTAAAGAATGGGACATTTGAGAAAATGAGCGGATGCCAGAGTGGCTGGCACTCCTGCAACAAGGGCATCAACCGCAGGATGAGGACTGACCTAGTAGGGCCTCTGTGAGTCCCACTAAGGGGTTTGGATTTGATCTTGAGAACAGCGAAAAGTCACTGATTACATTTGAAAGGAAACTCTGCCTGCAGAGTGGAGAATGGATTTGAGACGCAGTCAGGAGTGGACGCCGGAAGACAGTTGGGAGGCTGTTGGAGAAACTGGGCATGAGCGACGAGGGTGGCTTGGACTGGACGTGGCCCTGGACCCGGAGAGAAGCAGATGGGCTTGGGAGAGGTTTGGCAGGGAGACTGGTAGGATCAGATCATGGGCACGATGGGAAGAGGAGGGAGAAGCACTCACCAACCGGCAAGTGAGTGAGTGTACAGCATGCCGTTAACGTGGGAGAAGGACCTCCTTCTCCAGCCACGAAGTAGCTAAGCCTGAATCCGAAAATCATATCCCAGTTCTCCAATCCAGCCCTGTGTAGCACAGTGAGAACCCTGCTTCCTCGGGTACAAACACTGACAGTAGCTGGGTTTGTGGTAATTAAAAGGTCAAGCGGTTTGGCTCATATGTGTACTCAAGGGCTACCTGGTGGGGTGTTGGTCTTTCTTTCCTTCCTTCTTTCCCTGGCTCATATCTCTCCATCTGACAACAGGAACAAACAGAACTCTGTGATTTGATTTTTTTTTTTTTTTTGAGTTCCCAATAGCCATTTTACATAATCCTCAACAATAACCAGCCTTTGAATGTCTAGGCACAAGCTGTACTCTGTGCTTGGAGACACTTATCTTCCACACTTCGATGAAAAGATAAGCATCTAGTCTATAGATAATGCATTAGACAGCTCCCACAGCGTTAGGCGTTAGGCAACGTGTTTTTCCCTTCTACTTGTCTGTTCAACCATGAAAGCGCCGGCCTCAGGAGTTGCCTGGGCTATCTTAATCCCTCTTCACCTACTGTAGCTGTTTACTCTTGGCGATGGGCTTGACACCTAACACAGTGTTAAAAGGAAAGGCAGGGAATCAAAATTCAAAGGAGGAGCAGCTCAGATTCTAGTCGTAAGGAGGAAGTCTTCCTGCTACTTAAAGAAGTCAGAGCAATACCACAGTCTTTGCCAGCCCACGCCGACAGAATCAGCACATACTCCACCGTGAGCCTGAGACAGATAATGCTGTATGCTTAGAGTACCCCGAACCTAATGTTGGCCCTAGAACTCCAAGGGGAGTTATAGTGAGAAGACTCTGCCCATGTTCTCGTCCTAGTTCTGGTAAGCCAAGTGACCTTGAATGAGTCACCGGGTCATGGTTGTCTCATCTTTCCAAACATGGGGTGAAATGGAACGTACTGTCTCCTCTCAACATTTATCTCCAAGTTCTCAAAGCTTTAATTGTCTTGGCAATCAAAATTACATCCAGATCAATGTGTTACTTTTGAGTTTCATTTTATGATCATTTCTTGCTTTCCAACTAAACTGCATAGACAGAAGGATTCATAAACTTTTCATGATGTGGAGTTCATGCAGAATGAGATAAGAAGGCAGGGATGTCTGCTTGTAGTTTATTATTTCTCTCTTGACAAAGATGAGGACTCCCCAAGAGCAGGGACCCTGACTGTCTTGTTCACCACTGCACACTGCCTGTCACATAGTAGTTTCGCAAGTAATGTTTGTTGACTGGAAGAGTGAATGTTTGGGAACAGAGGCCATATAGAGAGAACAGGAGGCTTTCCTTCTCTCATAAAAGGCATAATGGTTAGGCCTTCATGAAAACGGAAATCTCATCAAGAAGAAAATTCTTTATTTTCATGGATAGCACAAGGGTCTGAGGGACAATTCCAGTTGCAGAACAGAAAGTAGTGTCTTGGTGTAGAGCTTGGCTTCTCAAACTGGGGTCCAAGCAGCTGGAATGTGGTAGAATTATGTAAAACCACGGGGTCTTTCCCAATATCAGTTTTACTGGATAAAGTAACTTAAAATATTTTGATATTAGAACAAAAATGTATCTCTTATGAAACAGAATGCAACACTCTCATGACTGAAAAATATGATGTGAGACTTTCAGCTTTTGTGGAACAGTGCGGGGGAGACAGCAGCAGGCGGTAGCCAGAGACCCCAGTCCACGTCAGCATGTCGACTGTTTGGTCTTACTGCTGCCCTCCATTTCCCTACTTATGGGAAGACGACTGGAGTAGATGGATGTTCTCTAATACCTCTTCTAGTCTTAACATGCTCTGATGGAAACCAAAGGGAAGGGATGAAAACTACTCTTATTTAGCTGTTAGCTTCTGTTCTCTGGTCTGCTCTCTGGTCTTGGCAGTGACTTGTATCAGCCTCAGGGGAATGTGGAAAATCTCTAAGACCAGATACTGTGACATTGCATTTTCCAATCCCCCATCTTCACTCTCTCTTCCTCTCCTATCCTGATAGATAGATGGATGATGGATGGATGGATGGATGGATAGATATGTAGAATGCTTCTGGGAAAATGCTCTCAATAAAAGTCAACTAACTCCTCTAGCTAGTACTTTGTCTTAAATCAATTTTCTCCCATCAACAATGTAGGTCTTGAGAAAACAATTCTGCCTGACTTTCTCTCCCTCCACACCATTCCCTTGCACCTTAACTGTTTTGTATCACACCCTTACCTCTGAACAAAAGGTGACTTCCTTTCCTCTGCTTTCTCAGAGCAAACTGTGATCCGGTAGCTCCTGGAGGAATTGCCCTTCTCCCCTCACTTCCCCGTACAGAGCCCTGGGCAGATTAGGCACAGCATAAGCATTTGTGGAATTGAATTTTTGATTGTCCAAGAATTATTTTATACTTCATGTTATTGAAAATGACCCCACCTTTCTTACTAAAAAGCTTCCTCTTTAGGAGAAATAACCCTTTATGGTCAAATTGAATTTATGATCAAGCAAAGATGGCTAAAACGTAGTAAGACTACTCCCCCTGCCCCCACCCCTAAAGAAAAACTTTCTAAGGATGATAAACTTTCACAATTCAGCTAATAGCTTTTCTGGATGCTGTCTCTACCTGTCAAATTCTCATCATGTTTCAAGGCTCATCTCAAACATCTGTTCTCACAGAAAGCTTTTCTTGGCTATTGTTATGGGAAATATTTTCTCTATCCGCTCTACTCTAAGAGCTATGTGTTGTCATGACTTTTTTTTTTTTTTTTTAGTATTTATCTCCCTCATGTAGTATTATAGATATTGATAATCCTAGTAAAAAAAAAAAAATGCTCTCAACCAAACAAGAAATTCTATTTCAAAGGAGGCCTTTTAAAACGTATTTGTTCATGAGTGTGTTTTATGCCTCACTCTTGCAGTTTTAACCATGAGACCTTTTTTTTAAATATAAAGATCACATTAAGTAAAATCTGTAAGTTTTTTTCTGATTGCTCCCTGCCCCCCACTACACACTGGAAGGAGAGAGAGGTAGAAAGAAAAGGAGCCCTATTTATTTTTGAGGTATGAATAGTTAAAATGTTAGCTCACTGAAGAACAAACACCATTATCTGGAAAGAAATCACGAGGGAATGTAGTTTTTTTGTTTTGTTTTGTTTTTGTTTCTTAAAAAGGAAATTTGATACTGTTAAGTGCTTACTGTGTTAAGTGCTTCCTAATTTTCTTTTTCACAAACCTAAACTTTGTGTTATTACCTTATTGTACCTCTCAGAATTTCTCAAACCTCTAAACAAAGGAGTAGAAAGTGCACAACTACAAAAGACTCCAAATCCTTTTTCTAGGTCAGAATACAATACCAACCACTAGTCCAATTACATGGGATTGTCCCTCTTTGAGTTGCAGAAAGAACACAATCACGTTTCTCAACTTGCACTTATGTTCATTGGACAAACCTAACTGCATTTCAAGCAACTTAGCAGTGATACACGAGAAACACCCACCTGACTTAATTTCTGGATTGATCTTTATCTTTCCTGAAAAAGGAGGAAAAAAGGAATTCCAAATTTCTGACACTTCACTGTATTCAGAGTCTCAAAACATATCCCACAAATTTTAGATGTTTAAAGACTGATATGGGGCACCTGGGTGGCTCAGTGGGTTAAGCCGCTGCCTTCGGCTCAGGTCATGATCTCAGGGTCCTGGGATCGAGTCCCGCATCAGGCTCTCTGCTCAGCAGGGAGCCTGCTTCTCTCTCTCTCTGCCTGCCTCTCCAACTACTTGTGATTTCTCTCTGTCAAATAAATAAATAAAATCTTAAAAAAAAATAAAGACTGATATGCATCCAGACCTTGGAATGAATAAGCCAGTACAAGCAAATGGGATCTCATTCTTATGGTGAGGCAGATGGTGGAACACTGGTTTTGGAAAACACAGACCTAAGTTGAAGACTAACTCCAACACTTCACTACCCAAGTGAACTAGGACAAGTTACCTTATCTCTTTAAGCTGCAGCTTCCTTGTCTAAAACACATATATACATACATACATACATACCTTTCTCATTGGATTATTATGAATATTAACCAAGATAACTCAGGTGAGCACCTATAACAGGGCCGGTGCTCAACACTTAATCACATGAGCAAGGCAGAGAAACAGACTCAGCCATAGTTATTGGAGAGAGGAGATATTTTGAATGTGTTTGGAAATAGGCATCACCTACTAAAGGGAAAGCACAGAGTAATTTTTCAGGGGACTACACATCGTGGTTTGCATCTATCTTTTCTTAAAGTAAGGAAACCTTTGGCATTAGCGAATCTATTAATATAGCTTCGTGATTATTGCTCCAGGGCAAGCTTATGAACTTTCTTTCCCTTCTAAATTAGATGTCAGGTGAAAAACAATAACAACAACAAAAAGCCCCCAATATTTCCAAATTCAAATATTAGAACTGATTTTAGAAACATCCATCCAATATGATCTCCCTGATATGAGGAAGTGGAGATGCAACGTGGGGGATTAGGGGGGTAGGAGAAGAATAAATGAAACAAGATGGGATCGGGAGGGAGACAAACCATAAGTGACTCTTAATCTCACAAAACAAACTGAGGGTTGCTGGGGGAAGGGGGGTGGGGAAAGGGGCGTGGGGTTATAGACATTGGGGAGGGTATGTGCTATGGTGAATGCTGTGCAGTGTGTAAACCTGACGATTCACAGACCTGTACCCCTGGGGATAAAAATACATTATGTGTTTATAAAAAAATAAAAAATAAAAAAATTAAGATTAAAAGAAAAAGAAACATCCATCCACTATCCTTGCAACTGAACTCATCCTAATGAAATCTTAATCTCAGAATTTCATTTCTGAAACCTTATTTCCATTCACAGAAATTATTATTGTGTGGTGGATAATCAAAAAACCAAGACTGTTAGAATCACGTTTCAAGATAAAGCAAACAGGCTCTGAGCAGAAGCCTATGTGAATCTCCTAAGAATAAGGTATGTAGCCTTTAATGCATAGGCCTCCTGAACTTTTCTTTTTTTTTTTTTTTTTAATGCTTCCTAGTTAGCTAGTTGTGTGTCTGAGAGTTAGGGTTGGCATCATTGGTTGAATGAGATGTCACTGCACCAGAGCATTTCCTTATAAAAGAACATCACCTCCAGCCAGTTTTTTGACAAGCCTTGCTTTCTTGCATTTATTATTATTAGGAAACAGCCAAGCGATTTGTACAAGGCTGGGAACACTAGGGGCAGAACTAGATACAGAAGTTTTAGCTTTTTACTTTTCTGATCGATTCAGTATACTCGAAAGAATTGATACAACTCACCTCAAATTTCAATTGAGTATTTTTGGTATGTCAAATGCTGCAGATAGAAGGGTACCAGGTCACAACAATGCTATATTTAGAGATTTTCCTAAATGTTTACTTTTCATAGATGAAAAGGCTGAAGGAGGCTTTACCAAAAAGAGAAGTTAGGGACGCCTGGGTGGCTCAGAGGATTAAGCCTCTGCCTTCAGCTCGGGTCATGGTCTCAGGGTCCTGGGATTGAGCCCCGTGTCGGGCTCTCTGCTCGGCAGGGAGCCTGTTTCTCCCTCTCTCTCTGCCTCTCTGCCTACTTATGATCTCTCTCTCTGTACCAAATAAATAAATAAATAAATAAAATCTTTTAAAAAAGAGAGAGAGAAGTTAGAGCTTTATCAGTTGAGTTGATGGACTGGATGACTCATGGTGCCTGTTTCTGTTTCTCTGGGATTCAGAGAATTGAACCCAATTTAGACTTTTTAAAAGTGAGAGTTACTGCTAATCATGTGGCCCTCAAAAATATGTAATAAAGTAAAAGGAGATGTGTTTCTTGTCAGCTGCCTATAACTTCACCTGATTGATAGAAGGCATTAAGTTGATTTATTTGATTCTTAGGAGGATAAAATACATCACAAAAATCAACAGCCCTGTTGTTTAAAAAAATTTTTTTAAAGATTTTTATATATTCAGAGGTGCCTGGGTGGCCCATTTCGTTAGACATCTGCCTTCAGCTTAGGTCATGATCCTGGAGTCCGAATATAGAGCCCCACATTGGGCTCCCTGCTCAGTGAGGAGTCTGCTTCTCCTTCTGCCCCTCACCCTGCTCGTGTTCTCTCTTTCTCACTCTGTCTCTCTCTCAAATGAATAAATAAAATCTTATTTGAGAGAGAGACAGAGAGGACACATGTGGGTGCAAGAAAGAGCACTGGTGGGGGGGGATGGTAGGGAAGAGGGAGAAGAAGCAGGGAGCTGGATGCAGGGCTTGATTCCAGGACCCTGAGATCATGACCTTAGCAGCAGGCAGATGCTTAACCAACTGAGCCACCCAAGTGCCCCAACAGCCCATTTATTTATTTAAGTTCAATTAATTAACATACAATGTACTCTTTGTTTTAGGGGTACAGATCTGTGATTCATCAGTCGTATATAATACCCAGTACTCATTACAACCCATACCCTCTCTAATGTCCATCACCCAGTTAACCTATCCTTCTACCCCTGAACAGCCCTTTTAGCCCAAATCTTTAGAACACAGTTCTCATCAGAAATGAAGCAGTAATGGGGCACCTGGGTGGCTCAGTGGGTTAAGCCTCTGCCTTCAGCTCAGGTCATGGTCTCAGGGTCCTGGAATCGAGTCCCGCATCGGGTTCTCTCTGCTCAGCAGGGAGCCTGCTTCCCCCTCTCTCTTTGCCTGCCTCTCTACTTGTGATCTTTCTCTGTCAAATAAATAAATAAAATCTTAAAAAAAAAGAAATGAAGCAGTATTAATATAAGATTATGACAAATATATCAGGCCCTTTGTGTGTGTGTGTGTGTGTGTGTGTACATATATATATATATATATATAATTATTTTTTTAACTGCAAGCACCAACCACATATGCCACAACAGGAATATATACTCAAGGCATTATCAGCCCAGAGGTTTCTTCCTGGCCCTTCACCACTCTGACCTGGGAGCTTTAGAGTGTGGTGGGCAGGGGAACACCAGGTTCCAGGAGTAGAAAGGTAGCTGAAAGCAAGGTGACTACTGAGAGCCCTGTCAGAGATTCTCCTAAGCTGAGTGGAATGCTCTCTGGATAAGGCGATGTCATTGTCCTCAGCCCCACACTGAAGCTTTTAGTTCTGGACAGAGGGAATTGGTGAACTCTGTTGTCCCCAAGGAACAAGATCCAGTCAACTGTTAGCTTCACTCAGTGCAATGATTTATCTCTTAACATTAAATTCTGCTCAAGTCTCTTTCAATTATTTAAACATAGACATTTATTTGGATATGGGCAAGCAAGCACAAAGACAAAGAAGAAAAAAAACCCCTTAAACTTCACTTTGATGCTCTTGATCGTTCAGTGAAGTCTTCTTAAAATTAATGTAGCAGAGAAAGAAAAAATAATGTGAAATATGGGGCAGCCGAGTTGAAACTGAGACCTTACTTTAATCTGTCAAACTTCAGGGGTTTCCCAGCTTGGAATTTACCTGGCTTAACTAGTGTGGAAGGGGTTGACTTTTATTCTGAATCGAAATCCTACCCTCACGTCCCCAAACACACACACACACATGCACGCAGGCACACGCAGGCACACATCGGGTTATATAATGATGCCAAAACAGACAAGGAAGGGAAGTCAAGATTAACATCCACGAGAATGGTGATGATTACAACAAGCTCAGCAAGTTGTATTTACACAGCATTTTCCTTCAAGAACCGCAGAGCTCTGCACAGATATTATCTCACTAATCCTCAGGGGAGCTTTCTCAAAGCGGCTTTATCCAGGCTCTCTCAATGGAGAAAGTGAGGCACAGTGAGGAGAGCCCGTGAAGTCTGTGGTAAAGCTGGAAACATAACCCCGGGCTCCTGACGTGCAGGCCATTGTTACTTCCACTCAACCACGCCACCTTCCTGTCAGGTGTCTGGTAAACAGGTTAACTGATCTGGTGATTAGGCTGCCTCCGGCTTACGTGCAGTGACCTGCGGAATGCTGCATTTCCTTATTATACATTTTCAAGTACAAATCAGCGAAGCCAGGGGTCAGATAACGTCTTCCAGTGGAGAAAACTGGCCAAACGCAGATGGGGCGGTGGGTAGCCCGCCGGGGGGCTGCCGAGCTCCTGCGGAAGGGAAGACGGAGTCAAGCCCAGGGACCCAGGCGCCGGCGGAAATAGAACACCAAGCCTTGCTTGTTTAAAAAAAAAAAAAAAAAAAAAAAGGTACTCTCATATGCTACTGGCACACTCCTTTAAGAAAAAAAAAAAGGAAAGAGGGAAGGGAGGGGAAAGGAAAGGAGAAAGGAAAAAGGAAAAGAGAGAGAAAGAAAGAGAAAGGAAAAGAAAAGAAAGAAAAAGAAAGGTGAAAGAGAAAAAAGAAAGGAAAAGAAGAAAGAGAAAGAGAAAAAAAGAAAGGAAAAGAAAAGGTGAAAGAGAAAAAAGAAAGGAAAGGAAGAAAGAAAGAGAAAGAGAAAAAAAGAAAGGAAAAGAAAAGAAAGAAAAAGAACGAAAGGTGAAAGAGAAAAAAGAAAGGATAAGAAGAAAGAAAGAGAAAGAGAAAAAAGAGAAAGAAAGGAAAAGAGAAAGAAAGAGAGAGAGAAAGAAACAGAAAAAAGGAAAGAACAAGGTCCTGAGAAACGCCGGGCGCCGGAACGCGGGCGCGCGGAGGCAGACAGTGCGGTGCGGCAGCGGGGCGGTGGGGGCGGTGGGGGCGGCCGGCGCTTTCCCGTGGCGTCAGGGGTGCCGAGGTGACGGCTCGGCTGTGCGGCGGGCGGGGCTCACGCTGCAGTGACGCCGCTGGCAGCTCCCCAGCAAGGGCCCTCCTCTCCGTCCCCGTCCCCGTCCCCGTCCCCCCTCCCCGCCCCGGCGCGGGGCGCCCGCAGCCGAGGAGGCGGCGCGCCGCGGTAATTGGGCACAGGGGCCTTTTTCAGAGTCGCTCAGTCGGTAAATGGAATGTCAGCTCCCCTGTGATCCCGCGTGTGTGGGGCGGCGGCGGCTGCCGAACCGGGGCGCGAGGCCGGCCGGCCGCCGCTGCTCTTTCACAGCCCCGGGACCTGCGCTGCCGGGGATGGGGGTGCTGGGAAGGGGGGCGGCCGCGGGGCTCGGCCCCGGCCCTTCCTGGTGCCCCGGGGCGTCCGACCGGCACCGCGGACTCCGGCGGTCTCTTGGCCGGGTGCCACTTGTGGGAAACCCACAGGCCGAGATGAACCCGGGAAGAGAACCGTCGAGGGGATCCCGCCCCAGGCTGTAAGTCAGCCCTCCGGAGATAAGGACGTGCGTCGTCGCGGATGATTATAGACTTTCCCTTCACCGTGCGCCTGGAGGGGGAGTTTTCACCAGTTCAGTCAGATGCTCAGCCCTTCCTCGGAAGGCCTGTCGTCGGAAGCTCGCCCAGCAGGAGCGCGCTGATCCACCTCAAGCCCTCCCGGCCTGGTCTGCGGCCTCCAGGGCAGGGATGAGCGACTTGCCAAGGGCTTTCCAGTCCACCCCCACACCAGCAAAACGGCTTCTTTCAACACCGCCCTCGTTCTGCTTGGGGACAGGGGGCTTGAGCTCTTGGGAAAGACCCGAAGTCCTTGCCTCTCTCAATGTCACTCACTCTTTGGGGCTCAAGGGGTCACGACTAATTGCTCGGCGGCATCTGGCCTTGCTAACCTGTGTGATGACCTCGGCCACGGGGCACAGCTGGTAGACCTGAGTGAATCGTGGCTCCCATCCCCAATAGAGCCTAGACTCTGCTTCCCCTAATAACAAGCACGGGGCAACACCTCTTACTTGGAACCCACCACGCGCACTTATTACCTCATTTATCCCCCCCCCAACAATATATTTTGTGGATGGTAAAGCGAGCTTCTGGAATTTCAGAAAGTTGCCCAAGCTGCCGTTAGTAGGTGGCAAGCTGGTCTGGACTCCAGGCTCGAGAGGGTTCCACAGACTTGGGCTGGATAAAGTAGAATCAGTCTTGTATGTAGCAAAGCAGTAGAGAAGACAGAAGGTGAAGCAAACGGGGAGAAGGCGTTTTATTTTTTGTTAGATATTAGGTTAGAAATGCAGCTTGTAGAAGCCATATTCACATTCTCACTAGAGGCCCCCTGCATTAGTGGTGTTTTTGTTGTTGTTGTTTGTTTGTTTGTTTTTCTCCTCTAAAGCTTTCTCTCAAAGGCTTGAGATTTCAACCAGCATCAGAGGCACTTCTGTTTCTTAAATACTCAACAGGGGAGATCCCCGCTTTCATTTTTCATCCAAGACTCAGATAAGCTAGTGAAAAGTGGGAAGCTAGTTGTATTAGCTTGAGCGCCATAACAAAACACCATAGACTGGGTTGCTTGAACAACAGAAATTTACAGCTACAGAGGCTGGAAGTATCAGATCAGGATTCGGGCGTAGCTGGGTTCTGGTAAGAACCCAGAACCTGACTGGCTTCCTGGCTTCCTGACAGCTATCTTCTCCTTGTGTCCTTACAAGGCAGAAAGAGAACTCTGTTTTCCTCTTCTCATAAAGTTACAGTCCTGTCAGATCAGGACCCCACTCTAATGACGTCATTTAACCTCAAGTACTCTGTAAAGACCCTATCCCTAGGTACAGTCACACTGGGGATAAGGGCTTCAACATATGAATTGGTGGAGGGGAGACAATTCAGTCCATAGCACTCATAATACTGGAAAGGCTAAAAATTCAGCACAGTTCCAAAATTCACAACTGTGGTACCCTCAACAGCAACAAACAACTAGATACTGATTAACGCACTGCTATTAATAAAAATGGGGTAGGAGTGAAAAAGGAGAGAACAAAAATCATGCCCTTGTTGCCTCCATAGAATAATTTTACATTTTAGAATGCATGACTCAATATTCATTATTTTGCATACGCCATAATTGAAGCGTGGTGCCATCACATAGGTCTGACATTATGAGACGATCTTCAGAATGGAATTGTATCGCAATGCCTCAGACACTTCAAAAATTAGAACATCTTTCGGGAAAGTCAAAGAAGATCTACTTTATAGAGAACTGTATTTGAAAAAGTTTCTCTCATAACTAGAAGCAACTTACACAAATATTTTTACAAAGTTAGTCATTTCTTTAAGAGAACAATTTTTGTTTAAAAAATGTGTCAGAAGAATGCCATTTCGGTATGGCTTCATTTATTTGAAAAACAAGTGCAGGGAGTCCTGATTGGTCAGGAACTTGATTACCTTTCTCCAAATACGAGAGAATAATGCTACTGAGAAGGCTTATCTTGGCCAAACATATGGACAACAGAAGCAATGATTTCCCATTCACTTTCTAGTAAGGTTTGTGTGGGTTTGCTGGGTTGTGGTAAAGAGCTAGGAACTGAGGACTGCCAAGTTTGAATAAAATTCCTCTCTGACCTTCATGCCTGGAAAAGACAAATGACATATTAGACCCAGGGCAGCAGCACAAGAAGAAATGACAACTCTAGTATTGGCCCAGGAAATCTCCTTCTGCCAGGAAATCCTTCGGTCATTTATATCTTAGCATGGATTTGTTTTCCTTTTAAGTTATGGATAGAATAAATAGTTTCCCCATAATTCCATCTTTTCACAAATCATTGGATGTTCTATAGTAGACAAGGTTTCTTTTCTTTTCTTTTTAGATTTTATTTATTTATTTGACAGAGACACAGCGAGAGAGGCAACACAGCAAAGGGAGTGGGAGAGGGAGAAGCAGGTTCCCAGCGGAGCCGGGAGCCCCATGCAGGGCTTGATCCCAGGACCCTGGAATCATGACCTAGGTTGAAGGCAGATGCTTAACGACTGAGCCACCCAGGTGCCGCAGTATAGTAGATAGGGTGTCTTTCCACAAACCCCAGCCCCTCTGAAAATTGGTCATTAGATCACTGGAAGTTTTGATGGGATAGAGCAAGAGGTGAAAATAGGGATAATTCTGGTTGATTGTACCAGGTTTCCTGGATAGCAAACATGGGGGTGCGGTGGGTAATTGATGGCAAGAGGATTAGGCTTGAAAACTTCAGAACTGGAAGGCATTTACTGCCCAGTGGGAAAGGGAAATAAGATTTCAGCAGATGGATGAGGAGCACAAAAAAGGAATTAGAAACTAGATTTAATTCGCTTTATGCTTTAACCAGATTAGGTCTTGGGTGTGGGCAACAATCTCATATAACAAGCCTGAGATGTGGCCACTCCTGGTAGGAAGGTTCATGTGGCCCACAGCACCATTAAGCTAGACATACAGGTCACTAAACTGCTATTACTGTGCATGACTGAGATAATTATTGCTCAGAAATAATTAAAACACTACATATTTTGTTATAACAATTCCACTTTGTGGGTCTCTGGGCAATCTATACCCCTAGGTGTATACATAAATTTTTAGATAGGCTCTATTCAGCCACATTTATTTATTTTTTAAAAAGATTTCTTTTTTATTTATTTGAGAGAGAGAGAGAACAGAGGGAGCATGAGGGAGAAGCAGACGCCCGACTGAGCAGAGAGCCTGACGTTGGACTCGATCCCACGACCCTGGGATCATGACCTGAGCCGAAGACACTTAATCGACCAAGCCACCCAGGTGCCCCAAGTCACATTTATTACTGGAAGGCTGAGGCTCTATTTCTTGACCAGCAACTACGGATTAATTTTTTAAAATATTTTTACTGTGGTAAAATATACATAACACCCTAAAATGTGCCATTTTAACCATTTTTAAGCATATAGCCGTAGCATTAAGCACACTGATATTGTTGGGCAACAACCCACCACTCACCTCCAGAACTTCTTCGTCCTCCCCAACTGAAACTCGTACTGCTTAGACAATGACTCCTCCTTCTCCTCTTCCCAACCTCTGGTAACTGCTGGTTTACGTTCTGTCTCTATATATCTCACTATTTTAGGTACCTCATATAGGGGAAATGATGCAATCTTGTCCTTGGCACAGTGTCTTTAAGTTTCCTCCATGTTGTACCCTGGGTCAGAATTTCCTTCCTTTCTCAAGGCTGCGCAATATGGTACCTATATACCACATTTTGTTGATCCATTCATCCAGAGGCAGAAGTAAATTGCCTTCTAACAAGCACACCAGTCCTTACTCGTAAAAATGATGTGTCTCTATGAATAGGGCACTTGGAAGATGATATGCTTACTCAGAGACGACTTGTGTTAGGAGCTAAACTTGGACACCAAGAGGCTCCAGGGCTGTCTCCGACCAGGGATGTATGTGGGGAGGAAAGGCCCCGTGAGGACCCAGCGAGAAGACGACCATCTGCAGGCCAAGAGGTAGGTTTCAGGAGAAACCAACCCTGCCAATGCCTTGAGCTCAACTTCTGGCTGTCAGAAGTGTGGGAAAATAAATTGCTGTCGTTTAAGCCATCCAGCCTGTGATATTTTGTTATGGCAGCCTTAGCAAACTAACACAACCGGCTACAAAAAAACGTTTTGGGTTTTGTGGCGTGGCCCCAGCATCCGTTTAAGGCCATGCGCCGAAGCCAGCCTCATTACTTTATAGTACCAAACAGTATTACTCTGCTTGATCACTTGGGAGTGGAGGGAGTGTTTCATCATATTTGGCTTTAAATGGCTTTTTGACTCTTTAACAAAACATTAAGTCCTCTCTTAAAGGATAAAATTCCTTCTACTGAGGATATTCAAAAGAATGCGCTGCCAATTTTCAAGGAAATTCCTAAAGGAAATTGCTTTGAGCAATTGAAATAAGCATTTGTCTACCATGGAAACTTACATCAAAGGCTATACCGCTCATTAAGATATGGATGTTATTATATTTGCTAAAGAATCCGTCACTTGACTTTATATTTCTGTGTCTTCTATCTCAGTATGAATGTGCTTTTGGAACTTGCTTCGTACTTTTTCTCCACAAGCTCAAGTTCTTCAAAGAGTTCCATGACCTGACTCTTAAACCAAAGCTTCAGAGCCTTCTGTTTCCTTAATCCGCAGCTGGATTGCTTTGATTCTTTGGTCAAAAGGATCAGCTCTCAATGGGTCTCAGTTCGCCGGCAAGCTCCAGTGCAGCCCCTTCTCCCTTGCCATCAGAAGAAACAAGAAAAGGTGGGGGTCATGGCGAAAACACTGAATGGTAAGGAGAAGAGAGCAAGTCCTAGGAAACTAGGCTTTTGAGTCTTTAGGGAAAACAACTGAGTTGGAAATGGAAACCTTGAGCCATTATATGCACCTAGCTTGGTGGAGACTTAACATTTGTCAGGCACTTTCCAAAAAGCTTTCGATTACATTCTCTTGTACAGTTATTTTACTGGTAAGGAGGAGTATGTAATAGGAATGTATCAATCTCTAACTCTACCGACGGTCCTGGTCTACAAATATCCCATTGAAAAAGTTTCAAAAATGATACCATCAATGAATCACTTATTTTTCTAAAAAACAAAGTCCTATTTCTTGCTGGGCTGAGCTTTTTGAGGACCAGGTCTGTGCCTTTGTCATCTTTATGCAGTTAGCAAAGCATCAGGCACCTTGTGGCACTCCATAAATGTCAAATGAATGACCAACAGCCCTTTGGTAAGGTTTCAGTTTCTGTAATTCCAAAGTCCACTATCCTCTGTTGTGGTCCTCATTTCTGTCTCATTCCTACTTGATCAGCTCTCATTCTGTCAGCTTCATGTGAAAACCCAAATTTATATTCATACTTTACTCATGGCCAGAATAGCTTTTAGCTTCATCACAGCTGTGAATTTGAGCTTGTGAGGATGCTACTTAAGCCTGGGTCTGAGTCAGGTGGACTTGGACTTGGGCTGAAGTTCTGTCATCTTCTTGCTGACCATCTCTCACACGGGTGAAGAATACTGTCTTAGCCAGAAGAATCCAGCCCTTACAGCTTTCTTAAATTTTTGAAGTCAAATGACTTTAAGGTACTCCTTCAGGCTTCAGACGGTTGATGAAATTAGATTAATGCAAGAGAACTCTTTTAGTTAAGAAAAAGAAATCCAATGCATAATAACAATTCTTTTCATCAGAAAGATATGAATGGACTAAAACACCCATTAAAAGAGTTACCTTTGTCTCTCACTATCTTGGAGCTCCATGGCTGGTGTGAAGTTGAAAGAACTCATTCCACACTTATCCCAAAACATGCCATATACAGAATAATTGTATGTGGACAGAGATGAAGAAAGATATCCCTACACAGTGAAACAAGTTTGAATTCCCTATCCTTAGGAAAACACTGTTCCAATGAGCCCTCATTCTTTCGGCAGACCACCGTGCAGGCTGATGGGGGGGCAGAGGGGGGTTCTTCCTTTGTGAACACCAAAGCCCTAAGGAACTTCTTAACTGTGCCTGAACTTGGCAATCATGCCTATTGTGAATGAGCTTTCTTTTCTGAGAACGAAGGAATGCAATATGAACAATTTACCTTTTTTCTTCAGGAGCTATTTTACTCCTCATTAACGGCAAGAGAAAGAGCTTATAAGGGTCCTTGACATGTAAACGTCTAATTAGGAAACTTTCAAAGCTGACATCATCTAAAATGGTCACATTTTTTTTTAAGAGAAGAAAAAGGAAAAACGAATTTAGCCTTATACTACCAAAGAAGTTCTCTAATAAAGCAAGCTTCTAATCTGTACATTCCACTTGAGCTAGGCTGAGCCCATTGCTCTCATCTATTAAGTTAAATGTTCACATTCTCATTTGGCATAGTCCTGGGGCTATTTTAACGTTTTATTTTAACTTGTGTTCCCCTTAAGGAAGGGCTGATATCAGGGGCTTGTGTGCAGATGATCTCATCTGAGGGAGGAGAAGTCAAATCAGGGAAAGGATGACAGCAAAGGGAGAAACACCCTACTATGGGAAGCAGGGGCTTGATTCCGCCCAAGGACCACCTGAGGAGCCCATTTAATGCCTTCCACAATTGTCCTCCTGAAAGATAGGAAGCAAGTCCATATATCCATTGGCTTCCATCCTGTTGGTCAAGGTCATCCTCAGGAGTGTTAACTTCCTGATCTATCCAGATGCTGGATAAGGATCCTTACCATCCAGATCATCAGTATCTGTGGTACCACAGGGTAGAAAGCACAACTATGTGAAATATTATCTATTGCTGCATTAGATAACTACAAAGGTTAGTGGCTTAAAAACCACAAACAATTATTATATTTCAGTTTCAGTGAATCATCAGGGATATAGAAGTGGCTGCATCATTCTAGCTCAGGGTCACTCATGATGTTTCAGGCAAGATGTCAACCTGGGCTTCTGTCATCTGATGGCTTGACTGGTGCTGGAGGATCTCCTTCCCAGATGGTGCATTCACAGGGCTGATAGCAGAACATCTCAGTTCTGTGCTGGCTGTTCCCAGTAGGCTTTATTTACTCATGGGCCTCTCCATACGGCTGCTTGTGTGTCTTTACAGCATGGCAGCCAGCTTCTTCCAGAATGAGTGATCGAAGAGAGCAAGCAGAAGCCACAATATCTTTTATGTCCTAGCCAGTAGAATCTATGCTATTGGTCACACAGACCAACCTTGACACACTGTGGGAAGTGACTACATGAGAATGGGAATACAAAAAAAGTAGAGATAATTGGGGGCTATCATATAGGCTAGCTATCATATATGCCCATATGTGGGTAAGTGCTTAAGGGGCACGGTTGGCAGAAAATGTGCCAAAACCCAAACAGAAGCATCCATCCCAATAACAGCTGCAATAATACATGAAGAAGTAAGTCATGGCAACCCAGATGCCTGGTCGAGCTATGCCTACTTCATGCTTTTTACCATTCATACCCAATCATTTCCTTGGCTCAAGTTCAACCCAGAAGGATGTTCAATTGAATGAGGATCTCTGAAAATACTGATGGGAAAGCTAACCTAGAGTTCTAAAAACACAAGTACAATAGATGGTATACAGCTTGAACTGGTTAAATCCTTTAGAAAGTTTATTTCATGGTTTTCTTTCACTCCAAGCCACAACAGACAGACTATGGAAGCCAACACATGACTGTCTGCCTTTTAGCAGGGGAAGAGAACAGAGCAAATGCTCCAGGTCTGTGGAGCAGGACAAGAGGCAGCCCTAAGTGAAACCAATCTATGTTAAACACAGGTGTCAATCAAATGCACTCATCACAAGAAGATTCATTTTGGTTTAACTGCAGTTAATACTACAACAGACTTCTTTGGACTATAAAGGATGAACACAGGGGCGCCTGGGTGGCTCAGTGGGTTAAGCCACTGCCTTTGGCTCGGGTCATGATCTCGGGGTCCTGGGATCGAGTCCCGCATCGGGCTCTCTGCTCAGCGGGGAGCCTGCTTCCTCCTCTCTCTCTCTGCCTGCCTCTCTGCCTACTTGTGATTTCTCTCTGTCAAATAAATAAATAAAATCTTTAAAAAAAAAAAAAAGGATGAACACATTCCCCAAAGTCTTGACTTATTAAAACACGTGTAAAAAGAGGCCCTTGGGTGGCTCCTTCGGTTAAGTGTCCAACTCTTGCTTTTGGTGCAGGACATGATCTCATGGGTTGTGGGATAGAGCCCTGTGTCAGACTCCCTATTCAGTAGGAAGTCTGTTTCTCCCCTTTTCCCTTTCCCTCTGCCCATCGGTGTACTCTCTGTCTCTCTAAAATAAATAAATCTTCAAAAAGATATTTAAAAAATAAATAAAAAATAAATAAAACACATGTAACAAAATCACTTGCATGGATATAGAAAAAAGCATTTCCAACCACAAAGTAGGCTAAAAAACCTTATGTTGCAAGGACAACTAATTGCCCATCCACTATCCATACTCCCCTTTTTCCTTATTAAGAGAAACCAATTTTGATCACCAGCTCTTTTCTCTGGCAACTTGGAATGGCCATATGACACTCTTCTGACCAAAAAAATTCATGCAAAGTCTGTGGACAAGTTCCAAGATTTTGCTTTCCTGATACACACATTACTCCTGCCCCTGCCTGTAAAGTTGAGATAGTGACTGGCACCGGAGCCCAAGTAGCCACCTTGTAGTCATGAGGGAAAGGCCTAGAAAATCACGGAGACCTTGGGCCACCCAACAGCCAGCCACCAGTTAGCTTTGTACTTGTGTGAGAAAGGGAAGCCACTCCATGGTTTCAGCCCCTGTTGTTGGCTTTTCTCTTACTTGCAGCTGAACTCAATCCCTCATGAATACAGCTCACACAAATATTTTTAGAGTATCCCTAACCAAGTGGTAGTTTTATTGCACTAATTGTTAAATTCTCAAGTTTTTCATTATCTTCAAGGAAACAGTTTCAAAGTCGTCAAATTTGTAAAACCATCATGGTTGACTTAGCCCCTCGATGGTCCTGCCATCTCTGCATATTAGCGTTTTCTTCAGTCCTTGCAACAGACAAGTTATCACACGCTTCTGGGTCTTCACATACAGCAGCGCTTCTATCTGGATGTCTGCCCCCTCTCCCTATTTCGTATTTCCTCTCTCCCTTTCCCATCCCTAATTTCCCCTGACTCCTCTAATCTAAACCAAGTTACATTCCCATGTAAACTGAGCTTTTTATTTCTGGAACTTACCAAATCTATGCTTATATATTTACTTTTGAGAGTAAGTGTACAATTATCTGTTTCCTCACGGAAGTATAAGCTCAGGGAGACCAGCGCCCTCTGCATTCCCCCTTGTACTCCTCATCCCCAGAATAGTGCTAGATGAAATGTTATGTCTGCAGCGTCTTTCAAGGAGCCCCTGGTAAGTGCACAGTGGAGAGCTCTAAGGATTTCTAGAATCTTTAGACATTATCAGAGATGACCCCCATACTGGATTATGCTAATTTAAACCTTTAAGCTTTTCTACTTGTTTCTCATTTTTTATTCCCTCACTGAAAGCCTCTAGGGAACAGGAATGGGTCCAAGGAACAGGAATGGGTCCCCCCTCCCTCTCACCCCCACTCCGTGCAGTCCAGGCGGACTTCCACACTGTTAAACCAATCAGTAGAGTTTCCAGAATGGCAGGCCAGGTTCTAATGCTTCTTAGATGCCCGAAATGGAGGAAAATACTAATTGTCCACAGTTGGAGGCGACAAACTTTTTTAATGCCTTTTTTTTCTTTTCTTTTTTTTTTTTTAAGGGCTGCATTTTGAAGAGGTAAATACAGGCTGGAAAATATCTGTTTACACTCTGGTGGCAAAGCAGGCATCTGGAGAGCATTTAACTATGGTGATACTTTGCTCCCAAGTAAAGGTTCTGTTTGTTACAATATGACACAAAGTTATTTGGCTTCTCAGAAAGGCGCCATTCTCCTTCTGAGTTCTATACAAAACGGAAGGCAAGATTTCAAGATAAGCTATTTTGAGAATATTAAAACATGGGCAAACTAAAATGAAAAGACAAGGACAAACTGGACAGAAATCCAACAAATCATAAGAAAAACTGAAAATATAATACCCGCTTGTAAAATATATTACCATTTGCTGCTTATTCTATTTGTTTCCTTTAAGCACGTATTACAATGGAATTGCCTGTAGTGAGTCCTGCCTACCCGGAAAGCTGGTTAAGCCAGACAGTCTGGGGCTTGAATGACATGGCAGCAGGAAGTAGGATAAGAGAGGTGGGGGAGGTAGAGAGGGGTTGGCTGGAAGCGTTTCCAGGCACAGGCTACACTGGATTCTGCAGCCTCAGTTACATGAGGTCAGCGGGAGAAAAGGGTTCTGGAATATCTGGTGCTTATATATCCAGATTACTCAGCTCCCAAAGCAGTCACATAGAAGGGTTTCTATTGCACAAATGAATTTCTGACTCAGCAGTGATTTCACTGAAAGTAGAACTTTTGTAAGTTACTCATTTTCTACTGGAATTAGGATATAAGTCCTTAAAAACTAGTATTTTAAGTTACTAAAAAAATTAATATAAAAGTAGACTGAGAAAGGAAACAAACTTAATAATCCTTTGGTCATTATTTGAGAGATAGGCTGAGTTAAGGGTGGAGGAAATGTATTTTATATATATATATAAGTAACATTATTATTATATATAATACATAATAAATGTATATTCCTGGTTTTTAATGTAACCTTAATACGCTAGAAGTACTGTAAGAAAGTGTCATTTTAAAGTTCATAATACTTTTCCATGCCTTTTAGATACGATCTTTGAAAGATTACTGGTAAGTTACCTAACACAGAGGTAACCCATGATAAAAAACTGACCAGGAGCGCCTGGGCAGTGGCAATTGGCTTAGTATCTAATTCTCGATTTTGGCTCAAGTATGTGGGTCGTGAGGTTGAGTCTCACGTTGCTGAGCTGTTCCCTCTATCTCTGACTCTTCCCTGCTCATGCTTACTCTCTAAATCAATAAATCATCTTTTAAAAAATAACTGACCAGAAAATATCAGAAACATGGAATTAATCAATCTAAGGTGGAGAATTATATACTTTTGTATTTTCTCTATTATCATAACAAGGATGATAGGTTTAGATCCAAAAAGGTGTTACCTTTGCCGGAGACAGAAATACTATCTTTGAATGTTGTTTCAATAGGAAAAAAATTCTGGGGCCAGAATATCCATCTGGAAGTGATGATTTATAATTAATGTCACCTTCAAAACCACATATTAAGGTGTACTGGTGCCTTCACTTATCTATGTCTATTCCTCAGGGAATCAGCCTCATAAAGCTGAGCTGGAGGTCAGAAAAATGAGTAGTGTTCAGCACAGAGCTTATGTTGGTGTTAATAAAGTATATATGACCGCTGAAAAATCTTTCTTAAATCACTGTTGCTGTTTTAACTATTTAACTTAGAATGGACACAGCAAAGAGCAGTTCTACTTCTCTGTTCTTCTGTTCTAATAAGTAATTAAATGAACAAATCCCTAGAACTTTCCCATGAAAGCACACGTAAGAGGGCTGCCCAATGTTAGATGCTTGAGTCTAGCTGGGCCTCAGTCATAGTTTCCATTGCTTGTGTTTTCATCTTTAGGTAAATAGTAATATTTTAAGTTACTAAAAAAATTAATATAAAAGTAGACTGAGAAAGGAAACACACTTAATAACCCTTTAGTCATTATTTCAATATTTCACCTGCTATGTCACAGTTTAATCTGTGGGGCTTGGGCTAGAAGAAACAGATGGAATTGATGGAAGTTTTACTGTGTGGACAATGTGAATATTCACTCCGTTTGAGTCACACTGTTTTGTGTATATACATGGAGAAAAGTTTAACAAGCCATCACTTACTAGGAGAATGGGGGCATATGAGTAATTCTCAAACCAAAAAGCAGAGATTAGCTCTTTGGGAGGACAAATTTAAGAGCCTCCCCGCCCCCCCGCGCCTTGTCCACTTTCTGTGGTACTGGGCAGGGAGCCTAATGTTTAGTTTCAAGGTAACCATCCTTCCAGCATCCTTGAGGAAAAAGCTGCCTGTCAACACTTGCATAAACACTATCTATGAGTGACGGAAGGAAAAGAACCCAGAGGCAGGAAGAAGTCAGTGGGCACTAGAAGTCTGTCTAAGACCTGCATGCAGTTCATGAAAGAACCAGAAGGCTAAAAAAAGGAAAACGGAATTCTTTGCCTTCCCTTCTTCAGTCTCCTCAAACTGCTCACTCTTTAGATTCAAGAAATTCTTCCTGGGCGCAGTAAACACAGTAATACTCTAGTGTTCGTACGAACAGAGAGATAAAGGAGCACAGTTAACATAAAATAATGGGGCGTCCTTTTGATGAAACACGCCGTCACCTCCTGTTCCTGCTCTGTAGGTCAGGAAAATGCTAAACGTGGACACACAGGCCCAGCAACCAGCTTTTTGCTATAAAATTCCCAGGAGATAGGAACCAGACTCAGGTGGGTACTTGAAATCTCTATGCATGAAATTTGTCCGTGTAGCATCACCTTTTAATTTTTGTTCAAAGCTCTGAAACAAAGCAGTGAAACATCATTTACTCAGATATCATGGGGTGGCGGCAGAGGTGAGGATAAAATAAAAAGGGGCGCCTGGGTGGCTCAGTGGGTTAAGCCGCTACCTTCGGCTCGGGTCATGATCTCAGGGTCCTGGGATCGAGTCCCGCATCGGGCTCTCTGCTCAGCAGGGAGCCTGCTTCCCTCTCTCTGCCTGCCTCTCCATCTACTTGTGATTTCTCTCTGTCAAATAAATTCATAAAAAAATCTAAAAAAAAAATGAATAAAAAGTAATTCCCTCCTTGGAGATACTTACAATGATTAAGAAAGAATAAATGACCTTCTAACAGATAAATCTGCACAGCACTAATTGGCTTCAAAGCAGAAATAATGAATCCAACCATCCTTTTATCAACTTTTTTATTTAGATAATTAAGGTCAAGGAAATTGATTTTTAAAAATAATCTATTTTCTTATTTGCTTTCTCTTTCTAAAATCTTTCCTTTCAGTGATAGACTGAAAATAGCTTTTAAAAAAAATTGTATTCATTTATTTGAAAGAGAGACAAAGAGAGCAAAAGAGACTTGATCTCTCTTGCGGGCCTCGATTCCAGATCATGACCTGAGCCGAAGGCAGAAGCCTAACGGACTGAGCCACCCAGGCGCCCCTGAAACAACTTTTAACATCTAAAACACAGCCGCAGTTCTGTAAATGAGGACAAGTGGCTCCAAAATAGAAAGGAGATATCACAAAATTTATGCACATTTCTACAATTTTACACAATTACTCTCAATCTTCCTCCAGGCTACTAAAACAAGCTTTTTAAGATAGGCACAGATAAGTACACAGAAACACATGAAAGTGGCATCTGACAGCAGAGGAAAGAGGTGGCCAAAAGTTTAAAGCGAACAGGAGAATTAAAAAAAAGAATAGTTGGGGCACGTGGGTGGCTCAGTTGGTTGGGCAGCTGCCTTCGGCTGGGGTCATGATCCCGGCGTCCTGGGATGGAGTCCCACATCGGGCTCCCTGCTTGCCGGGGAGCCTGCTTCTCCCTCTCCCTCTGCCTGCCGTTCTGCCTTCTTGTGCTATCTCTCTGTCAAATAAATAAAATCTTTTTAAAAAAGAGTAGTTGTTGAGAGTCGATTTAGTCTATGACCCTAAATTAGATTAACACAGATTAAGAGCAACAAGGGCAGGTACACCAACAAGCACAAAGTGTCAGCTGATAAGGAAAGGGAGGTGATAGGTAGCAAGTTAAAAGAAAATTCAAAGAGTGCGAGGTTCTGGGGCCATTCAGTAGGAGCTAGCAGCCCTACCCACCTTAAAAATCCCTAGGAAATCACATCATCATGAAATTGTTTTCCATAATAGTAGCCCTGAGTCATCAAGGAAAGCTTTAAATCCTGTTCAGTATTCTCTATTTTGAAAAGCAGGAAATGTTTTGGGGACAGGCGACTGAGTAATACATTTTAGAGTTTTACAGGCAAGATTTGGTTGGGTAGACATTTACATATTCCCTAGCAGCTGAAATCACTCTGATTAAGCAAGTCTGCAATGTTTTTTTTTGTTTTGTTTTTTGTTTTTTTTTTTTTAAGATTTTATTTATTTATTTGACAGACAGAGATCACAAGTAGGCAGAGAGTCAGGCAGAGAGAGAAGGAGTCAGGCTCCCTGCTGAGCAGAGAGCCCGATGTGGGGCTAGATCCCAGGACACTGAGATCGTGACCTGAGCCGAAGGCAGAGGCTTAACCCACTGAGCCACCAGGCGCCCCAAGTCTGCAATGTTTTAAAGAATTTTCTCTGGTAAATATCGACTGTACTATATCGCTAGAAAAATAGATTGTTTTCCATATATCCATACAATTATTTTTAATATAAACCTGGCCTATACTGATAAGGATCACAAGATCCTAGGCTTTTGGCAGATACCATGATTAAATGAGCTTTTGCAGGATTGAAGGCAGCACTGTGGGACGGGAGTGAGTTCTGCATGTGGGAGGGATATAAGTATTTATGATCAAGAGAACAACTGTGATGGAGCAAGTGACTCACTTCTTCACTGCCCTGTAGTAGTCCTTGTTATCATCTCAGGATGAGTAAGGTGTGGTACCCTTGCCATTGGGGAACTCGTTGCTTCTTTAGTTGATATACATTGTAGATATAAGTAAATTCAGGAAAGGTTTAATCAATGAATGGTAAATCCAGATTTAAGTATTAAAAAAACAAAACAAAACAAAAAAACGCAGGGAATTTGAAACAAATCTCCAAACTTCTCAGGCCAACATTAATGGAAAACTATGGGACTTTGAAACCACAGGCTGGTTAGACCATTGGGCTGACCCAGTATTGCATTTCTTATATTCATATCATTTGGTTTTTAAAAATAAATACACATTTGAGTATAAATTCCTAAGGGAATCATGCAGTTTACTTGAAAAGACTAACTTTTCCCCTATGTTTCTTTTAAACTAATTACAAAGAACTCAGAGATGCTCTAAGCCAAAAGATGTAAGAAATTCTGTGAATCAGAGTGACTTATTTTACATTCTCACACCTGTGGGAAACGGAAAACCGGGATTTTAAACATGGGATTTTAGCCTCCAGGTAGGGAATTTATGGCTTCTGAAATAATCCTGTGGACAGATGGAATCTTAAGAAACCAAGTAGTGGCTCAGATTACTACCATTTGCTTCACAAAATTGCCTGCTTGAAAAAACAACCCAACTCTTTTACCATGCTCTATAAGTCTCAAATCATTATGGTTTGGAAACAATGCACATGAGACTGTGACAGCAATAATTATTTTGAATGAATGAATAAAAGAAAGCAAGATAATTCTGTTTTTTCCAGGCAACATTTACATACAAAATCTTTCATTTTGGGTGCAGTAAATACCACAGAAGCCAGTAGATAAAGAGGATGTCCCAACTCTCAAAACCATACCAAAAGAAGTGGGAATTCCATTCAGGCAGGCAGCTGAGACAAGGACTGTGGGGAAATGCTGCAAACTTATTGGCTCAGAAATAAGAGTATATCTGAATTATGTTTCTGTGTAACTATCTTTTAGATATATTTAGTGATGCCCAATATGCTAGTAAATTTCCAATGGAACCACAAAATGGATGACAATTTAGGGTAATTCCATGCCTATAATTTTGTTTAAAAAAAAATTAAAGTCTGGTCCATTAGTCATTTCTATCTTTGTTTAACACCTTTCCCTTTCCCATTCACCCTCTGGTGTTAATGAAATTTGAAATGACTAATGGACCAAAAAAAGTCCTGGAAAATCGATTGAATGGATATTATAATCAGCCTCCACATAACCTAACTTGACAGGTGTGGAGCAAGAACTAGAAAAACCAGAGAAGACATTCCACATAAAGCAAAAAGGAGAGTATCAAGTTTGATCTTCTGGTAAACCAGAAATTAAAGACTTGCTCACATGAGGTGAATTAACATTACAATGGTTATCTCTAAATAATTGTCTAAGCCTGCCTAGGCAGGTAGGAAGGAACCTGTCATGGATGCTTAAACAGTGTGGACTGGATGACCACTTGTAAAAAGGCTGTAATGTGCAAGGAAGACTACAGTTTCCATGGTTCATAAGAGAGACAGACACAGAGCTCCCCTATAACAAAGAGCTTTAGCTAAATAGGGCTCGCTCATCCGTACAGGACCCTCGCGTCTGTTTTGGCTTTGTTTCCGCCCTCCTGCCTCAAGACAAAGATCAGCTTCTGCCTTCACCAGTGTTCCCCATAAGCATCTCTAGATGGCTCCAAGTTAAGGTCCAGAGAAGTTCTCCCTCCTCTCTGTAAGGTCCTGTTTGTAGGGCTGCCAATGCCATCTCCCTCCAGATGAATGACAGGGCCTGTCCTAGGGTCTGAGCAGGGATTTATGTGCATACTGGGACAAAACACAGTAATCTTCACCTCTACTGCAGAGAGAGAGATAGAGACATGGAGTCATCTTATGTTCTCCAAACCCCACGGCCTCCTCTGTGGTGTCTTGCCTCCCCTTTTGACCACAAAATCTCTTGTGCAGTCCTTTCATACTAGCATTAGCAAATGTCCAAGTCACCACATATTCTGCATGCCATTTCTATTGCTATCACCTTTCTCCCTGGCATCTCTCCATCTATAGAGATTCTACAGAATATGCTTTCCCCAGTATAGGCTAGGTTTAGTATTTAGAAGGAATTTCAGGGATATACAGAAAATATAGTCTACTATTTTTTTTAAAGATGTACCATGGTCCATATTTATTAGACAAAATTCTTTTAAAGTTTTACTGATCAAAGACATATACTCTCAATTAATCAGAGAGCTTTCAGTTGCTAAGGAATACATAAATGTCTACACAACCAAATCTTGCCTCAAAATCTATAAACCCTTGCCCCTTCACCCTTCATCTCTCACAGACCTTTCTCCCAGAGCTGTACTTCCTACTCTTAGCGTTTGTTTCCCAGAGGACCCGAGCTGACACAAACGCTGTGAGATCATTGTTCTGTTCATTTGCTGGGCATGACTAGTTAACTTATAAGAAGAGTACTGACTTGATTCAAATACTTACCTTACTTTACTATTAAAGAAACAAAGATTGTTCACTGAAAACGGATTTTCTTGGCTATCTCAACCTGGGTATAATTAGGTTACTGATGTTTGGGGGCACTGATTGTCTTGCTTAGTGATGGAGGTTTTCATCAAGGCTGCAAAATGGAGGACATGTTATTCAAAGAAGTGAAGCAAGAAAGAATATTACATGGAGCAGAGGAAAACCAGAGATACGATAACGGGCTGCCAATTGGATTGTGGGACAAAACACAGGAATCCTTGGCATTCCTGAGCTTGTGGTAGCCTAACTATAATCTCTGCCTCAGTTGTCACATGACATTCTGTGTTTTTGTGTCTGTGTCCAAATTTGCCTCCTCATATAAAGACAACAGTCATATTACATTTAAGACCCACTTTAATCCAGCATGACCTCATCTTGATTACAGCTGCAAACCATTTCAAAGAACAGTCACCTTCACAGGTTCTGAGTGGACATGAATTGGCGGGGGGGGGGTACTCTTCAACCCAGTATAAATGGCAACTTCAGTGATTTAAAACTAGCCTTTAGATTGGTGTCATAAGAGATGAAAAGGCATTTTCACTGCTCTCTTTATCTCATAATCCACATCCAATGTTAGGAAATGCCATTATCTCTACCATCAAAATATACCCAGATTACTTTTCACTGCCTACATTGTTATCATACTTACCCAAGCTGCCATCACCTCTCATCTGAATTACCTACAAGTCTCCTCATAAATCTTGCTATTGCTGTTTATCTTCAATCAACTCAGGATTCTGCTATAATGTCAGAATATATCCCTCCTCAACTCAGAATCCCCAAAGACCCTCCATCTCAGAGTAAAGGACAAAATCCATACCAGGACCTACAAGGCATCTCCTACTCTCAAGGTTCATCTCCTACTCCTCTTTCAGCTACAATGGCTTCCTTCCTGTGTTCCTTAAGCTGGGCAGGCACAGTCCTGCCTCAGGGCCTTTGTACTAGCCATTTCCTCCATCAGAAAACTCCTTCCCAGAGACTCATGTACTAGCTCCCTCATTTCCTCCAGGTATTATTCAAAAGTGAATTCCTGAAAACTATGTATGGTGACAGATATTAACTAGACTTATTGGGGTGATCATACCACAATATATACATATATCAAATCATTATGTTGTGTATCTGAAACTGATACAATGTTATATATCAATTATACCTCAATTAAGAAGATAAGTTCTTAGAAGAGCTTTTTTTTTAAACTTAAGATTTTATTTATTTTATTTGAGAAAGAGCATGTGTGAGTACAGGGTGGGGAAGAGGGAGATGGAGAGAATCTCAAGCAGACTCCCCACTGACCACAGAGCCCAAGGCAGGGCTTAACTCCAGGACACAGAGACCACGACCGGAGCTGAAACCAAGAGCTGGATGCCCAACTGACTAAACCACTCAGATGCCCCAAGAACAGTTTTTTTCTAAATAATGTATCAGTGGAAAAATAAAAATTATATATTATAAAAAAGCAGATTCTTCTGTGAGGATTTCCATTGACACTACACTTAAATTTCAATCTGTCACTCTGACACCTCACAATTCCTTTCCCAGCCTTTTTTTTTTTTGAGACATAGTTAACATATAACATTATATGAGTTTCAAGTGCATACCATTAGAGACTTCCTGCAAAATGATCACTACAATAAGCCTAGTCAACATCAACATCATACACAGCTACAAAATTTTTGTCCGTGATAAAAACTTTTGAAATCTACTCTCTTAGCAACTTTCAAATACATAATATTATTAACTATGGTCACCACGCTGTATATTACATCCTGTGACTTTATTTTATAGCTGCAAGTGCAAAGTATGTACTTTTTAACTGCCTTCACTCATTCTGCGTGCCCCACTCCCATCTCTGGCAATCTCTAGTCTGTTCTCTGTAGCCATGAGCTCATTTTTTTTTTCCCCTCTTCCAGATTCCACATATAAGTGAGATAATATGCCATCTTATCTTTCTTATTTCATTTAGCATAATAACTCCAACATCCATCCATGATGCCAAATGCCAAGATTTCCTTTTTTATGGCTGAATTTTACATATATAAATACACATACACCACATTTTCTTGGTCTATTCATCCAATGATGGACATTTACGTTGCTCCCACATCTTGACTATTGTAAATAGTTTTGCAAAGAACATGTGGGTTCAGATATCTTTTCAAGTTAGTGGTTTTCTTCAGGTAGGCACCCACAAGTGAAATTGCTGGATCATATGGTATTTCCATTTGTACATTTTTGAGGAAACTCCGTACTGCTTTCCATAGTGGTTGCAGCAACTTACATTCTCACCAACTGTGCAAGAAGGTTCCCTTTTCTCCACATCCTCACCAACACTTGCTGTTTCTTATCTTTATGATAACAGCCATTTTAATAGGTGTGAGGTGATCTCATTGTGGTTTAATCTGCATTTCTCTAATGATGAGTGACGTTGAGCCTCTTCTCATGGACCTGTTAGCCAACTCTATGTCTTCTTTGGAAAAATGTTCACTCAGGTCCTCTGTCTTCCCTGCCTTATTTTGTCCTTGGCACATATCACTGTCTTAACACACTACATACTTTACCCATTTATTTTCTATTTCCCCCAGTCAAAGGGAAATTCCACAAAGCAAGCAATCTTATCTAATTGGTTTACTGCTGTTTTGAATAGTGCCATACAGGTAGCAAGCACTCAAAACACATTTATTGAAAGATAGAATTTCTCAGAGTAGTTATATTACCCCAGTCAAAGGAAAGAGTGGGTGTAAAAGGCAGGGGGCAGGGGGTGGGAGAAACAGCTAAAGAAAATTCTAACGAATAAGAGCTATAATTATAGCTTTCATTTATTGTGTCTTCTTTCAATCATTTATTCACAATTTTCTAATTGCATTCTTGAATATCTGGGTTCAACAAAACAGGAGTAACTCCATTAAGCAAAGTTTGTTTCTTATTCACGATGTTCCTCTTTTAATTTTGCATCTTTACTCTCCTGGATTCCTAAGAGAATTGCATCCGCCTCGAGTATAGTTGTATCTGTGGTCGCTCCCAGGAACCTAGATGTAAGTTCAAGATCTAACAGCCGCAGACGGACTCTGGTTCCCTTCTGGTATTTCCTAAATAGTAAGAAAAACAGTTCCATGAATTCTGCATATCACAACACCAACAACTAGTTTTAAGTAAAACTCAAATTCTATTTTTAATGTAGCGGCTCAAAATAAAGATGTTAATACACCTTTTTGTGAAAAAATCTTTATACCAGTATTTGACGGAAAAGTGACTTAGATACACCAGAATTTTAATCTTAGGGTGACCTTTAAAGATTTTATAAGCAAAATAAAACCATAGTCCAAACCAGAAGTCAAACAAGTCAGTTCTTGAAACTGACATTTATTTTAATATGTCACCCATTCTTTAAAATCAGAGAGTGATATCAAAGGGAAAAAAAGATTTTTAGATATATTTTTTTCTTCTAAAGAAAGAAGAATCTTCTCTTAAAGTAAAGGAAATTTTACAAAACCAAAATGGAAAAAAGTCTAAATGTGGATCTTACTATTGGGGCTTGACTGCACTGTACTTAGTGTAATGACAGCTATAACATGCATTATGGGTCACTTGGTCAATAAAATCATATTTTATAATACCAAATGAAAGCTTAAACTCATTTTCCTTCTTCCTTGATCAAGTGTTTTAAGAGTGTAATACCAATGTTATGAAAAGGTGCAGGAAAATGAAAATATTGCTACTGACCGAAATCCAAAAATCTTTAAAGATCTGAAATATGCAGGCATACCTTGTTTCACCATGCTTCCCTTTGCACTATGCAGATACTACATTTTTTACCAATTGAAGGTCTGTGGCAACTCTGTGTGGAATCAGTGTTACTGCCACCATTTTTCCAATAGCATTTGCTCACTTTGTGTCTCTTTGTCACATTCTGGTAATTTGCACAACATTTCAAACTTTGTCACTATTATTATATTTGTTACAATGATCTGTGATCAGTGATTACAACTGGTTGAAAGCTCAGTTGATGGTTAGTAGTTCTTAGCAATAAAGTATTTTTTAATAAAAGTATATGCAGTTAAACTTCGTAGGGTTTGAACTGCACAGGTTGACTTATAGGTGGATTTTTTCTAATAAATATAATACAGTACTGTAAATGTATTTTCTCTTCCTTATGACTTTCTCAATAACATTTTCTTTTCCTTTCTTTTTTTTTTTTTTTTTTTTTTTTGAGAGACCGTGAAAGAGTAAGTGCGAGCAGGGGAAGGGCAGAGAGAGAGGAAGAGAAAGGAGCTCTCGCCCAGAATGGAGTCTGAGGTGGGGATTGATCTCACGACCCTGAGATCATGACCGAGCGGAAACTGACAGTGAGACACTTAATTGACTGAGCCACCCAGGTGGCCCAATAACATTTTCTTTTCTCTAGCTTACTTTATTATAAGAACATAGTATATGTAATACACATAATATACAAAATACCATGTTAATTGACTGTATTATCAGTAAGGCTTCCAGTGAACAGTAGACTATTAGTAGTTAAGTTTTTGGGGAGTCCAAAATTATAACTGGATTTTCAACTGCATGGGGGTTAGCTCCCCTAACCAATGCATTGTTCAAGGGTGAATTGTACATTGCTTTTTTAGACACAATTTAGACACTATTATTACAATTTAATAGGCTAACGTACAGTGTAAACGTAACTTTAACATGCACTGGGAAACAAAAAAATTCATCTGGCTCATGTTATTGCAATATTTGCTTCATTGTGGTGGCGGTCTGGAACTAAGCCTGCATTATTTCTGAGATATGCTTGTGCACTTTAAGTATTCTATGTTAATTTTAAAATTAAATAATTTTACATAAATGGAAAGTAAAGAAACAAAGTTCTCCCAAAAAGTCACTGGAAAAGGACTTTAGACCATACAATGAATAGTCTCCACACAATGTCTTATTAGGTATTCTGAAGGACTTTATAAATGGTCCATTAAGTAAACGTGAAGATTCTTTTTTTTTTTTTTTTTTTTTTTAGTTTTTATTTATTTATTTGACACACAGGGGGAGCAGCAGGCAGAGGGAGAAGCAGACTTCCCACTGAGCAAGGAGCCCGATGTGGGACTCAATCCCAGGACTGGATCATGACCTGAGCTGAAGGAAGACACTTAACTGACGCAGCCACCCAGGTGCCCCAGGATATTTGGTTTTTTAAAAACATATTTTTTCTGCCTATAGAAGTAAACATTCTTTTGTAAAACAGTGAATTGGTCATATTTTTTAGTCCTCCTATATGTATATTTACATGTATGCATACATGCGTGTGTATATGACAGCATAGATCTACCTATGTGTTTAAAAAATTAAAGAGATATCCTAGAATATTAACTGAGGCATAGCTTTATATTAGAAAACAGCAATTATAGAACATATTCTAAATGAATTAACCACCAGGAAAATAAGGTTAGTGCATAACAAGGTAAAGCTCAATACTATTTTCTGTATTACTTGGACTGTAACCTATGTTCTAATAGATTCTTTCATTTGTCCTCGCAGCATGACTTGTAATTCATCCAATCAGCTTTGACTCATGTTGACCCTTCCCCCCCTCCTTTCCTGCAACATCCAGTTAGCAAGTTTAGTTCATTGCTTTAACAGATATTTCTTGAACTTAACCCTTCAAGTCTTGCCAACCCTTGGCTGAAGTTTGAGGTCTGACGTGATCTTCTCAGAGACCACATTTCTAGCTCACTTCTCAAGATGGGTTGCCTATCTTGGCCTAATATCCATTCCCACATACTGCTATTCTTCTGTACTTTGGCTTCTATTGCCAGGACTACCTGACCTTATCGTCTAGCCCATTGATTCTTAAGTTCTAGGTAGAACTGGATACATCAAAGGTAGCTCCCGAGCAGCTTGGAATTCTCCTTGTCAGAATGAAGACTCCATGACCGGAATTCCCTTGGAAGAAAAAGGTTTTGCGGTTATACACTTGGATGTGAATCTGAGCCCTGCAACTTACTAGTTGGATAACTCTGGGTAAATTGCTTGCTCTGAACCACAATTTCCTCATCTACAATGACAGCGATTCCAACCATTTTGCAGGTGAATGTTAAATGGGATAATATGTTGAAAACACAGCGTATGACTGCAAATGTTAGTGCCCCTCACATACTTCTATCGGTTATCTATGTAAGTCTCTGATTTCTCATTAGTCTGTATGTTCCCCCAAGATCAGGCACTGTTACCTATCTCTGTATCCTTCCAGTACTGATGCAGCAGGCACTCAAAAGTCTGACAATAAATTAATATGACACTTGGCTGATAAAAGCCACCAGGTCACAGATGATCTAGCATTTCTATTTTCTTGGCTTTAGCAAGCTGTGTGGACTGGTTTATTTACTTAACCTCTCTGAAATCCGCCTGGCATTGTGCCTAGCATATAATGGTTAACAAATGTTGGGTTTCTTCCTCTACGGTTTATTGTTGGCTTATTTCTTTTTACTTACTTTTAGGAGCATTACTCATAGATTATAAACTAATCATGAGGAGGTGAACCGTGACTTTTTATAAAAACAGCTGAACAAGTCACAAACACTAGGGACAAACAATTCTGGGCAATGTCATAGTAAAGAAGAAGTTCACAGTGTAAGTGATTCTGTGTCTGTCATATTAATGATAAAAATCTCTAATTAAAATAAAAACAGAAACACCATGAGTGCCCAGTATGCCTCGTAATTTATGGAAGGCAAAAGTTCTGTCCCCATTTTTAGATGTGGTAGCCTTTTTTCTTTTTTTAAAGCTTTATTTTAGAGAGAGAGAGAGAACGAGTGAGAAGAGGAGATGGAGAGAGAATCTCGAGCAGAGCCCACACTGAGCAGAGCCTGACAGAGGGGTCGAACTCACGACCTTGAGATCATGAACTGAGACGAAACCAAGAGTACAAAACTTAACCGACTATGCCACCCAGATACAGTAGCTTTTAATGATATGAAAGCTTTGCCTTAATCTCTAAAAAGTATGGGAATTCTGGGAATTACCCAGTGAGATGGGAAAGGAGAAGAAAAGGAAACTGCAGGCCTTTATGTGTGTTGAAAGAAATATTATCCAAATATACACATTGTGCACTACATAAAACAAAACAAAACAAAAACCTTTAAAAGACTCTCTTCTTTCTGCTATCTAGAGTAGCGGTTTCTATTTTTATGGTACTTCATTTTTATTCTGTATTATTACAGTTATTTCCGTGTGTTAACTCCTTTGTCAGACTATAAGATCCTTAAGGGCAGGGATTTCCTATTTGTCCCTCACAGTACCATCCGTATACATGGCACATAATGTAGGCTTCTGAACAGTGGTTTTTGCACTTCCTGTACATCAGAAACACCTGCGGTATTGGTTAAAAATGCAAATGGAGGGAAACAACCCTGGGAGTGAGCTGGCAAATCTGAGGTGGACCTTAGGAGCTGAGTAAGCTTTTGGCAAGCTTCTCAGGTGATTCTGATTCAGACTCCTCTGGTCACCACTTGAGAAAATCTGGCCTAGAATTATGTTTATTATATACAGTCAAGTGCAGGAGGACAGGATAGTGTACATAAACACAAAAGACCAGTAAAATGAAGACCTGTAACAAAACTTTATGGCTACCATTAACAAGCTTCAAGAGTAACAGATGTTCTCCATAAGTGATGATAGTCTGTTAGGGTAATTAAGATAGATAGATGAAGGAAAGGAAGAAAGGGAGGGAAGAAAGGAAGCAAGAGAGGAAGGAAGGCAGGCAGGAAGGAAGGAAGGAAAAAAGGGAGGAGGGAGGGAGGGAGGGAAAGTCAAGAATGTGTAATGGAGAAATGCACCTAAACAGAGTTCCTTGAACAAAGCCCACTGATGGCCTGCAGTGGGGCTGCCTCCCTGCGCTCAGACTGTTTTGGAAAATCTAGGACATGGAAAGGTCAGCACACTTCTCAAACAGAAACAGAGCCATACAATTAATCTGAAGTTCATCCTTGTTTTAACTTCGAAACACTTTATTAAAGAAGAAAAAAAAAAAAAGAAATAACTAATGTGTTTCGAGAGCTCCACTTCTTCCAGTGTAATTTGAGGTGAACCTTCCAATACTGTAGTCCTGGAATCACTAATCACTAACATTATTTAGTCTTCTCATTTGGGTTTCCACTGTTCCACATAACAAGATTTAAAATGAATATGCCAGGGGCTCCTGGGTGGCTCAGTCAGTAAAGCATCTGCCTGTGCTCAGATCATGATCCCAGGGATCAAGCCTTGAGTCAGGCTCCCTGCTCAGTGGCAGTCTGCTTCTCCCTCTCCCTCTGCCCCTCCTCCCCACTTATGCTCTCTCTCGTACTCTCTCAAATAAAATCTTTTTAAAAATAAACAAAAAATAAAATGAATATGCTAGTAAACTCTTTTTTCAGATTGTTTGTGCAGCCTTTAAATGGTCACTTTATTCAAAGATTTGGCCTAAGTATAAAAATCCAGAAAAGGCAATAGGGTGACTGAGAACATGGGCTCTGGAGTCAGATAACTAGACACGCGCACAGAACTAAACATGTTCACAGTAACTCTGAGCTGCTTCAGCTCAGTTTCGGTGTCCTCATTTGTAAAATTGGAACCCATGTCCCAGACTATCGTGAGCATGAACTGAACACACGCCGGAGCCCTTATAAATGCTCATTAACTGTTAGCTAACACCACCACTCACCATCAACACACATCCAGTAAAAACTGGTCCTCCATGTTGGAGTGATGCGGAGTACAAGAGCACTTTCAGCTCCGACTGAATCAATACAGGATTCCCACAGAAGGGAAATTTGGAGGTGGGTTTTCTTCCCATATTTGCTTTGATTCAAATTTTACTTATTTTAATGGTGTAAGCATTCTTCTCTTTAAAAAGATGATAACAAAAATGTTCTACAAAAATGAAAACCATTTCTTTTGAAATGAATGATGAATTTCCAGTGAGGATATGAGGCAAAATAGCTCTGAAAAAAAGCAAGCAAAATTCAAAGAACTACACACTGAACGGTCCTCATTTCCCAGCACTGACCACAATCTAACTAAAAACAAGAAAACCACATATACTGTCAGTCACAAAAGGGTCACAGTGATTTATCTACTCTCGTACTCTTTTCAGGAGGAAAAGGTGTCTCATTTTACCTATCTGCTATCCCTCTTGCTTCATTAACTTTTGGTGGAGTTAATAAGACTTTTATGCATCTACTTCTGTTTTTCACATATGCCATTTCTTAGGAAGAGGAAGATAACAATTTCTATAGATTCATTATTTGTTCTTCCAAGAAGCAATCTTTAGCTTCATTTTAAATTCAGTAGTAGCCTTAACTGGTAACTTAATCAACTACCTCCTTTCATGATTTTTCTAAACCTGAATCTGTCTCCTCTGTCTTCTTTTTATAATGGAGCTTTATTATTCTATTATCTAGTTCTTCCTCATTCCTCTGATTGTTATCAATGGACTCTTCTAAAAATTGCAGATACCCATGACAAAATTTTGCTACAATGTGAAAGGGGTTCATAGATTACCTGAAGGCCATCCATGGACCTCTAAAATTAAGCAGCCCCAGGGATGCCTGGGTGGCTCAGCCAGTTAAGTGGCTGCCTTCGGCTTAGTTTATAATCCCAGGGTCCTGGGATCGAGTCCTGCATCAGGGTCCTTGCTCAGTGGGAAGCGTGCTTCTCTCTCTGCCTCTGCCTGCCACTCTGCCTACTTGTGCTCTCTCTCTCTCTGACAAATAAATAAAATCTTTATAAAAAAATAAAATTAAGCAGCCTTGCTCTACATTTTAAGTCTGTTTATCTCTCTCAAAGGATAAGAAATGAGTTCTCATTTTATTGACACATCATGGCCCTATGATAATTACTTCTGGTTTTGTTGTTGTTTCGTTTTTTAGATTTGTTTGTTTATTTATTTATTTATTTATTTATTTATTTGACAGAGAGAGCACAAGTAGGCAGAGTGGTAGGGAGAGGGAGAAGCAGGCTCTCCCCTGGGTACAGCCCAATGCGGGGCTCGATCCCAGGACCCTGGCATCATGACCTGAGCTGAAGGCAGCTGCTTAACCAACTGAGCCCCCCAGGTGCCCCAATTACTTCTGTTTTATCTCCAAAGTGTTTCTTAAGAAAACCCAGGACTAGTTACTGCACAAGCTCAAGGAGCTAATGCTTAAACCCATACAAAGCCATACAGCTTTATTTTCTAATGGATATAAAAATCCATAATAAGATGGGATCACGAAGGAGACAAACCGTAAGAGACTCTCAATCTCACAAAACCAAGTGAGGGGTTGCTGTTGGGGGGTTGGGGGGTAGGGATGGGGTGGTTGGGTTATGGACACTGGCGATGGTATATGCTATGGTGAGTGCTATGAAATATGTAAGCCTGTTGATTTACAGACCTGTACGCCTGGGGCAAATAATACATTATATGTTAATTTAAAAAAGAATATTAAAAAATCCATGATAAATGTAAAGAAAAAATTTTCTTTTATTATCCTTGGTCACTTAAGTCTACCCTATTAGAAACGAGTAAGGACAGGCATTAAAGAAGAATTAGACACACAGCAGCATTATGTCTTCAAATTAAAAATATGGAAGAAAACAGATAAATCAATAAAAAGTACCCACAAAGAAACAGGTTTAAGATGATTATTGTATGAGGCTGGATGGACCCACTGTCTTGATGTTGGGCCCACCATAAAGCACAGGTTTTCTGAAATGTCTTGGAAATGTTTAGAGATACTTTTTGGTTGTCACAATGCTCAGGTCGACATTTAGCAGAGGGTGGGTGGAATGCAGACATTCTGTAATATACAGAACTCTCTGCACAACAGAATTGTCCTGCATCTGTGTTAGACGCTGATGTGGGTGGAAAGCCTACTTGTAATTATCTAAGCCTAGAACTACATCTGCTAAAGATACCAAGTTATTTTTTTTTAAATAAGTTTAAGTATACACTAAATTTCCAAAAGTGTGATTGCTGTGTAAATGAACAGAAGACTTTGTTCAGAATGTTCACTGTTTCAGAAAAATCACATCACCATAAACAACACCACCATTTCATTTTTGTGTTTTGCTAAATGTGGTAAGTGTATCTTCTTTGTAGTTTAACCTTTGGCCTACTCTTTGCCTTGGTAGATCAGTTGCCTCTATGTCCGCCATCTAAAATACATGATTTAGGTTCTTATCTTTCAATGAAATGGACTGATAGAAACTTAACTGAAATATTCATAATACCAAACACCACAGCCCAACATGCCTTTTTGTGATAACAGAAACACTTTAGATAAGGTTTGAGCACTTGAATTATGGCTAGTGTGAATGAGGAACTTAACTTTTAAATTATACTTAATTAATATAAATTTAATTTAAAAAGCCACATCACAGTGCAGCTCTAGACCATTTCAAATTGAGAAGCATATTTGTCCCACAACATATAAATACACATTGTGGCAGAAAGGCTAGTTTTGCAGGAAAGATAGCACTCTGAAATAATTTGTTGTAATAAATTAGATTAGCACTAAATAGATTCAGCAATAATAAAGTCAGATACATGTTTGCCATTACTAACTCCTCAAACATTTCTTTCCTTTGTTATCTTATGTATTCTTCCTCAATTCTATACGTGTGACACTGTACTAGACTCATAAGCAACTGAACTATCTTATTAGATATTTTGCGGTTATAATTAAGTTCTCTATAAAAATAGTTTCCCCCATATCACAGGCATAAAAATAAGATATATGGGAAAAAAAAAAAAAACCAAGACACATGGAAGTAAAATCACTTGCCTAATGCCACAAAGTGGTATGAAAGGATTCACAGATTTTTTTTCCTCTTCCTTTTCTCAAGTTCTCAATTACCTGCAACTTCTGGCAAAAACTATAAACTTAATCCCTTTAGGGGTGGTAAGAATTTACCACACTTCATATAAGCTTATAATGTCTTCCCTTTTACATAAAACACAGGCCACACTGTTGTCATCTAACTCATTATTTTGACTGTCCTCCCATTAGAAAAATGATGACTTTCAGTGGTAACAAATAACAACATTTAAAAAAAAAAAATCTCTGTGGCTTCATGCAATTTTGTTTTTTACTTTTTTTTTTTTTTAATTAGGAAAAACATCCCAGATACTAGTTTTTTTCAGGAATCTTATATTTCTGCTGTCTCGAAAGGATGTCTCCAATGAGCGCATTCAAAATAAAAATAGCCTGTGTTTCTACTGCTTGGTGTGTTTCTTTCTTTTAACTTCAAGTGCCTGCCTCTGACTGATCTTGGTGAACTCCAGCCTAAATGGATTCAATCCCAGCCTTCACCATGACTGCTCTCTTCCACTGTGCACTTTCTCAGACCATATGCTGAAGTAAATGAGCCTGCATGGCTGAGCTGTTTAGGAAAAGGGCAATTAAATCTGGTTTTGCATTTCTTTATTAAGGACATGGTTTAAAGACTTTCCTTTGGAGAGGTTTTTGACATTCTTTCCACAGACATTCTTTAACATCTGTCAGTGCATGCTAGTAATGGTTCTCATAGACTTAAAATAGAGAGAATCCCTGTGACTAGTTCTTTGATATAAATATATTAATAATACAAAGCTGACAAATATAAGGCTTGGATTAAACCTTAGTATCTAAAGAGAATATTGAATATTGTGAGGAATTCTGACTTTGCTAGTCAATTTAGCTGGCTTGCTATAATCGTAACTCAGAGGTTCTAAAAATAGTTTTTTTTTTTAAATCATCAGACATCTATGTTTTTATTTCAATGAGTTAAAACAGTTTAGAACTTTTTCTGATTTTCATACAATTCTTCATTTAAGTTTTCAGACTTAAGAAGTAAATTTTTTCTTTTCCTTTTTGAAGAGAAATGTTAAGATATTTCAACTGGTTCAATTAACACCTACTTGATTTTTTCTAATTTAAACAAATGTTCATAGTAATGTTGATCTGTATGTGAAGCCAGCAACTGGTCCATGTGCGTGCAAGTGCGTGCGTGTGTGTGTGTGAGAGAGAGACAGAACGCACAAAAGCACACATACTAGTGAGAGAACATATGTGGAAATGTGTGTACTTTGTTCTTCAAATGAACTTTGTAAACATCACTTTCTTCATCTTTAAAAAGCATAGCTTTAGAAAAGATCTAAGGTCTTCTGCAGTTCTATGATTTTGTTCTACTTTCATACAATCTTAAGTATTTGAAAACTGACAGAATGTAAAATGATTTTAAGTTCAAAACTGATTAAATTTATACAAAATGCAAGATTTTAAATAATTTTTACTAGCTACATAAAATATTATTATGGCCTTAAATATTCTATGCAAACTACTTGGTGCATTTTGGATTTGTCTCACTTTTCCAAAATACCATCTGCCATGTTTCCCTGACCTATCTGGTCTATTGCTTCTTTCTGTCCAATCTGTCAGATGTCTTTCAAGATTTTCTCACCACCGTATTATCCACACTGTATTATCAAGCACAGCAGCTATGGTTAACAAAATAAAGGTAGGAAATGTTCATAAACTTCTATAGTTCTCCAATATTTCCAGTCATTAAAATTTAAAATGCAGCACAAATCTTAAGTTCTAATTTATTATCCCAGTCGTTAGAAGATGTAAATGGGAAACAAAATTATAACTAGAATTTCTGCTACCTTAATTATTACCAAAAGCCTTTTGAAAAAAACTAATGATTATCTCTTAAAAAACAAAACAAAAAAACTAGAGAGAGAATGCGCTTATCCACTAGGCCAAAATAAATAATGCAAATCAACTGGCAACTGGAAACCTACTGGCCATTATGGCAATGAGCAATGGATATTGTTCCTAATACCAACCTGCATTCCCTCAAGTTGCAATTGTCTTAAATAAGGATTTTTATTTTTTTCTGTAATTCTACTATAAATGTATGATTTTGTTTTTCCCTTTAACCAAGTTCTTTTTAACTTTTACTGTGCTAGTTAGTATTCTGTGTCACCATAAACAGAAGTTTTGTCTCATTCAAGCACTGATTCATTTTATGAAATGTGAAAATGAAACATTTTAAAGTTCTAATAACTTTACTTTTTAATAATGTAGAATATACATATAATGTAATATATTACATACAGAATCAACAATGATAGTTATAATCTTTTCTCAGAGCTACAAAATAAGATGTATCAAGATTTGAGATACCTCAGATATGCTGATGACTAACACTGGGATCAAACCTGGAACTAGTATTACGACTCTGAAGCAAAAAGTGGATATATTTTGGGGTATATAATTTTTAAGCAAATACACGTATGTATTGCCAGAAAAAAGTTTTGTCAGTGTAGAACAGAGGAAGGAGTATGAACTTTGTATCACTGTAGAAAGATCTAGGTTTGACTCAGTGACTGAGGAATGAACTGTTCATTTATCTGTAAAAGAAGGGTAATATCTAACACCCGGCAAGACTGATGTGAAGCTTCATGCAACATAAGGTATGGAATGTGCCCGGCACATAATACATATTCAGTAAATACTAGCCATCATGGAATTTACCATTCATACTTATATAAAGCATTAAGAGACAACTGAAAGCATAGTAACTTCAAATATGGATTTATAGAAGTCACTAGAACACTGTTCAAATGAACAAGTCTAGTAGCAATCTTCAATGTATATAAAAGAAACAAAAGGAAAATAAAACTCATTGAAGGCATTGAGTTTGAATTTGGAGATGAGGGAGGGGGGCTAATGAAATCCAGAAATTACCTTATAATTATATAGGGACAGATTTGTTGACTCTACAGGGAGTCAGAACTGGAAGGCATAAAACTGCTCATGGAAGCTTTTTATACTTTTTCCCCCTTTCTTCTCTTTTTTCTTTTCCTAAAAATACTGATGCCAAGGGTCCAACCCAGACCTACTCCATCAAAATCCATCAATGAGGTAGAGTCGAAGATTCATGCACATTTGGGAAAAAACTCAAATGGGTCTGGTCCCCTGACCTTGTTCAAAAAGCACTGGCTAATGTGTTCACAAATTAGATTCTCTGAGTCTTTGTCTCAATCAAATTCCAAATGAATCGTTCATGGTAGTTTCTGGACCAAGCTGAATTCGAGCTTTAATTTCCTAACAAGTGCATGCGGTACAGATATTATGTAGAAGGTCAAAATTAGAACTGCACTTTTAAATGTCAAATATGAGACAAACAAAGTTGTTTTGCCATTATGAATACTGAAGAGATTAATATGTATTTTCATCTAAGCAAAGGGCTGAATCATTTTACGTTGGCTATGTAAGATTTACTGCAGTTAAGAATGTATTTTCATGACCAAAAGATTTCAAAATGACTTCCACAGTGCTTGAAAACCCAACACTAATATATACAACAAGAATAAATTTATTTCAAAAAATTATCTTATGGCAGATGTTATCTCATTACCTCAGCTCTAAAACATCTTTGATTATTTCCTCTACTGGTAGAATCTCTCTCTCCAGATTCCTAATTCTCTGCACTTTTGACTACATCAAGAAAACAGAAGACTTCTAAATTCATTGTACCAACCCATTTTCAGAGTTTCCTTTTTTCTTTTTCTCTTGTTTCTCTCTCTCTAAATTAATTACTTATTAAATAAGTATTATTAAATTTTCAACAAATACCTACTCAATATTTTTATGAGGTAAAGGGATACCAACAAGAAAGAATCTATCCTGTCCCCTACCAATCCCACAGATTCAAAAACAGAGTGAAGAGCCATATTTCACCTTGGTGGGACATAGAACTACTTTAGCAGATTGGTCCTGATTTCTGCACTCTTTCAACAAGAGATGAGACTACCAGATGCCTTTTGGAAAGCCAAATTCTTTTTTTGTTGTTGTTGGTTTTAAGATTTTATTTATTTATTTGACAGAGCTCACAAGCAGGCAGAGAGAGAGAGAGAGAGAGAGAGGGAGAAGCAGACTCCCTGCTGAGCAGAGAGCCCAACACAGGGCTCCATCCCAGGACCCTGAGATCATGACCTGAGCTGAAGGCAGAGGCTCAACCCACTTGGTGCCCACCAAGGCACCCTTGGAAAGCCAAATTCTTAACAGATGGTTATTGCAGTAGCTTATGTGGGCTGGCAAGGATGAGAAAGGAAAATATTTTATAAAAGAATTGGACCCATACTTCAGATTTCATATAATTCAGAGTGTTTCAAATTTTTAAACAATCTCCAGTGTAGGCCAAGAACCAGTATCAGTGAGGAAAGAAGATGGAAGGGGAAGGTGGAGGGAGGGTAGAAGGTTCAGGGCGTGGAAGGGCAAAACTCCTATCACAGGCCAATACTGAAGTTAGGTTGGTTTTAAAAAGACCCTTAGACTTGGAATAGAGCTTGTGACTTGACACTGACAAGCTTTGGTTGATTCTGCCCTTTGCACCTCCAAATCTGGGCATATTTATTAAACACTCTAATTCATGCCCTTTAATTAAAAACTGGAGTCATAGAAGCTTAGAGAAGCTAGAAATCAGAAATATAAAAGAAAACTAACTAGTTTAAAGGTATTTCATGTGATACTGTGGTTTTAGATTACGTTCAAGCTTAATAAAAGTCAGCAATGTGGCTTTGCAACCCCAAAAGTTAATGGAATTTTTGGCAGAATTAGTACAAATGTGTATTTCACATAATAATCCCAATCGCCTTTCACTTCTCTGACTATATCTAGAGAATTGTCATCCACCTGGGTAACACAATCATAGGGTCATTGTTATTTGGGGTCTATCCTAAAGAAGATGGTAAAATAATGCTATGTTGAATGATGAATTAAGGGAAGGAAAGCATTTAGCAGGTTGAACAAGAGGATCTTATTACATGAGTGAAGAATCTGAAAGGCTTTAATATTAAAGAGGTCACAATATTTATTTCATGCATCTATTCTGTGTACCTCCAAGAAAGAGAAATAAGAAAAATGGGTAGAAATTATAGAATGGCCAACTTAGCACACTTCAGGTTACTATGAAGAAGAACTTCTAACAAAGTTGGCTGGAAAGAGAACTGGTAGTTTTGTATATTAATGGAGGAAATCACAGGGAATTTTTTCCCTTCTGATTTAAGAAAAGATATTGTTTCTGAGAACACTGGTATCTAGAGTGATTTTGCTCTAAATGCTAATAGAGTAAAATACTGTCAAGTCAAAAATCTTGGAATGGAATTCTGCAAAAAAAAGAAATTTGATTATCTCTGAACCAAAATCAAAGCACCTATTATAATTACAATTAAAATAAAAGCTTTTTTGTTTGCTTTTTGCTTTTATTTGATAGGAGGCTATGGTTATTTCTTTGGGGTTAGATAATGAAATTATTTTAAAGTTCTTACTACCCAGAAAACAACATTGAAAACAGACAAAAATTCTGTAAGAAGTGTTACGTTAGCATTTTGACTAATATAAGTATCGTTAAATAAATTATGTCTTTAAAGTAAAGCAATGCAAGATAGCATAGTGATTTAATTCTTCCCTTTACAACAAAAAGGGATTAGTGATCCTTAATAAGAAATTCTTTTTTTAAATTTATTTTTTTTTAAAGATTTTATTTATTTATTTGACAGAGAGAGATTACATGTAGGCAGAGAGGCAGGCAGAGAGAAAGAGGAGGAAACAGGCTCCCTGCTGAGCAGAGAGCCCAATGCGGGACTCGATCCCAGGACCCTGGGATCATGACCTGAGCTGAAGGCAGTGGATTAACCCATTGAGCCACCCAGGCGTCCCCTTAATAAGAAATTCTTAACTTTGAGAAGCACTCAGTTCCCCTCTCAAATTCTAATTACCTGCATCTAGATTCCCTTGCCCAGGGTATATGGACTTTCTAAATCAGTGCCTACAAAATGGGAGAAAAAAAATCTCAAGATTCTGGAACTTCTGAACTTGCTAAGAAAACATGAATGAGCAGCTATATTCTGTTCAGAGAACAAATGTCACATCATATTAACAGCTAAAGAAAGCCATAGTTTACAGTTTTGCTGACTAGATAACTAAAACCTTGGATAACAAACTGACCGTGTTTAAGAACAATTCTTTTTCCTGATTTCTCATTTTATGTGAACAATTCTATGATCATTACACAATCTTGGACAAGGCTATCTTCTTTCGTGAAACAGGAATCACCATAGTACCTACCCTACTAGGATTTTTGGCAAGATTGCACAAGAGAATACCATAAAAGTTTAGTCAGGACACACCCTGATTTAACAAATAAATACTTCAGGTGTATAACTAGCTACTTTCTGTCACAATTAATGTAGGTCCAGCTGTAGGGTTTACTGCAGCTGGCAAATTGATGTGGCAGGGGGCTGACGCCTGTTGGGGATGGAGAATAGTTGACAAAAAGTTTCCAAAGATGCCCTGTTCATAGAAATTGGATTTAACTTTTGATGGATGTCAATTAGCTAATCTTGATAAGCAATAGCAGCTGGACTTTGGAGCAAGTGTGTTTCTAGACCCTAGAGCACCTCTCTGTTGAGAGCAGGACCCATGTGACGAGGCATATGGGAACAGAGTATGAGCGCTGAGGAGGATGGGCCTGGCATGACTGCTTGCTCTAGACCTGGCGCTCCAACCTGTCCATTTGTTCACTGGTTTAGTCACTCAACAAGTATTTCTGAAAAGCCCAGCTGCAGCAGGTACTGTTCTCGGTGCTGGAGTAACCAGTGTGTAAGACGGGGTTGCAGCACTCACAGAGTTTACACTGTGGTAGAAAAGGACAATAAACCAACCAGAGAGGAGTCAGTGTGTAAGAGAAAATTAAAATAAGGTGATACGATGGAGACGGATGACACTGGGCTGGGTGGTGAAGGAAGGAATCTCTGAAGCAGTGACAAATTTAAGTGGATCCCTGAATGAGCAGAGTCAGCTGTGTAAAGATGGGGGCAGAGCACTTCAGGCAGGGGCACGGTTAGTGCAAAGGCTCAAAGGTGAGACAAAGTTGGCATGATTGGAGAAGCAAGAGAAAACCAGTATGGCTGGGGAGCCCTGGGTGACAGGGAGACGGGTAGCTACGAGCCAGAGGCAGAGAGGTAGTAGACAGTGCTTCATACGCCAGTGTAAAAGGTTTGGGGTTTGTTTGTTTTTTTTTAGATGTTCGTGAAAAGCGCAAGTAGAAGGGAAAAGCATGATCAGGTTTCTGTTTAAGACTGCTTGGGCTGTGCTTTGGAAAATGAACTGTAGAGGACAGGGATGGAAAGACACTGGGTGGAACTTGTCCACAGGCAAATGTACTGTGAGATCTAGGCTGCGCTGGCATACCAAACTGCAGACTTAGAGCAACCAGATCTAGCTCCACGGATAATACTGCCCGTCCTGGGTTCTAAGTCATTCAGGATCAGAGGAGAGCTGAGCTGATTCTTTAATACGCTGCTTGTGTTCCTCTTAGTTTCACAAACAATTTAGGCAGGTGCACAACCACCTGTTTCCTATCATAACTGGCAAAGGCCTGGCTGTAAGGTTCTCTGAGGCAGGCAAACTGATCTGGCAATAGAGAGTTGAATCCTTACGAAGACAGACAACAGCTGACAGTTTTCGAAGATGTGCAGTGGGATCTAGGGTTGCAGGACTTCTAAAATTTTCCAAAGGAGTATTACTCCTGCACTTATTTTTTATATATGTATGTATTAATCAGCTTGGGCTCCTATAGGAAAATACTACAGGCTGGGTGTCCTAAACACCAGACATTTATTTTCTCACAATTCTGGAAGCTAGGAGTCCAAGATTAAAGTTCTGGCTAATTTGGCTTCTGGAAAAGATCATGCTCCCAGCTTGCAGACTGCTGTCTTCTCACTATGTCCTCACATGGCCTTTACTGAGTGCACACATAGCAAGAGAGTGATCCTGTGTCTCTTCTTATTTTACAAGGACACTAATCCCATTGGATTAGGATCCCACTTTAATGACCTCACTTAGCGTTTATTACCTTCTTATAGGTCCTTTTGCCAAATATAGTCACATTAAGGGTTAGGGCTTCAACATACAAACTTTGGGGGAACATAATTCAGTTCGTAACAATGTGTTATTTTCATATGAATTCCTATTTGTATACACCACACAGATACATGGGATATGAAGAATAATTGTGATCTTAAGGAGTTCAGAAGTCTAGCAGGAGAGATAAACAACTATAACAAAATATGGAATACTATACTAGAGGTATATGTAAATGCACATAGTCCTATTAGAGAAAAAAATGTCAGGGACATTTCTCTACGACATTCTCCCTAGGGAGAATAACTGGTATTTATGTTAAATTTTACAGAGTAAGTGGAAATTCACCAGTGAGGCAGACGAGAAAATCCAGACCTACCTCAAAACCCAATTTCTTTTTTCTTTTTTAAAGATTTTTATTTATTTATTTGAGAGAGAGAGAGCATCAGCAGCGGGGAGGGGTAGAGGGAAAGGGAAAAGCGGACTTCCTGCTGAGGTAGGAGCCTGGTATAAGAGTCAATCCCAGGACCCGGGATCATGACCTGAGCCTAAGGCAGTCGCTTAACTAACTGCGCCATGCAGGCGCCCTCAAAACCCAATTTCTATGAAAAAGGCTTCCCTCTGACTACCCTAGCCTAAAGATATATACCTTTTACTGAGTTTCAAGAATAATTATCATTTACGTAGTTCATTTGGCCATTTAAGCAGTGTTCTGAGGTATGACTTCTAGTATTGAACTATTAAAATCTTTCATTACTTACAACTTTGAATGAGTACATGGCTTGTTTTCTAACCAGAATGTAGGTTTCTTCAAGGTAAGGATCATATCTGATGAATCCTTCAACAGAGTAGGAGCTCAGATAATGAATGTTGCTTTGATTTGATGAGACTGAAGGTCACAGAAGAGACTTAAATGTGAGAATCAGGAGCTTTAAAATCAATTAGGATCGACTCCTCACAAACAAAGAGACTATTACTGGTTAATTTCTCTGGGTCTCACTTTTTTCTGGCTCTTGCAAGCACTAGGCCTCCATGAACATACTAGCGCAATCTCTTATTCAACAATCCCATCTAATTAGGGGTGACTGTAAGGGTTCCAGTCTCTTAATTTTTGATAGTCTTCTTTCTTGTTTAGACTTTATCTAAGCAACTAAAAGGCCATAAAAATTCATTCAATATTATATTTAACATAAAAGCAGGAAAGGGAGGGCAACTAAAAGCAATTCAAGGATCAATCCTTAATTTTAACCTTAAAATACAGTTAAAATCTTTGTTAACATCTAGTACAGCACAGCTAATCGTTCTACTTCAAGTAAACCATAGGGAAGACTAGGACAGGTAACACTGGCAGGCTAATTAAAAAATACTTACTTTTGCCTTCTAGTGATTAGATTTAAACATATGGTTTAAACATTTCACAATACAGTACTTATATATTAAAAAAAATACACCAATGCTAATATAAAACATGTACATTTTGCACCTTCTATTTTGTAACAAAACCTTATCCTAAACAAACAAGCAGGCTAAGCAGCAGCAACTCAATTAAAAAGATACTTTCTCCGACGATTCTGAAAAAGACTAGTTTGGTAACTGTAAAAATGAAAGAAATTAAAAAAAAAAAAAGAAATAGTTCCATTTGAAAAGTGGTTACAGTTCTAGCTTTATAGTGGCAAACTCCTTTGTTAGGTCAAAGTAAATAAATTGGTTGTTAAAAACTAGTGCTAGCAAAAAGTAATTCTGATGTCCAAGGACGGGACAGGCTCCATGACCACAAAACGCTGCCAGCTCTACCTTTTAAATAGAGTTTGCCAAGAGGAGCGTGTTACGAGCCAGGCTTGGCTGAAACAATCCACTGCCCACAAAGCTACTTTAATGTACTGTCTCTATTGAAAATCACAGCAATCCAACAATACATGACGATACTTTCCCATCACTGCAGCAATTCCCACCACAGGCAACACTGTGTCTCCAACAAAGAAGGCTCACATTCTATGTCTGCGAAAACCCCAGTCCTGCCTACTACTGTATGGTTGCCAAGAGGAACATCTGTGTGCTCCACAGTACACAGCACTGGCTCTGTTTTCTCCTTTTTTTATTTCCTAGACAATAAACTGTGTGATTGCTTGGTAAGGAAATTGTCTTTCATTCCTTTCCTCTTCCCTTTTATTTATTTGTTTGTTTGTTTGTTTAACATGACAGTCAAACAACTACATCTGCCATCCATTATTACTTTGAGTCTACATCCTGAACACATAATAAAGTTAATTTGTTTTCTGATTTCATTTGATCTTAGACTTGTGATCACCTAAAAATTGCTGACTTTAAAGTTGAGATCCCTAATACAAAGAGGGTATTCAATTCTCAGAATATTTTAGAATTTTATTTATATTTAGAAAGTCATAAATTCAATAAAATATGAAAGAATGGCAATATATTCTCAAGAATAAAAAAAACTTGTAAACGACAGATACCCTGTAGAAAATTTACAATATAAGCTATTAGTTGCATAAGAATATTACATTTTGGTATTTTATAACACAAAGACTTCTGTTATGTTTACCTTAACCTCAAATCAGTATTTGGGCTTAAAGAAGTTTAAAAAAAAATTAAGGCACAACAAGACATAAATGAATACAGAATATAACTGGGAATTTCTCAGAGATAGATGACATGTTAGGCCCACAACTTCTATCTGCTCCCCAAACAAACAAACAAACAAAAATGCTCAATTTTATTAATAATCAAATAGATGAAAATAAATCTAGATACTTTCGCTATTGATATGATAATATTTGAAAACAGAATACCTAAGTTTGCGAAGGAATAGACTGGCTGGGATTTTAAACCAGTACTACCTTTCTAGGGAGCAATTTGGTAAAATGAGTGTTTATACCAGTTGGCCCACCAATTTTACTTTTAGGATTTTAACCAAAACAAGTGAGAAGAGATGGGCATCAAGATGTTTACTATAGCTTTACTTAGAACAAACAATTTAGAAACAGCCAAGTATCTAACCATAGCAGACTTGTTAAATAAATTAGGATACATCTCTACAAGGAATACTATACAACCAATAAAAATACAGTTTAAGAGACTATATGATAAAAGTATTCTTACTATATAGTTAATAAATGAAAAAAGTAGGTTATAAAATATGAGATATTCTGGAAGACTGAAAAGAAATTAAAGAAAATAAATAAAAATTTTAAAAAACCAAAGAACTAATTTAGACCAAATAAATATTACAAAAATACAAAATGTTATAATCAAATAAATCATTATAAACAAAAAAAATGAGATATGATGGCAACCCACTTTTTAAAAAAATATACTTGCTAGGGCACCTGGATGGCTCAGTCAGTTAAGCATCTGACTCTTGATTTCAGTTCGGGTCATAATCTGAGGATCGTGAGATAGAGCCCTTGTATCAGACTCCATGCTCAGCAAGGAGTCTGCCTGAGATTCTCTTCCTCTCCCTTGCCCCTCTCCTCACTCACATAAATTAATTAATTAAAAAATCATCCAAAAATAATATCCTTGCTCAGAAAAATTAAAATGTTAGTAATCGTATTATTTCATGGTGATATGACCAATTTCTTTATTTCATAATATGCTCTTAGTTTCAGAACCAGTAAAAAGCCCCTAAATTATTGCCTTCTTAAGTAATGCCAAAATTTAATTTATTATCATTAAGGAAATAAAGGATAACTCATTTCTTCTTAAAGATATATTATGTGTTCAGGGCACTGGTTGGCTCAGTCAGTTAAGCATCCGCCTTCTGATGCTTATGCCTTATGCTCGGGTCATAACCCCAGGTTCCTGGGATGGAGCCCTGTGTCAGGCTCCCTGCTCAGTGGGGAGCCTGATTCTCCCCCTTCCCCTGCATCTCCCCCCAACTCATGTGTGCGCACTCTCTCTAATAAAAAATTTTTTAGAAGATACATTATGTGTTTTCAAAACCTGTTCCACTGAAAATCATATAAAACTTCACATGAAAGCTATAGCAAGAGACAAAGAGGAAGGGAGAATTAGTACTTAAGGGACTAGGAATGGAAAAATCTCATAGTTTATCATTTTAAGTAACAGTGGACAATCACAAAATTGTAATTCAGAAAGTTTAATGAAGATAAAGCTGACTTACACTGCTATACATGGCCTGAAAGACCAGTCCATGTGATGTGCATCTCTCAGTTTCAGTACACTGAAACAACAACAACAGATAACTATGATTTGTGTGTGTCATTACTGATAGAAATGGAGTAAGTGGAAAATAATGGAATTTTTAAATTTCTTAAATCAAAGATGATAAAGAGTGTATTTTTACCTTTGGTAAGGTAAAACTGCGTTACACTATAAAACTGAATTAAAGAGGCACCTGTGTGGCTCAGATGGTTAAGCATTTGCCTTCGGCTCAGGTCATGATCCCAGAGTCCTGGGATTGAGCCCCATATCGGGCTCCCTGCTCAGAGGGGAGTGTGCTTCTTCCTCTCCCTCTGCTTGCTTGTGATCTCTCTCTCTGTCAAATAAGCAAATAAAAGCTTTCCAAAAAATACAAATAAAAAATAAAACTGGATTATTAAGAAAATCACTTACCACTTTTATTTTAAAAGGAGTCTTTACAGTAAATTTAGTATGTTTACTCTCCTATGACATCTTGCATAGGAGCCAGAAAGCTACAAAGAGAAATCTATGAGTTCTGAAACCATGTAAAATATGGACTTGATCCCTTGAGTTACATTATTCTTTTACCAAGACACATTTTGTAAACTAGTTTTAAACTACATGGCTATTTGTGATTCTGCTAACCTATGTATTTCTTTAGGAAAATAATAACATAATTTGTTTAAAGTGGCCAAAAAAAAAAAGTGTTTCCAAAGCAGCTGTTAAATAAATGAGAAAGAGCTGTACCCTAGCAAGTGATACTGATTTACTACATGGTGTTTAGAAACCATCACTTTGGGCGCCTGGGTGGCTCAGTGGGTTAAGCCGCTGCCTTTGGCTCAGGTCATGATCTCAGGGTCCTGGGATCCAGTCCCGCATCAGGCTCTCTGCTCGGCGGGGAGCCTGCTTCCCTCTCTCTCTCTCTGACTGCCTCTCTGTCTACTTGTGATCTCTCTCTCTGTCAAATAAATAAATAAATAAATAAACAATCTTTAAAAGAAAAAAGAAACCATCACTTAAAAAATAAATAAATAAATAAATAAATAAATAAATAAATACCATCGTTGGAGGGACGCCTGGGTGGTTCACTCATTTAAGCGTCTGACTCTTGATTTTGGCTCAGGCCATGATATCAGGGTCCTGAGACAGAGTCCCTTGTCAGGCTCCGTGCTCAGTGGGGGGCCTGCTTGAGATTGTCTCCCCTACCATCTGCCCTGGCCCCAAGGGCATGCTCTTTTAAATAAATAAATAAATAAATAAATAAATAGAAACCATCACCAAAAAAGCAATTTAAAAAAAGTACCTGGTTTGTGATCTGGATTTCTCCTCACTATATACAAGCAGAATTCATGTTATATTTTTCAAGTATTATTATTATAAAAGCCAATTAATCTGTTTTTTGTGTTCAGTAGTATACCACCAAGTCATATTCATAAAAAAAGGCATAACAGCAAACTAGATAAATGAAGACCTGTCAACAAATAGTACAACTTTTAAGAATGACAGACACTTTCTGATCCAATTACTAAATAAATGTACTGTGGGGAATGCTTGTCTACCAAGTTAAATGTGGACAACTATTACCAAGACACAGATAGGGGATATGCCACAGAAACACATAGCCCTTCACTGAACATTGGACTTTTTTTAAATGGAGCTTTATTTAGCCCCTACTATTTACATGTTAACTCACTTATTTTCACACAAACAATTCAAAAGTAGATGTTACTATCACCGTTCTCCAAATGAAAAAACTTTCCCAAAGTCATACAGATAAAAAATAGTACAGCTCAAGATTCAAACCCTAATCTCTCTGATTCTCATCCTTGTTCTTTTCACTATGTTACTGGGTCAAACGAAGCAAAATGACTGAATGCTAACATTACAGGACACATTATGGGTTGATGTTTTAGCACTGAATGCCACCAGATCACAAATACTCTACTTGTCAGTGTTTCCTCTCCCCCCAAAGACACTGGTAAAATTCACTTGTTCAAGCAAGTTAAATCCAAACTGAAGTGTCTGACATAAGAAAACTGGTAGATGGGAATGGGGAAAAAGAAGAGAGATGGGGAGGCAAAACATAAGAGACTCTACTGAGGGCTGATGGAGGGAGATGGGTTGGGGATGGGCTGAGTGGGTGATGGGTATTAAGGAGGGCACTAGTGATGAGCACTGGGTGTTGTATGTAAGTGATGAATCACTAAATTCTACTCCTGAAACTAGTATTACACTGTATGTTAACCAACTAGAATTTAAATATAAGCTTAAAAAATTTTTTATAAAAATTTAATGAGGAGAATTGGTAGGACAACTTTTTTGGCAAATCTGTCAAAAATGTACATTAATTAGACTGTCACATTATGACCTAACTGATTTCTAGAGAAACTGGACTATCAGTTCAGTGATATAAATGGATTTTCTGTTCAGGGAACTCTGATTTGATTACATACATAAATTAAAAAAAACCCAAAATAGTGTTTATACTTACAAATATTAAGCGAAGCCAAGCATTTAACATAAAATCTAGGAGTAGAGGAATCTTTGGATACGCTGAGCAACTATGAGAGTGGGAAGGAGGGTGCTGGGCTGTTCTGTGCTGACTACCGCTTCGACTTTCAGTTCTATCCACATGGACCAGCAATCAGCTTCAGAGACACTTACTGAAAGATCAGGACAGAGTTTCTCTAGACATTCCTCAGAATGGATTCATTACCTCACCTGATTTCATTAATACTTTCATCCTTCCTTTCAAGATAATTTTGCTCAGACTGAAAAAAAAGCATCTTTTGTGGTCACACCACATCCTTACACATTTGGAAGCAGGACACTCTTTCAACAAAGTTGTTGCTGGCTGAGAGACACACTGATTCCTTAAGTATCATCATGATGCAGTCAGGCAATCAAATATTTTATGCCATCAATCAGTCCATTATATTTTTGGTCCTTCTGCCTACATGATGGTTTTAAGGCAGAAAGTATACCTAATCAGAGATACACATACTTACTTGCCCTTTTAGATCATTGTGACCATAACTGCATGTAAAAATGTATTGTGCAAGCAATAAATTATTTTTGTAGTAAAAAATAAACAAAAAAATCAGCCTAGTCTCTACCATCATTAAGAAACTGTTACTATGTATTCTGTTAAGGAAACTCCTTTTAAGGAGGGCACCTTTTAGTTTCCTGGTCTCTTTCCACAATGTTCTCAATTCCTCCTGCCATGCCAGAACGTGCCTCTGTTTCCCACATGGTTTTTAGAAGTAAACCACTTCTAAGCTCCTCTCTGCTAGGAAACCAAATAATCTTACTAAGAAATACATGTTCATAAGGGTTGATGAAGCTCTTTATAAAAAGGGCCAGAAATATCAATCCTTCACTTTTAGCAAAGACTTGACGCAGTTGGGGGATGATGGACTGAAGGCTGATGTAGAGGCCTCATCCACAGATATTCTGATCCTTTACAAGTGGAGGGAGATTAATAGATACATATCAAGCAGAAATGTCTGGGAAGAAAACACCAGGTTCTAATTCAGAGGTTCTGTGGCCACTGTTTTTAGAACGTCACATTATTTTCAGATTCTTTTCTCTGTTTTGGAGAGCTGTTGTCACAGGAGCCTTATTCTAGACAAATTATTTCTAAGGTCTCTCCTATATATTATGCTTTTGACATCAGTCTTGCAGAATGAGTTATATACTACAGATTCTGAAAGAACAACAGACAAATGATTAAGAAACCCTGCTGTTATTTCACAGCAAAAGAAACTGTACAGCAAAGCCTTTCTTTCTTCACCATCTCCAAAGTTGCGTGTAGTTTTCCCACAGTATCGGGTTGCTGGTCTAGGTACACACACAACCTAGGTGATAATTCACTTAGATTTAAACTATTTTTTCAAAGGCGACTTTTCCAAACAATGCACCATCTACATTTTAAATGGTAGGTGAAATTCTACCACCACTCTCAAAAAAAGGGGACAAGGAGGTGCATTGTATTGGACAAAAGAAACGGAGGAAAGTATTGACAGTACAAACAATCTATAGTACCCTTGGGGTAGAAAGAATTGTTGAAAAGAGTTTTCTCACACGTGAAAAAGCAATGAAGCTCACAATGTTGATTATATGTCATGATTTTTTGGAGCTAGTATTGAAATACCTGAAAAGAAGCCATCTTTGTAAATATGTATAAACTTTTTCCTACTAATACACAAATCAGTGATATAAACCTATGCTTAAAAATAAAATTTAAATTTTAAATCAGATTAATGAGAAGCTAGGAAAAAATATGTCTTTAAGAAAAAGTGAGACAGGGCACCTGGGTGGCTCAGTGGGTTAAAGCTTCTGTCTTAGGCTCAGGTCATGATCCCAGGGGCTCCCTGCTTCCTCCTCTCTCTCTACCTGCCTCTCTGCCTACTTGTGATCTCTGTCTGTCAAATAAATAAATAAAATCTTTAAAAAAAACAAAAACAAAAAGAAAAGAAAAAGTGAGACATATAATCTTCGGTAGTTAATTTATAAATTTAATAATTTAGAGAAATACATGAAAGAGGTGCCTGGGGGGTGCTCGGTGGGTTAAGCCTCAGACTCTTGATTTCAACTCAGGTCATAATCTCAGGGTTGTAAGATAGAGCCCCATATTAGGCTCCACATCAGATGCCATACTCGGAACAGAGACTGCTGGAGACTCTTTCCCTCTGCCCCTCCCCTGCTCATAATCAATCAATCAATCAATCAATCAAATCTTAAAGAACTACATGAAAATCCTCAAAGCTTCTAGTCCTTCCTCAATTGCAAATGAGGCAGTGTGACATATTGATCCACAACCTCCTTTATTCTTTCAGATCACCAATTGAATAAAGATGCTCAAATACTACAAAGATGTAACTGCTATTCTATTTTCTCTGTATGTAACACATTGTGTTTGTATAAATTTAAGCCAGAAATCTTCAATATTCACTTCCCCACAATACAAAATTGTTAAGAAAGACATCTGCGGAACAAAATAAACTAAATGTAGTCTAAAAATTACATTCTTGAGGCTCTCTGAGATGTCACCTAGTCAAGTCTCCTGCCCTTGGTCCTCCTAAATCAACATGCCGCTTATAAGGAAACACAGCTCTTCCAAGATTTTAAACTTACCTTTTTTTTTTGTTTTTTAAGTCAAATTAGCTAGCATAATCTTGAAAGGTTTGGTTTTAAGTGTTTAAAAGTTAAGTTCATTACCAAAGTCACTTGGAAAACAGTCTCAACAATTTAATCAGACCTAAAGAGAAGGCAGATATATGCATCTTCTGTTTGATTATTCAGCATAAGAAATTATGACTTGGATATTAGAAATCAGAGAGAACGAGATTAAAGGGAAAATTGTTTTCCATGTTCAGGCTCATGCTAATTACTCTGACCAGCTGCTATGGAAGAAGGTAGAGCATATGGGGTGCCTGGGTGGTTCAGCTGGTTAAGCATCCAACTCTTGGTTTTGGCTCAGGCGACGATCTCAGGAGATCAAGCCCTCCGTGGGATAAGCTCCACACCCTCAGCACAGAATCTGCTTGAGATTCTCTCTCCCTTTACCCCTTCTCCTGTGTGTGTGTGCGCGGGCGTGTGTGCGTGCGCGCACATTAAATAAATAAATACATAAATACATAAAATTTTAAAAAAGAAGATAAAGCATAGTATGTGCATTTAACTTATTTTAATGTGGTCAGCTGGCAAGGAAATTTGTTGAGGAGGTTAATAAGTAACCTAAATTGGATAAATCACCTGGAAATCTAAGACTCAAGTAGTGCACACAGCTTCCTACTGGATGACAAGACAGCTGAGCACAGTGAACTTAAAACTGCAGGGTAAAAACTAGAACATATCTGAGTTGTTGAGAAGGTGCAGGGACTGTATTTTAATCCCACAGGAAGTAGGTAAATAGATGGCAACAGAGTCCACCCTAACTCCTTGGCTGACCCAGGCTGCACACTCAAGGAAGTGTGGTGGGAGAAGGGCGGAAATAAAATCACATTTTCAAGAGATTCACAAGTTGTCAATAGCAAAAACAGTGCTTTATACCTACCTCAGCATAGCTCAGTTTCAAGAATTGACTTTCCTCAAATTATAGACATGACTGATATGTCTGGGATTTTGAGAATGAGGATGAATCTCAAAATACCAGAATTATCCCCAAATTTCTGGCTAAATACCCAACTGCAGGCAATGTCTGCATCTTTCTGGTTCTGTAACACTAGTTTCTCTCATGAAATTTCTGTCAACAAAGCTGAGAGGACCAGTCCTGAAACCTAAAGTCAGAGCTGTGAGGGGGTCGATGTGAATTTACCCAACAGTTCTCAAGTGTGTTCATGAACTTTATCTGGGATCTCTGGGAAACACTATACCAGTATTTACACAATTTTATCATTTAAAGTTAATTACCTGGTCTTTTAAAATATTAAAAAATTAATAAATACTCTTAAATTTTCTCACAAACTGTTACAATCATGGTTAATATATGAAAAACTCCTCATATGCTGTCTACAGATAAAAGGAATTTTGGCTTTATAGCCCACATCTGAATAAAACAAACCAAAAACCTAGTTGTGTGTCCCAGTCCTAAATTAGGAAGGGGAGATTCTGAAAAAGAAGAGAAAGGAAGGAAGGAAGGAAGGAAGGAAGGAAGGAAGGAAGGAAGGAAGGATGGATGGAAGGAAGGAAGGAAGGAAAGAAGGGCAGAAGGAAGGAAGGAGGGGCACCTGGGTGGCTCAGTGGGTTAAGCCGCTGCCTTCGGCTCAGGCCATGATCTCAGGGTCCTGGGATCGAGTCCCGCATCAGGCTCTCTGCTCAGCAGGGAGCCTGCTTCCTCCTCTCTCTCTGCCTGCCTCTCTTCCTACTTGTGATCTCTCTCTGTCAAATAAATAAATAAAATCTTTAAAAAAAAAAAAAGAAGGAAGGAAGGAAGAGAGGGAGGAGAAAGAGAAAGAGGGAAGGAGGAATGAAGGGAGGGAGGGAGGGAAGAAGGGAGGGAGGAAGGAAGAAAGGAAGGAAGGAAGGAAAGAAAAGAGAAGAAAGGAGAAAAGAAAAGGCTCCCAGGAGACTCTATTAAAACTACTTCAATATCCTTCCATTAATTATCTACACTTTTAGGAGGAATCAATAGCCCCATTCCATTTGAACTGGCCAAGATCTAAGATTAAAAAAGACTTCCCCTGTCAATTGTCTTTTTCATACTTCTGTTAAATTTTGTTGCTAATACCAAGTGCTATTTCCCCAGCTGTGAAGTCAGACCAGCAGCTGCCTTAGCAAACCATGCCAACACTACACCAGTACATAAAGACAGCTGCCTTGCCTGTCCTTACAGATGAAAGAAGAGTGCTAAAGGCCTAGAAAAATCTCCAGTACTGGCAATGGCTGTGAAGGCAGCTGCTTGCCTATCACACCGTTTATATAGAGTGTGCTATGTGACAATAGCTATAAGAAATGAAGAAAAGAATAAATACAATTAATTTTTACGGATAACACATATTTTCAAATTATTTTATTTATGGGATATTACATTATTTTTGACAATATTTTTTAGATTCCTCAGCATTCTATGCACAGAAGCAAAACATCACTACTTATAAACACATATAAGTCCTAATTTCTATTTTAACAAACTAAGCAATAAAGCACCTTGAAGATCTGTATCCAAAAAATTATTTTAAAATATTTATTTATTTGACAGAGAGAGAGACAGCAAGAGAGAGAGAACACAAGCAGGGGGAGAGGGAGAAGCAGGTTTCCAGCAGAGCAGGAGCCCAACCAGGGTCTCGATCCCAGGACCTTGGGATCATGACATGAGCTGAAGGCAGATGCCTAACAACTGGGCCACCCAGGCGCCCCTTTATCCAAAAATAAAGTTACCAACAGTAATTGATTTTTCTAACATTAGCAATGTTATAAAGCTTCAAATATCTGAGAATCATACCAAGATACAACAGAATTTGAGGCTTATGATGATTTGGTAGGAACTAATATTTTCAAGACTGTTTCTGTTTCATTAAAATGGACCTCCTTCCATACATTCAGAATGGATTAAAAGCCCAAATAAAGTCTGTAGGCAGAACTGATATCTATATTTCTCTTTTAGGAAATATTTTTACTTAAAAAAATACTGACTATACTTGATCACAATGTCTGCAACTTAGTTTGAAATATTAAAATATATACATTTCAGAGGGCAGTCAATTGTAGTCATAATAAAAATCCACAATCTAGGGGTGGCTACTGTAAGAGCCTCTGTTGTCTGCATTTTGGTAGACAACTGACCCTTGGCTAATTAGTACATTAAATGGCAGAGAAAATTTCACTGGTGAAAATATGGGCTGTAACTAGCATGAGTATTAAAAATAGGACCCCATTTTAAAAATAAAAAGCATTTAAGAAATATGGACTGGCTAAACAGTGTTTTAATAACTTGCCCAGGCTTTCATAAAAAAGAAAAGGTAGGAGTTCACTGCAGCATGGATACTTTTCCCTTACAGATGATGCCCCCCTTTAAGTTAAATACTTCTCTATCCAGCCATGAATGTGGAGGATTCTATTTGCCAGTTGCTGGTATTAAGAGGGCAGAATTTTCCCTTATGTGACCACTCTTCTGCCATATGTTAGTCAAAACCTCTCTTGCCAAATACAAAATTTCAAATCAACATACGACTAGTACTATCAAAGCATATTTATTAATAATATAGTTAGACTGATCTGCATAAGAACATATTACTTTACACTAAAATGTATAAAGCATAATAAAGTTTCAATGAAGCCAGTATGTAATTTTGGAAAGTCCTAGCATCCTGGTCACGCAGAAGGCCATTCAGAGATCTGTTATAGTTTATTAGGGAAAAGAATACACACACACACACACACACACGGAGAGAATAACTAAAGAGATGATAAAGCCTGGCCCACAAAGTAATATATTTTATAAATATTAGAGGACTGAGAAGAATAAACGGCCCTTAAAAAAACACCTAAGCATATGTAGGAAACTTGGGATACAATAGAGAAAGCATTTTGGGGCACTGGGTGGCTCGTTCAGTTGGGCATCTGACTCTTGATTTCAGCTCAGGTCATGAGTCATGGGATCAGGGCCCACATTGGACTCTGTGCTCAGAGCAGAGCCTGCTTGAGATTCTCTCTTTCCCTCTGCTCCTCCCCCTACTTATACCCTCCTCCTTTCTCTAAATGAATGAATAAATAAAATCTCTAAAAAAAAAAAACCTCAGTTGAATGAATTAATTAATAAATAAAATCTAAAAAAAAAAAAAAAAAAAGCTCAGTCAGTTAGGTGTCTGGCTTTGGCTCAGGTCATGGTCTCAGGGTCCTGGAATTGAGCCTCACATCAGGCTCTCTGCTCAGTGGGGAGCCTGCTTCTCCCCCTCTCCCTCCCGTTTGTGCTCTCTTTCTCTTTCTCTGTGTCTCTCTCTCTCTCTCGGATAAATAAATAAAATTTTAAAAAAAGAGAGAGAGAGAAAGCATTTTACCTTTATGAACGAAAGAATGGGCTATTCAATAAATCGTACTAGGAAAATTGGCTATATATCTGGCAAAAAGAAATTAGATCCCTATATCAAACCATACATAAAATTAAGTTACATAATGGGTACAGGTTTTCCTTCTGGGGTGAAAACTTTTGGAATTAGGGGTAATGGTTGCATAACACTGTAAGTATGTTAAATGTCACTAAATTGTATACTTTGCAATGATTAAAATGTTAAATTCTATTTTGTTTTTTATTACAATAAGGAAAATAAGTTGCAGATATATTACAAAATGAAAAATCAAGCTTTGAATATAATAAAAACAAGAGAAATACCTGTTTGACTTCAGGGTAAGAAAGGCTTTTCTAGATAAGACACAAAATACTATTATTCCAGCTGCATAACAAAACTACCCTAAAACTCAGTGACCTCAAAGAATAATAATCATTAATTTTGTTCAAGAATCTGAAATATGGGCAAGGCTCAGCAGGGACAGTTCATCTCTGCTCCATGCCATGTCGCTGAGGTGGTCTGACTGGAACTAGAGGATCCATTTCCAAGGCGGCTCACTCATGCAGATGGCAAATTAGTACAGGCTGTTTGCCATCTACGTGTTACCTTGCTGAAGGGCTTGGGCTCCCTCACAGGATGATGGCTATATTCTAAAAACATCCTAAGAGACAGGAAATAGAAGAGGCTGGTTTCCTAAAGCCTGGGCACCCACATCTGGCACCAATGTCACCTCTGTTATATTCTATTGTTCAAGGAATCATTTATCCCAGATTTAAGGGGAGATACAGACTCCCCTGAATGGAGGAATGTCAAAGGGTTTGGGGACCATGTTTTAAGACTACATAGCAACTCATAAAGGAAAAGGCAGCACAACTGACTATATCAAAATTTAAAACCCCTTCATGACAAATTACCATGAAAAAGGTAAAACATGAGATAAATTGAAAAGAGGGAATCTGTAACACATGTAGGAAAAAGTTAATATGCAGAATACATAAAGAACTATAAATCAGTTAGAAAAAGATAAACAAATAAAAAAATACAGGAAGAATATGAACAGTCAATTCATGGAAGAGGGACCTAAATGGCCAACTGATATATAAGAAAGATATTCAATGTCACTTTATAGAGATTAGGAAAAAACAAATCAAAATATCCCACATTAGACTGTTAAAATAAAGTCTAAAAATTCCCTCAATTTTGATGAATATGTGAGAAAATGGGGACCACCATAAACTTTGAATGTAAAATGAAGTCAAAACATTAGAGAGCAATTTGGCAGTATCTAATAAAACAGAGTATGTACACACAGTCTTTGACCCAACGTTTAAGGTTCCAGGTAATGCTAGGCAACAAATGCATTTGTCCTTGCAGACACATATAAAGAATGTTAATGTTCTTAATGTCCATAATAATTAAAAATAAAAAACCACCTAAAAGTTCATCAATAGGGAAAAGTATAAATAATAATTGGAGTATATTTATATCGCAGTTAAAATGAATGAACTAGATCTCAATGTAGGTTCTTAGATTTCAAAAACACAGTGTTGATCAAAATGTTACAAAGTGACATAAAATTAAACACAAACAAAAACACACAAAGCAGTATGTATAAACATAGCAAAAATGTAAGAACTTGAAGTATATGCTACATATTCAAGATGGTAGTTGCCTCTGGAAAGAAAGGTAAATATAAAGTACAGGAAAGCTGAAAAAGTAAGATATCAGAGAAAACTAACTGTTCATTAAAGATTTGTAGATTTGCTGGGAGGCCAAGGATTGTATTTCCAAGCACCCTTACATCTAGATGGGGTCCTGTGACTCTTTCTCACCAATGGAATATGAACAGAAATGAGGCATGTCACATGAAGACTAAGGACCTAAAACAGTGGGAGCACCTTCCACAATTTCTCTTTACTTTTCCATCTGCTTATTATGCATGAGCACTATGACCTTGGAAATCATGTGCTAAAGGTGGTAAAATCCTAAAATGGAAAGAGTCTGGCTCTTTATATCCCCTCATGAAATGCCAGCTACCAACCAGGAATAGTTACATGGCAGTGTTATGTGAGTGAGAAACAGTGGAAAGCCAGTAGAATTCTGGGATTTGTTTCAGTTTAGTTTCACCCAACTATATAAAAGGGGACCTCCATTTTTTAAAAAAAATCTACTAATATCTGTTTCTTTGATTAAAAGAAAGTCTGAAGTAAAATCACCACCATCACCACCAAAATGTCAGAGTTTATTAATTCTAGGTGGTAGAAATTCAGGAAGCTGTAGTATACTATTTTCTGTAGTTTTGCAGTTAAAAAGTTTTATTACGAAAGATTCAACAGAGTTGCCCATTCCTCTAACATTTTACAGGAACACTACATTTTTACTGCAGTTTATATTTCTAATGTGGCATACTCCTGTAAGTTATGTTCTCTACTGTGCCTACCCCAGTTTTCCCCAGATTGTACATAACACTTTCACATCAAGGATTCAACTCAATGCACATGTGCAGCTCCCAAGCTTTCCTCCTTTACTTCTATGTTTATCTGAATAAATGTAAAAACCACATTAATTGTTAAAATAATAGGTAGCGGGTGCCTGGGTGGCTCAGTGGGTTAAGCCACTGCCTTCAGCTCAGGTCATGATCTCAGGGTCCTGGGATCGAGTCCCACATCAGGCTCTCTGCTCAGCAGGGAGCCTGCTTCCCTCTCTCTCTCTGCCTGCCTTTCTGCCTGCTTGTGATCTCTGTCTGTCAAATAAATAAATAAATAAACCCTTAAAAAAAAAAAAAGAGTAGCTTAACATTTTTCAAAATTACATAGAAGAAACTGCATGGTCTAAAAAGCTATGGGAGAATAAAAGAAAAAAGCAAGTCCATGCACATAATCCTGTGCAAATTAGAAGAAAAAGAATTTAATATATGCCAAGTGCTATTACAAGTCAATATTTTTAGTATTAACTCCTTAAGTCCTTAAAACAACCCCATAAGGTACATCACTGTAAAGCCCCATTTTATAATGACAGTGAAAGAGACTGATGAAAAATTTTTCTAAAACTACTAAACCTGGTTTGTGTTAGGGACCAATCCAAAAAGGTCTAACACAATTTCGAAACCAAATTTCACTTATCCAAGATTCTTAAGATGGAAACCTAAAAACCCTCCTTGACCCTCATGTTCCATTTTAAACACAATTCCATTGCTTACTCTTTTAGAAATATTTCATGAACTCATTCTTTCCTTTACATCCCAATGCCACTGCTCCAAGTTAAATCATCCAAACATTACACCCTGACAATGGCGATAATCTGTTACCTCTCTTCTGGGTTCACCTCATCCTTCTTCCACCTGAAAATTAGCAACTAGATCTGTTACTTAAGTAACCTGTATAAAATGCTTACCAGTGGGATATAACCATATTCTATTACCTTACTTCTCAGGCTTGTTTTGAGAATTAGAGCTACTTAACACATATAGCAGAGTGCTTGGCACACTGCAGAAACTCAAGAAATGTTAATGACTTTGAAAAGCAAGAATTTTCAACCCTATTTGATAGAGGAGCTAAGCAGGCCAGAGAAGTTAAAATAATTTAACTGAAATAACTTGATAAGTGGCAGAACCAGGTTTGAACCAAGATCTGTCTAGTTCCAAAACATATATATTTCCACTATAATCTTGCTTCCTAAATGCTTTTTTCCAAATTAAAATTTCAAAAATAAATTTCACTGTAACTTGAGGAGGTAATGAAAATCATGCTGTTATATTTCTTTTTAAATTTAGCAACAAAGAAAAGCTTTTTAATAAGAGAAGCACCGGGGTGCCTGGGTGGCTCAGTTGGTTAGGCAACTGCCTTCGGCTCAGGTCATGATCCCGGGGTCCTGGGATCAAGCCCCATGTCGGGCTCCTTGCTTGGCAAGGTGCCTGCTTCTCCTTCTCCCTCTGCCTGCTGCTCTGCCTGCTTATGCTCTCTCTCACTCTCTGTCAAATAAATAAATAAATTTAAAAAAAAAAATAAGAGAAGCACCATTCTGGCCAATGTATTTAGAAAACAGAAATAAAAAGCATAAAAATTGGGAAGGGGAGACATGTTTTGTTTGCAGGTATACTCCAAGGGTACAACTATAAAGGCTTTCACACTTCATATATTCTTTCAAACAACACTTTTATATCGTCAATAAAACATATGCTTACTTAATTTTTTGGTGGTGATCTTTATTTTTAAGTAGTTTGAATTAAACAAAGCCCCTGGTCTTGAATTAAACAAAGTACCTGAGCCTTTCTCAACTGCGGTTCACCAGAGAATTAATTAAGCCCTATAGAAAATGACTTCAATGACTTTCTTCTCAATTCTCCCAAGAATGATAAGAATAGGAAGTTAATTTATTATATAAAATGTGTTAGGACATTAGGGCATAATTCTCTAGCAAAATCTTTATTGAAAATATTACCTGGTAATTCTTTCGAAATGACCTAGGTAATACATTGCTAAATTTATCTGAAACTGTAATATATGTAACAATTATTAAATGTCTTAGGTATATGAGCCAAAATAAGAACAATTTCACAAAAATCTAAAAGCACCTTTACTAATATAGTTAGAATAAATGTCTTGTGCTATCTGAGGTAAAATTTTGAGTGTAGGGACTTTTCCTACTAGCTGACAAGTGTTAATCAGTGTTAAATAAATAAATCTTTGCCGTTACTCATCCTGGAGTTTCCAATGTGAATTCAGAACATCTGCTCTTGTGAGCTGCACTTTGGGGCTAATATTCCAAACTACTACCTTTTCTCTGGTCATGGCTTCTTAATGCCAGACACTGGTGATTCCCAACTTATTATCTACTTTTCCCTCTTACTTCCATGTCTTCCTTTCTGACAAAGCCCCATTTTGTTCAGGAAGCCACCCTGATATTTGTCAGGGGTGGCTGGCCATAGTCTCAATCCCAAGGACATCTTAGCACTGGTTTAAGAGGAGTATGATCAATGCTGTCACTCAGGCCTCATGCACCAAAAGGCCCTGTACTTGGGGTTTAATGCTCTGTGGTCGCCGACCCGAAATTCTTAAGAACTTTATCTTTGCATTTGTGTTTTATAAGTGAAATATGATGAAACAATGGTACATGTATTGGAGCCCTGGCTTATGTGGTCCTCAGCTACCCTCTTCCATCCCAAACGGGTGGGGAAAGTCCATGTTCCACTGTCACCCACCGTCCATAGTGGGGGCCTGAGCACACATGTAGATTGGACACCTACTCTTAAGAATGTCAGTGCACCCCTGGGGCTAATAATACATTATATGTTTATAAAAATTTTTTTAAATTATTTAAAAAAAAAAGAATCTCAGTGCAAGAGGAAAAGGTAGCCATTCCTACCTCGAGCTGATGGTGCCATGTTCCACGGGTTAACTGGCTGGCGCCTCCCAACCAACCCCCCCCACCACACACACACACACTAGAGGTATCTCTGTGCATCCTGGCACACAGGCAGCAATCCCTTGTGGTTGCTCTGCACTGTGGACCGGGGTGATGGGCTCAAGGGAAGAGTAGATTAATTTCCCTCCCCCTGGCCTGGATACCACATTTTCAGTTTGCACTGAACCCTGTTAATTTTGTAGTGAGCCCTGTAAGATAGTGTCTGAATCAGTCATGGTGGTCTCTCCCCCAGTCAATGACTGTCTTTACCTAGACACATAATGAAATTTTGGAGATATATGAAAAAATATCTTCAGGGGAAGTACTAGGAAAGTTTTCTTACTCTTAAAGGAGACACAAGAAAGAGAAGCCTACTTTTCTGCGTCTCTAAGTTGTCAATTCCTGACATCCTCACTGCTATTTTGTAACGTAAAGAGATCATGCCCAAGTATAAATCTGCCTGGGTAGGAGATCCTGCTTCCAAAGATGGAGGACCTAGGGCTCTTATCACAACTAAATTACAGCCCCGCCTCTGGATTCTTTGTTATGTTTGGTTAATAAATCCCTTATTGTTTATGATAGTTAAAGTGAGGTTTTCTGTTAATTGCAGCTGAAAGCATTCTAAATGCTGAAAATAACTTGACACATAAGACATATACTTTCAATAGTAATACAAATTTCAAAAGAACCAAGCTCATCAACCTTGGAAAATAACTGTCCATCCCTATGACATATTCCCAGCCTCCCTTTCCCCAGGTGAATTTTATATATTACATAGCCCATATTTTAAAATCAAACCAAAGATACCCACTTTTAAAACTTAAGACTATTTGCACCAGTTTCTAAGATTACAGATAAAATTTTATTCATACAAATTGGGATATACTATCATGATGGACTTAACATGCAATAGTAGAAAGAAAACTACATTTCTAGTAAGCCTACTTTCTCTTCCTACCCAGCCTTCCAATATCCAGCCCCTCATCAATGAGCTACATACCACATAAATGGAAAATAAGGACAAACATATTTCCACTGGAAATAGAAATGCACTCAACTTGACAAGAGAATGATATTAAAGAGTTTTCATGTAGAGGTAGAAATGTTTTTCCTATAGAATATTCTGGTGTCAAGATTCAAAGGTGCTGGGGAGTGCCTGGGTGGCTCAGCTGGTTGAGAGCCCCCAGGTCAGGATCTCTGGTTGTGAGATCTAGCCCTGCATTGGGTTCTGTGCTTCACATGGAGTCTGTTTGAGATTCCCTCTCTCTCCCTCTTGTGACTGCATTCCCCATCTCTCTCTCTCAAAATAAATAAATAAAACCTTAAAAATAAAATAAAATCCAAATGGGCTGGAACCTCATCACCACATGGCAAGATAACCATCCCAGAGAGTACACCAACGAAGAAATCCCAGTTCTCACTAGTGGATTTCTTCCTACCTCCTTGCATCAGGGTCCTGGCCATGGGTAAGGGTCCTACACCCTCAAAAGAGTTCCTTATTTCCCATGGGGAGTTTCTCTGCTACAGGAACCATCAGTTCAATATAATGATTGGGCCTCTCTTGAGAGCTGACTAGTTCTGGAAGACAAATTATCTGTTCCCAGATAATAATAAAGAGAAGACTGAATAGTTACAGTTAAAATTAGATAAACTCGATAAATTTGTTAGGTAAAGCACACAAGAGTAGCCCAGGGACAAACATTTCATCTGATTTGGGCGAGAGCAGGAAGGATTATAATCTCTTGCAAAAAACCAAACCAGTTAAAACACATGATTACAGCTTTCTAAGGGAAAACGTTTGGTAGTGAGAAAATTATTAAACATTCTTCAGAAGCCATGGAGCTGAAGTCAGTGCACTAACCAACAGAGCAGCTGTCAATGCAAAGGAGGTTCCTGTGATAATCCTGTTCTGACCTCAGACTCCAGCCTGAGAACCTGTCAGAAAGGTGCTCTCACAGTGGAAGACAACAAGCAGCAGCTGCTTGCGGTCAGCGGGCTGCAGCCATTTCTCTCCTTTTAAAAAATACAGTGCCCCTCCAGTTGTAGATTTCATGACACAAGGGGTGTGTGCAGTTCTCCTCGTCACTGCAGAGGACAGTGAGTTCTCAGTTCCATTAGTACACTGCTCTCAAGAGCAGGGTGTCCACCAGACTCTCTTCAGGGCTTGGAGCTGCATCTGTACAGACAGATGCGTAAAGTTCTAGTAAGACAACTATCCTTTCGCAGATAAAAGGGAGTTTCCCAGTTAAAAGAAAAGTTAAAAATTAATAATTCATTGATCTCATTTACACAACTGAAACAAAAATGACTTTTAGAATTTCTTTTAAGTGAACTGAGGCAAGAAATGAAATAAAAAAGGCTGAGGGAGAGACGGCAAATTATATATTATAGAGAGCCAGACAGACTGATACATCTAAAGACAGATCATCAGTTTAGAGAAGCATGATAGAGACATGCTGATACATCCTTTTAATTTTGTGATGGTCATTTGTGTAACAGTGCTATGTTGAGTAAGATCTCCCCAGCAGCAACATTTCCAATGGTTTCTCTCTGATCTGTCCCTTTTATATTTGTCAGCTGAAGGCGGGGAAAGTCATGATGAAGAATAAGGGAATTAACATGCTTGTGCATTCTTCCTGATACAACTACACAAACCCCTTACAATGCCTGACCAGAGTGACCGCTCCACTGGTCTCTTTCCCAACTTTCACTGCTATCCTCCCACCCCCAACAAGTGGTCATTTCTCTTATCTCATAGGCAATAATGCTATTAAAAATACCTGTGGCTTTATTTATTCTACACCTATTGATGCTACATATAGTATAATGGTTAGTTTTATGTGTCAAATTGACCCAGTTATTTAATCAAACACTAATCTAGGTGTTGCTCTGAAAGTATTGTGTTGAGACTGGGTTAGCTGACAGTTTATAATCACCCTTGATAATGTGAGTGGGCCTCATCTAATCAGTTGAAGATCTTAAGAGCAAACTCCCAAGTTTTCCGAAGAAGAAATTCTGCCTCAAGATCAAGATAAAGTAAGCTAGAGAAAAAAAGTAATTAAGAAAATCATAAGAAGGAGAAAAGACATATACAACGTCTTCTGCAGCATCAACTCCTGCATCAGTTTTCAGCCTGCTGACTTGCTCTGCATATTTTAGACATGCCAGTCTCCACAACTGTGTGGGACAATTCCTTAAAATAAATCATCTATAGCTGTATCTCTATCTCCTATTGGTTCTTTTTCTCTGGGGAACCCTGACTCATAGAGATGGTAACACCAACTTTTCTATTTTGTGAATAGACAAGCTAAATTTCCAATCTATGATGGGTATCCTGTCAGGACTGAGAGACTGATTCCAGGTGCCATAAGAGACACAGGAGCACATAGGCTCCCTGGTCTCATGAGGACTGAGCTCACTACACTAAGGTTTAAAACTTTTATGCCTGTAACTGGCAGCTTTCTTTACTATAACATCTCAACTGGATTCTCCCTGGCCAGAGAACTACAGAGAAAAAGGGTGTCTCCTTTCCCTTTTCCTCCATATCCTTTGCTACATTTGATTCTAATTAAAGCTATATCTAGGGGACGCCTGGATGGCTCAGTGGGTTAAGCCTCTGCCCTCAGCTCAGGCCATGATCTCAGGGTCCTGGGATCGAGCCCCGGATTGGGCTCTCTGCTCAGTAGGGAGCCTGCTCCCCCCCCCCTTGACTGCCTCTCTGCTTACTTGTGATCTCTCCCTCTCTCTGTCAAATAAATTTTTAAAAAATCTTAAAAAGAAATTTAAAAAAATTAAATTTTAAAAAAGCTGTATCTATATCTATAGATATGCCTATAGATATATATCATATATAAACAATAATGATAAAAATACATATAAATAATATACAAATATTAAAGATATATCATGTATTTTAACTTAATCTATATATTAAATATACAGTTATATATAATATGCACTTGACCCATTGAACAACACCAGTTTAAATTGTGTGGGTCCACTTATATGTGGATTATTTTGATAAATACGTTATAGTATTGTATATGTCTTTTCCTTATGATTTTCTTAATTACATTTTTTCTTTAGCTTACTTTATTGTAAGAATACAGCATATAATACATGTAACATACAAAATATGTGTTAATTGACTGTATATTATGTTATCAGTAAGGCTTCCAGTCAACAATAGATTATTAGCAAAGTTTTTGGAGAGTCAAAACTTTATACACGAATTTTTAGCTTCACAGGGGCTAGTGCAGCTAACTCTGGACTGTTTCAAGAGTCAACTATATATATTTTTTATACTTAACTTTTAAAAATACGCATACAGAGTGTGGTACTTTTCTTTCTTGAAAATACAATAGGAAGATATATTCAGCAAAACCTTGATTTTATCAAAAACTTAAGAGGATGGGGCCTCTAGTTTACTGAATTTCCTGGGTTACTGGAAATGTCTACTTTCTTTGTTGGACATATTTAAAAATAGAAAAGGAGGCGGGAAAAGCAAATAGTAAAATGTTGATTTAAACAGAAATATATGAGTAATTACATGAAATGTAAAAGGTCCAATTAAAAGTCAAAGATTGGCAAACTGGATAAACAAAGCCCAAGGAAATGCTGCTAAAAGAGCAACACTTTAAATAGATAGAAGACATAGAAAGGTTGAAAGTAAAAGCATGGGAAATGATACACCACATGAATGCTGACTAAAATAAAGCTGGTGTAGTGTTATTGATAAAAGACAAAATAGACTTAAAGGTGTGAAGCATGAGTAGAGATAGAAAGAAATATTTCATAATGACAAGTAGACCAATTCTACCAGAAAGATAAAAATGTTCTAAATTTTTAGGCACCTAATAATATACCCTCAAACTATGTAAATCAAAAACTGACACAAGTTAAGTAGAGAAATGGGCAAATACAGAAACACAGTAGCTACTTTATCAGTACTAACATACCAAGCAACTTAAAATTACATAAGTTTTTTTTTAAGGATTTGAAAATCTAAACACAATTAACAGTATTTTATCAACTGACATAGGTCAGCTACAGTGCCCAACGAGTTAAGAATACACATCTATTTTTATTTTTTTTTTTAAAGATTTTATTTATCCATTTGACAGAGAGAAATCACAAGCAGGTGGAGAGGCAGGCAGAGAGAGAGAGAGAGAGGGAAGCAGGCCCCCTGCTGAGCAGAGAGCCCGATGCGGGACTCAATCCCAGGACCCTGAGACCATGACCCGAGCCGAAGGCAGCGGCCTAACCCACTGAGCCACCCAGGCGCCCCTCACATCTATTTTTCAAATGTACATGAAACATTTTCCAAAGCTGACCACAAGCTAGGCTACAAAGTAATTTTTAACCAATACATCTATAATATTTAAGATACTATGGTATTGGTGCAGGACACATAAACAGACCAGTAGTACAGAAGAGAAAATCTAGAAACAGACCCACTCACCTGTAGCATTTAATTTCTGAAAAAGGCAGCACTGCATAGAATGAGAGAAAGTAAAGGGGTTTTAAAAATGGTCCTGGTGGGGACGCCTGGGTGGCTCAGTCGGTTAAGTGGCTGCCTTGGACTCAGGTCATGATCCCAGGATCCTGGGATCGAGTCTTGCATTGGACTCCTTGCTCAGTGGGGAGCCTGATTCTCTCTCTGCCTCTGCCTGCTACTCTGCCTACTTGTGCTTGCTCTCTCTCTCTGACAAATAAATAAATAAAATCTTAAGAAAAAAAAAAATTGTCCTGGTGGAGCACCTGGGTGGCTCAGTAGTTAAGCGTGTGCCTTCAGCTCAGGTCACAATCCGAGTCCAGGGATCAAGCCCCACATGGGGCTCCCTGTTCAGCGGGGAGCCTGCTTCTCCCTCTCCTGCTGTGTCTTTGTCAAATAAATTTTAAAAATCTTCAAAAAAAATGGTCCTGGAGTAATTAGGTAACCATATAAAAAATAAAATTTGACTTCTACATCATACCATACTAAAATCAATCCCAGGTGGATTTTAGAGCTCTATGTAAATGGTTAAACAAGGAAACTTGCAGAACTTTAAAAAGATCTTATCTTTGAGAGTAAGGAGAGATTCTTAGACTGAAAACAGAGAAAACTACATACAGAAGATGAAAATATTGAACTACTACCTCTATTTACCAAGATGCCACTAAAAGAGTGAATAGGAAAGCCACAGAGTAGAAAATATTTTAAACCTATATAACTCACAAAGGGCTGATACCCAGAATATACAAAGAAATCCTACAAATTTTTTTTTCAAAATGACAGAAAAGCCTATAGACAAACGAGCAAGTGACTTAAGTATCACACACACATATACACAAAAAGAATTTCAAAATGAAGTTCTCACTCTCGAAGAAATACAAATTAAAGCTTAAATGAAGTAACACTACCATTTTTTAAAAAAGATTTTATTTATTTATTTATTTGACAGAGAGAGATCACAAGTAGACAGGCAGGCAGAGAGAGAGAGGGAAGCAGGCTCCCTGCTGAGCAGAGAGCCCAATGTGGGACTCGATCCCAGTACCCTGAGATCATGACCTGAGCCGAAGGCAGCGGCTTAACCCACTGAGCCACCCAGGTGCCCTAACACTACCATTTTTTTAAGACTGATAATAACAACTATGTGAAGTAGCTGGGACTCGCATTCACTCCTGGTAGGAGTATATTTCCTATAGCCTTTTTAAAAAACCATTTGGCATTATCTTCTAAAGTTGAATATATGCATACTCGATGATGCAGTGAATTTTTACTCCTATGTGTGTGTGTGCACACAGATACACTAAAAAACATGTAAAACATTAACAGCAATAAGTATCAAAATAAGAAGTAACCCAAATATTCATCAATAGTAAGTTATGGTATAGTCATACAGCAGTCTATTATCCAGTAATAAAAGTGAATATACTACCGTCATGCACAGCAATATGGCTTGTGTCAACAGGCTAACAAAATAATCTAGATCTAAAATACAGCTACTATATGATTCCCCTTAAATAAAGTTAAAAACCAGCCAAATTAGCCTATGTTAGTAGATGGCAGGATAAGGAAGACTTTTCGCAAAGGAGAAAAGAGGTAGTAACTGGGAGGGGCACATGCAGGTCATGTGAGGTACTAGTAATTTCCTATTTTTTTTTTTAAATGGGTGGTGGTAACATATGTGTGTTCACTTTGGGATAATTTGTTAAGCTAGATACTTTGGACTGGTACACTTCTCTGTACATACCATATTCTTCAATTAAAATGTTAAAAAGAAGGAGAAGACGACAAAAAAGAAGAGCTGCCAACCAAAACTAATAACTACTCTGACCAAGTAATTTATCAAGGAAAAACCAGCAAGCAGCTTTCACCACAGGCTTCTTACACGGTAACAGTCAGTCACTGTACCTAAAGATCATTTCAAAGGCTTCCTCTGACACAGGCCTGGCAGGTGATACTGGATGCTGGCTGGGCCCTCAGCTGGGGCTGTCACCCAGAATACCTAGAGCTGGCTTCTCCACTTGGTCTGGGATTCCTCATGGCATGGTGGCTGAATCACAAAAGACACAAAGCTAGGTGAAGACTGCACTGCCTTTTCACCCAGTCTCAGAAATCATGTCACTTCCTCAGTCACATCTACCACACCGTATTTGTGAAAAGTAAGGCAAGCCTATATTCAAAAGGAAGGCAATCAGACACCACCTGTAGATGGGAGGAGCATCGAAGAATTTGTGGACATTTTAAAAAATCACCACAGTCTGATGCTGCTCACAAATTATTCACACTCCTCTCAGAAGCAAAATGCAGGGCACCTGGGTGGCTCAGCCTCTGCCTTCAGCTCAGGTCATGATCTCAGGGTCCTGGGATCAAGTCCTGAATCGGGGTCTCTGCTCGGCAGGGAGCCTGCTTCCTCCTCTCTCTGCCTGCCTCTTTGCCTACTTGTAATCTCTGTCTGTCAAATAAATAAACAAAATCTTTAAAAAAGCCAACAACAACAACAACAAAAAAAGAAGCAAAATGCACTCATTCCCTCCTCCAAGATCTTCATGAAGTCTCATTCATTACGATGGCACTAGACCATGGTTCAAGGTCCAAGATCTGATCATCTAAATCAAGTCCAGGTGCAGATGAGGGTCCCTGAGTATAGTTCCAAGGAAATGGATCCTTTATTACTATTCCTCTTGATATGAAGATCTATAAACTAAAAAACCAAATTATATGCCTGTACACATAAACACCCAACTTACAATGGTGGGACAGGCATAGGATAGCTGCTAAAGACACTCTGTTCTAACAAGGCGGAACCAGGAGACACAGCAGATTCTAGTCCACAGCAACTCTGAAATCCAGGCAACGTTGCCACTTGTTTACTTAGGACTCGGTCCTACTATCTGGGAATAAATGACTCTCTATGGCTTTCCACGGCCCTCTGGGTTCTTGGATTCTTCCTAAGAATTATGATTCCTTTTTCAAAAAGTGTAGCCTGCATTTACAGCTGAGTAGTGGTTCTCTCCCTCTCCTCAGAAATCCAGGATTCAAATCCATCTTCATTTTAGACTATCTCTGTACATTTAGTCAAAGCTGGCAGTGCTTTCTCCACTACAATTCTCTTAAGGACTCTGTGAGTTTTCTATGAGTCATATTAGGGGCTCACTCCATTATACCAAAGTTAACACCCACAAATCTTGTTGAGATTAGCCCCTCTGTACCTTTACAACTGCTATGAAAAAATGTCCTTAAAAATATTGGAAGCTTAAAAAAAAAAAAGAAAGAAAGAAAGAGAAAGTATTAGAAGCTCTATTTAATTTCTAATGAAAGACAATGTTTGAAGCACACCCTTAAGATTTCTAGGAGGGCATTTTTCAAAAAGTCTGTAAGACACCACCTTACATCACTCTGAGGTCCTGAAAAAGGGTTTTACAGTGACATCTTCAACTTCATCTTTAGATCATGTTTTCCTGAGAGCACCCTTGGATTCCATCTCTTTGCCCAAAGCCATTTCTTAATTTTAGAATCATTTACCCTCCAGAGAGCCTTGGAATGAAAAAATAAGATTATATTTGAACCCAGGAAATCTTGCCTGATTTATATTTAACATCTTATTTTTTTTTAGTTCATCTCTCTTCTCTCCTCATTTTATGTAGAAGAAGCAGCCAGGTAGCACCTGTCACCTCTGCCTGGAAATCTCCTTAGCAAGATCATCTGATTCAGTAGGTACATTTTCTACTTTCCATTTTATTGCAAGTGATTATGTCACCAAGCTTTCCTCTAATGTATAACAAATGCCTCCTTCCCTTCAACTTCCAATAACATTTAAGCCTTCATGATGCCCTTTGAGCTTCCACTAACATATCAAGGTCCTTACAGCTTCTGTCCACTGTCTGGTTGCAAAGCCAATGCCATAGGTTATTTTTACAGCAGCAATTCCACTTCCAGATACTCAAATCTGTGCCAGTTCTATTGCTATATAAGAAACCACTTTAAAATTTAGTGGCTTAGAATAAAAACAATCATATAGTTTATAAACCTATGATTCCAATCAAATTTCAAAACAGAGGTTTTGGTTGAAATATTTGTTTTATGTGTCATGTTGACATCCCATAAATAAGGATGACAATTTTTTAGTACTTCTTAGTTATCACTGGACAGTATTAAAAATATATTTCTGAAAATCAAGAGTAGCTAACATTTATTGAGTGCTACTAAACCTTTCAGCCTCCGATTTTCCAAAGGAAAGCAACATAGGACCAAAGCTGCTGGAATGGGACTCAAGATTTTTACATTTAGTCTTCGTTTTACCTCATATTATCTGACTTTGACAAAAGTCACTGAATCTTAGTTTCCTCAATTAAAAAGTAAAAGGCTATACTGAATATTTCCTAATTTCTTTTTTGTGCTTACAATGAATGCTTATAAAAATTAATCAGATTAAGTAATAATTAAACAGTTCTCAAAACTGTTCCATAATGAATTTAGTAAAGGCCCTTGGCAACAGGGCCTATGCTTGCCTTCGTGAGCAGCTCCCCTCCTGCCGTAGCTCCTGTCACATGAACCCTGAGCTCTGAGATGAACTGTGCCACCTGCAATTCTTGAATGGTCTGGGCTTGTTTTGTTTGTTTCCATCTGGTCCCTACACCTTGGCATAAGCTATTCCTCTCTAACCAGAGGGCCTTTTCTCTCTGGCACATTCTCTTTTCCCTTCAACTTTGACCAAAGTCCTCTTCTCAAGGAATCTCCAAAGTATCTTAAAGAATCTTAAAGTAGAGCACAGCACTTTCTTTCCCCATCCCCCAAATGCTAGTCAGCTATATAAAAGAAGAGCAGTATCTTTACAACATCAAGTATGACACTGCCAAGCTTGTGGCATGCTTTTGCTTTTGTCTGTCTACTCTATTAATGATGAGACACTAGGGGACAGGAACTATGCTCTGGTCACCTCTGTATCTTTAACATCTAGAACAGTATCTGACATACACTAGAAAACCAACAAATGTCTGCTAAATAAATGCATTTTAACTCTCCCCATAATGTAGCCCAAGAAGCCACAAAGTCTATTAAGTAGTCAACTTTCAGGACTATATAGATTAACACTGCTATATTGTGGGTACTGTTATAAGATATTAAAATCAAGCTAGGCGAATGGTTTAGTTCACATATAACAGATTTATTCCTCTCAAGTAGTGTACACTTTGGGAGAGGTTATATATTTTGAGGTTATTTTCAGAATAGCACTCCACTTACAGGTACTAAAATCTATGCCAGTCACCTATCACCTATATAAGAAACCACTCCAAAACTTAGCATGTAGTTTATAAATCTATGATTCCAATCAAACTTCAAAACAAAAGTTTGTAAGCATAGAATATTAGTAATTTTTAAAAACTATGATTTGAAAATACTTCCTATTACTACAACTTTTAAAACTCTTTATTGAGATATAATTCATATATCATAAAATTTACCCATTTAAAATATACAAAATATATAATATAAAATATATAAATATATGATATGTGTATTACATATTTATATAACATACAAAATATATAATTCAGTGATTTAGTATATTTGGTATATTCACAGAGTTATACCATTATTACCCCCTTCTAATTTAGAACATTTTCATCATGCCAAAGAGAAGCCCTGTACCCATAACAGTTACTCCCCATTATTTTCACTCTCTATCAATTTGCCTATTCTAGACATTTCATAAAAATGAAATCATATAATATATAGTTCTTTGAAGACTGGATTATTTCATTTAGTATAATGTTTTCAGGGTTCAGTCGTGTTGTATTACAACTTTATCTTTTGCAATATTTTCAAAAGTAAGAGCTAGAAGAGAAAGATGTTATCATCACTTTTGAAAATCTCCCCCACTTAGCATAATACAAAAAGAGATACCTGAGTGAAGGAGAAAATGCTGAGATTCAAAGGAACTCCAGAACTGTTTTAAAAATAATTTTTAAGAACTGGACCACTTTCGAGATGCCCGGCTGGCTCAGCTGGTAGAACGTACAACTCTTGATCTCCGGGGTATGAATCTGAGCCCCATGTTGGATGTAGAGATTACTTAGAAATAAAATCTTTCAAAAAAACAAAAACCTGGACCACTTTCTTACCAAAGACAAAAATAAATTCAAAATGGATTAAAGACCTTAATGTAAGACCTAAAACCATAAAGTTTCTAAAAGAAAACACAGGCAGTAAACTCAGGGATGTCAGCCTCAGCAGTATTTTTCTGGATGTGTCTCCCCAGGCAAGGGGGGAAAAAAAAACAAACAAACTACAAAAATAAATAATTGGAACTACTGTAAACTAAAAGGCTTTTGCACAGCAAAGGAGACTATCAACAAAACAAAAAGGAGGGGCGCCTGGGTGGCTCAGTGTGTTAAAGCCTCTGCCTTCAGCTCAGGTCATGATCCCAGGGTCCTGGGATTGAGCCCTGCATGGGGCTCTCTGCTCAGCGGGGAGCCTGCTTCCCCCTCTCTCTCTGCCTCCCTCTCTGCCTACTTGTGATCTCTGTCAAATAAATAAAATAAAAATCTTAAAAAAAAATACCAAAAAGGCAACCTAATGAAGGGAAAAGATATTTGAAAATGATCTGATAAGGAGTTAATATCCAAAATATATAAAGAACTCATATAACTCAACACCAAAAAACATATATCTGATTAAAAATGGGCAGAGGACCTGAATAAACATTTTTCCAAAGAAGACATACAGAAGATATGTGTACAACAGATAAATGAAACAATGTTCAACATCACTAAATATGAGGGAAATGTAAATCAAAACCATGAGATACTACCTCGAACCCAGCAGAATGGCTAGTACCAAAGACAGTAAGTAACAAGTGTTGACAAGGATGAGGAGAAATGGAAAGCCTTATTTTGTTGTTAAGCTACCAGCTTTACAGTTGGTAAAAATGTAAACTGGTGCAACCACTATGCAAACAGCATGGAGGTGCCTTAAAATTCACACAATTCAGTAATTCCACTTCTTGGTGTCTACCTGAAAACAAAAGAAACACTAAGTCAGAAAGATACACACACACACACACACACACACACACACACACATACATATGTATATGTATGTGTGTGTGTGTGTGTGTGTGTGTGTATATATATATATGCCCCTATGTTTACTGCAGTATTATTTACAATAGCCAACATAGGGAAGCAACTGATGGGTCCAGTGATGCGTGAATGGATAAAGAAGATGTAGTATAAATATACAATGGAATATTAGTCACTCACAAAAAAGAATGAGATCTTGCCATTTGTAAAGACATGGATAAACCTAGAGGGTATTACACTAAATGAAATAAGTCGGACAAAGAAAGACAAAAATCAAATGATTTCACTTATGTGTGGAACTAAAAAGTAAAACAAACAGCAAAATAGAAACAGACTCATAAATATAGAGAACAAACTGGTAGTTGCCGGCAAGCAGGGAGCATAAGGGAGATATGTTAAATACGTGAGGGAGATTAACAGGTACAAACTTCCAGTTACAAAATAAATAAGTCCAGGGTAGGAAACGTAGTCAACACTGTAATAAGTCTGTATGGTGACAGACGGTGACTACACTTATCATGATGAGCATTTTGTAACGTACACGACTGCCAAATCCTGTTGTTCACCTGGCACTGATACAATATTATATGTTAACAACACTTCAGTAAAAATTAAAATTGTTTAGAGGCACCTGGGTGGCTCAGTCATTCAGCATCTGCCTTCAGCTCAGGTCATGATCCCAGGGTCCTGGGCTCCAGCCCCGCATCAGGCTCCCTCAGTGGGAAGTCTCCCTCTCCCACTCCCCTGTTTGTGTTCCCTCTCTTGCTGACCCTCTATCAAATACATAAATAAAAATCTTTAAAAGAAATTAAAATTTTTAATAAAAATAAAAATAATTTGTATTGCTAAATGATTTTACTTGTTACACTAAACAGTTTTTAAAAGACTGATAAAGAGTCACTAACTGAGAAAGAGTCACTACCTGATTTTGCTCAGTTTTTTTTTTTTTTTTTTAAATGAAAAAAGGAAGGCTGGAGACTTTGCTGATGAGCATTTATCAACACAAACTGATTTAGAGAATGACAGGCGCCCTATTATTCTATTACTTGGTCCACACAGCTAAAATAGTGACAAAAGCCATGTGTGCTCTATACCAAAACAGTGGATTCTGTTAGTTTAAGAATCAGGTGAATTTTTCTTAGATCTTGCAAGAAGTGTTTCAAATTTAACCCCCAAGGCCCTACCAAAACTAGTCTGGATTTGCTCAGCTCACTTGATTCGAGCAAATTACACAACTGAAGTTAGTAAGGGCTCACTCTGAGACTTAATACCAACACTGCCTGCAGCATAAACGTAGGGTTACAATCTAGTTTTGGAGACTCTTGTGAGTTAAGGAAATAACACAAGGTTGTCTACAAATGAGTACCAAAATAAAACGCATGGTATGAACAACAGCAGTATGCACTTTAGCAACTGCAGCTACAAACCAGACTTGAAATGCTTTCCTATTTTCACACATGAGCATATTAAAAAAAAAAAAAAATCAGAATATACAGGATCATGTTATTTCAATGCAACAAAGCTTACTGAACTAAGAATATTCTATATTTTTTTGTTTTTTTTTAAATAATTTTTTAAATTAACATGTAATGTATTATTAGCGCCAGGGGTACAGGTCTGTAAATCACCAGGTTTACACACTTCACAGCACTCACCATAGCACATACCCTCCCTAATGTCCATAACCCCACCACCCTCTCCCTTCCCACCCACAACCCTCAGTTTGTTTTGTGAGATTAAGAGTCTCTTATAGTTTGTCTCCCTCCTGATCCCATCTTGTTTCATTTATTCTTTTCCTACTGCCCCACCCTCCCCATGTTGCATCTCCACTTCCTCATATCAGGGAGATCATATGATAAGAATATTCTACCATTAACCTGACTTTAATTGTAGCAGTAAGTCAGGTCCAAAACACTGTCATTGATTTTCTCAGGGTAGTGAAATAGTGCTATATTACATAATGCTTCAAAAAACAGATCACTGGCTAAGTGCTAGAAATCTCTGTTATACAAAGGCTATAAAACATGAAAAAAAATTACTACTCTCAGGGAAATAGCCTACCTTAAGAGTTATAGGAAAATTGGCTTTTCTAAATAAAAAGAATACTGAAGCTTTTTCTAAGGACTACCAGATTCCATTGTATACACATAGTCTTTTAAAGTTGAATTTCTTCCTGAAAGATCATCAAATAGTACAACTCTAAATAAATGGGACAGATGGAGGTTTCTAACTCAAAATGTTTTCCTCTACCTGAAATGATTTTATCCAGAAAAACTTTTCAGCAGATATAAATACAAGCACATTTACAGCATGGGTTTTTGGTTTGCAGGTTACTATAGAAGCTTTATTCCTAAAAACTTAAGTTATGAGCCATCCAAATAGAAGTCGATTTATTTTACCTAGTAAAACATGTAGAAAACATTGAATTACAATCCTTGACCTTTTGGATTTGTGTACTTCACCAAACTAGTGCCTATGTTTTAAAAAGAATATATTTAAGAATACATATTTATAATATTTTATTTCAAAGGCTTCTAATCTTATGACCAATATTCATTTTATTGATAATAGCAACAACAAAACTATAGGACTTTCTTTTCATGAAAAAACACGGAGTCTAAACATTGACTGACTGAAACTTCTCAACACTGCCAAATCTCCCCATGGATCATTCACAAACTTGAAATCCTGACAACATCCTGCTTTACAAGGAACACTGCTTTCCACACGGTGCAATCTCAGACGACAGGGCTTTCCTCAGTGGGTTTAAACTAGCCCTTCCTGAATGGAGCAAAGCATTGAGCAGTGAATCACTACAGAAGTCGTGCTTGATGACAGGTATTCCTGCCTCCTTTTTAAAGAGACAAATACAATAGGAAAGCTGGATGGGAAAATGCCTGGCTGCTTTGTCCCTTGTCTGGACAGCCTCTTACTTTCCCACAACAGGTAGGCACAAGCACAGACTGCTGCTGAATGCTCCAGACCTTGCCAAGATGCTGAAACCCACTGGTTTCTGTGGTTGTCCCATTTTCTACTGATCCTGGCTCTTTGCCAGAGCCTAATTAAGCCACTGAAAATGCCGGCTGGTTAACCCTCCCTGAACTACACCCACCTATAATTATTTGCAAAGCACTCTGATATGCTTTCACTTTTCCCAGAGATAAAGATATGTACCAGACCGTACCAATGTGCGATGGGGGGAGGGAGTGCATGCAGGTATCGACAGTCCAGGACTTGCTACCATTACTTACTGTAAAACACGAGAAACCTGATACCTGAAGCTAGCGTTGAGAAAACTGCTCCAAAAATAGATGTGCACTTTGGTTTTACTTTTTAGGGCCAGGAATAAAGTGCAAAAGAATTCCATATTTTAATCTTGTTTAATCTTAGGGAAATTATTTTCCATTATGAAAAAGAAACCAAGTATTTGATCCCAATGTCTGCGGTGAATCCTTTTTACCACATGAACAAAACATTATAGAGCTTTTGAAATTCCCAGAGCCACTGCAGTTCATTAAAAAAAGAAAGCACCCTTTTAAGACGTAGGTGCTTTATCTTTTTTACAAAATGAAAAGATCAAACATAAAACCTTATTTGTAAGCAAAGCAATAGTGTCTCTGGGTCTCTTGCTAAGAACAACAGCAAAGAGGATGAATGAGGGGAAGCAGTGACAATAGTCAAAATGGGTGAAAGGAAGCTCTCTGTTAAGGCCAGCCTTCCCTGATTGCAATCTTCAGACCCAAGGCCCATAACTCTGTTTAACTACTGTATCCTGAATAAAAAGTTAATTTTGCTCTAGTGAGAAGCAAGTTAAGTTACATAAGAGGAACACTAAGTAAGCTAATTGAGCCCATACAATCTGATACCAGGGAAGATCTGTATTTGAAGATAATTTAAGAATTTCTAAACTGGAATTAGGAGAAACGCAGGAAACTGATTAGTCAGGCTAATTATTTTCTCTCTTTGACATCAGGGTATCCACTATATAATATACACAACACATAGTTAAGTAATTTTTTCTCATTCTAGGTTCTCTAGCAACAGACATCTGCTACAGATGTTCAGCCTTCATCTTCCTGTCAACAGTGAGAGAATTCTAAATGGACCAAAGTGACAGGAGTCACCTTTTAGCTATCCAGTGCCAAATTCATAGTCACATTTTATCCCAATAGCTTTATTCCTTCTTCTTGTGCTTCGATTACATGTACTTGCAATTCCTATTATTTTGTAGGAAGCAACACCAAAGTTGCCTGCTTTCCCTAATAACTACAGTGGATACATAGGAATATTCCTATCTGATGAAGACAGAAATTTTCACACCTATACAACACCACAGGATGGCCAAAACAAAAGAGATGCTTAATTAATTGCTGGCCAAGAGCCACATTCTTTCCAAATCAAGGCTTCTGCAAGATGGCATATGGTTTGTTATTTCTCACAAATATGAAAAGCCTTTGAAGTGATTATACTTGGTATCTGTTAAAATAATTTGGTGTATAAAACAGCAGCATGAAAAAATGAAAAAAAAACTATTTGTAAAGAAGATTTTATTATAAGAATTTGAAAACAGTTTTCATTTCTAAGGGTTAAGACAATGACTGGCATGCATTTTAGTAAATATTTTAATTCCACATAGTGTTTCATGTAGAAGATGCCAAATTTACTTAGGAACACTAAAAGAAAACATTTTTTAAAGTGGAAGGAATATCTCTTCATTATTGGCCCACTTTTCAGAGGTAAAACATATTTAGTATTTGGTTTTTTGTTATATTACTTATTCCTTTCAATTTGATCACTATGCCTCCCTCTACCCACAAAATTGTGCTTGTGGCGAGGATGGTAAAAAAAAAAAAAAAAGAAAGAAAGCATTTAATCTGAGTTCCCTGAGGGTAAGAGTTTTCTATTATTCTGGGGTACCTGGGTGGCTCAGTGGGTTAAGCCACTGCCTTCGGCTTGGGTCATGATCCCAGGGTCCTGGGATTGAGCCCCACGTCGGGCTTTCTGCTCTGTGGGGAGCCTGCTTCCTCCTCTCTCTCTGCATGCCTCTCTGCCTACTTGTGAGCTCTGTCAAATAAATAAATAAAAATCTTTAAGAAAAAAAAAAAAAAAGAGTTTTCTATTATTCATCATCATATCTCCAGTACCTAGTATGCAGGAGGTGATGATGAACTGTCATTCTTTGAATTGAAGAACACTACAAGTTCACAAGGAGCCCAGAGCAACTAGCCCTAGCACACTCTGAGCGGCACACAGCAAGAAGGCACGAGCTGATCCCAGCTCACCAGCCTCTGACTCAAAACTCGCCGTGATCCAGGCACTCAGGCATCCTGAATGATTTCTCACTGATTTCTCACTGGATCTGTAACTATCCACTTAGTGAGCTACTGCGGCAAAACCTGAAGAGATACAAAGTGCCAAAACATAAAACCTTGAAGTTACAAGGTCTTAAAATTGTCTTCCTTGATCTCATGTATCAATTCCACTCCTGATATACCTCATAATGCTACCAGGGACGGTGAATTAGAAAAATTAAGGCAAAAGACTTTTATTTTTAAATTATACCCAATACCTAACACAGAATCTATCACCTACCAGGCTTTTAATAAACTTTGTTAAATAACAAAATTTATTTTGTTATGTGGAGGTGAACGAAAATATATGAACAGAGAGTGCTCTAGTGGTAAATGGATTTTCATGGATGGTGGGAGCATATTTCTAAACATTTGTTCCTCTCCTAATAGGAAAGTAGTGCTTCTCCAGGACTGATGTATTCCTAACTCTTGCTCTTTAGAATACTGAAACTGGAAAGGATAGACTTTGTTAAAATAATCAATAGCCATAAGGCTCAGTTCGCTCCAGTGTACTTATCATGACTGGGGACCATGGATGTCCTGCAAACACCATCCTCCTCTGGGGGAGAAGGACAATAAAACACAATGGGTAAAATCAGTGGGTGAGCCAGCAAAATGAAGTTACGAGAGGCAAACTTTTCAAAGTGACTCAGTATGATGATGAGATCGTACAGGATTATCTTTACTAACACTCCTTAAAAACGAAAACTGAACCAAGACGACCCAATCTGGAGTCATGGGAAAGCACTGGTTATCGAAGGAAAATAGATGCCAACAGCTGTGGCAGAGGCTCTTTTAAAGTATTTGCCTTGTTGATCTTTTAGTCCGCCTAACCCATGATCTAGTTTCAGTTAAAAATCATTAATGTCCAGCATATAAGAACCTAGACACAGGACAAAAAGACACGTATTTGTTTCCTGTGGGGCGGTAACCAGATGTCAATAGCTGCAGCTGTGACTATATAATCACCTGTTTGCATTAACGTAGAGCACAGTTTAGATTTAATAGGTCAGATGACAATGCAGCAAAATGCATTTAGCCTATGATGACCCCTTTTCAAACATTCTCTCACTCGCAACTTCGACCCTGGGAACATAGCAGGCACAGACTTAGGTCAATAAGAAACACTGGCCAGCACAATAGGCCTTGCCTCAAACAGCGCTGTTGACAGACACCAGCACAAAGGAAATGAATAGAGTCCCCCTCAGTTCTCACACAGAGCGAAGAATGACTCAGTGTACTGCTGCTTTGGTGCTCTGTTTGTACAGTGTATACAGCTTTTGTCCTCAGCCACTGTTCACAGCTCAATGGGGGCTAAAGAGCCGAGGAAGTGAAGGCGGAAGAATGCTCCACACTCTTCCCTGTGGCCAGCCCTTGTATCCATATGCACATGACAGGTCAAGTGAGAACTGGAAAGTCACGATAAAACTCCTCCTATCCCAGCTTCCACAAGTAAAGTGATTTCGGAGTTAAAATACAAAGAAGGCATTCTTTGGAGTGTCTGGAATAGTCACCATTAGTTTGATACTAATACGGTTATCGATCGAATTATTGTTTGGATTTTTCTTTTCCGTCATACTTATCTTCCAAAGGCTTCATTATGTGCGAGGAGACGTCAGGACTAGGTTAAAGTTGGGAACTTAAGTAATATAGATCAGGCCTCAACAGAGACCATTGCAACGGGGCCAGAAAGCAGGTGGAAAGGCAGGGAGTCCACTGCATGAGCAAGGAAGGCAGTGGCATTTCACTCCTTATACATATAAATTTCATGTTGTCCAAGTAGATAACGGGGATATAACAACAAAGAACCGAGCCCGGGGATCAAACAGAATTCTAAGACAATTCAGTGGAGACTATGAACAGATAGCTTCCACAGGCTTAAGACTGGTTTGCTCGATACTGGCCAAGAAAACCTAGCTAGCTAAAGCAAGGACAAGCTCCAGTGCTGAGTGAAATGTCATTGTCCAAAGCCAAAATATGCTGGCAGTCTGCATTTAAGTGGACATGCTTTGGAATTAGAGTGTGTTTAAATTCTAGTTCTGCCAGCTACTGCTTTGCGAATCTGTATTACCCTTCAGTATCTTACAATCTGCGTTTGTAAAATGGGATGTCTACCCATTTCTTTACTCAAAAAATAATTATTGAGATGATTACAGGACCCATTTCACTGGTTGCTGTGAAGATAGAATAAGTTAATACATGCAAGATACCTAGAAGAGAACCTGGTGTCATGTAAACATTCGATAAATACTGCCTACAATGAGCATTAGACCCAGTTGCTATTAGCACCACTACAATAATTTTACAACTACTACTAACACTGCAAACACTACCACCGCCACTCCCATAGTGGAGTAACTGCTATATTCATGATTCTAGTGAAAATTCTTATCAGATGACTGAGAGATCACTGATCTTGAGGATCTGACACATCCCTTTACCCAGAGGTTTTTCGTTGTCTCTAATAAACAGATAAATTCAAGCTTTATGGACGCAATACATGTAACATATATAGGACACACAAACCTATTAATATTAAAACCTCTAAAAATGTAGATGATTAGAATTTGCCCCCAAATCTGTATTAGTGTAGAGCCCAATGATTATTTTTTTTTTAAGATTTTATTTATTTGACAGAGAGAAATCACAAGTAGATGGAGAGGCAGGCAGAGAGAGAGAGAGGGAAGCAGGCTCCCTGCTGAGCAGAGAGCCCGATGCGGGACTCGATCCCAGGACCCTGGGATCATGACCTGAGCCGAAGGCAGCGGCCCAACCCACTGAGCCACCCAGGCGCCCGAGCCCAATGATTATTACAAGAGGAGAAAACAATAGCAAACAGTTGCTTACTATTCCAGGGGCAAGATATTCTAAGTGATTTAGCTACAGCACTATTATTTTTACAGTGATGAAACTGAAGGACACAGCATTAAACAACTCATTACGAATACATTGTTAAATAAGCAAACCCAGGCAATCTGACTTCTGATCTTGTGTTCATAAACATTACATTGCACTGTCTCATTAATATTCTTATGAAAGCAGCTCTAACAACTTGCTAAGTAGTACTGTCATTCTTACAGTTAGCGAAGAACTCACTTTCTTAGAAGGTTCTGGCATAGAGTCAAACCCAATATCCACAGCAACCTCATAAATAATAATGTGCTATGAATTAAAATATGCTCAAGGTATATCCTTTTATCATTTCAGAAGAACAGGCAGTTACTGACCACAGCCAGGCTAGTAGGAGTCAAAAGTAAAATGCTTTGTTTAATTGCTTTCATAATTCTTTATCACCACACAACCATAATTAGTTTCATGCTTATGAATTTAATCTTGTACCTTAATTATATCTGCAGTGATTCTGAGAATGCAAAGAAGTTAATTAATGAAAAAAAAAAACTACCTTGAGGATAGATGCTTTAAGCATGTAAGTGATTACCTTAAAAAAAAAGTCTCCATTCCAATAAACTTTTAGAATGCCTCCCCGTGTTTAAATCTCACCATACTGCTCAATGGAACATCAATACCAAGCAAGAATCATGTCAGAAGTTGAAGTAAAATTTTGTACTTATTTAAAAGTTCATTCCATATGGCTCTGATTTAATTTATTCTAAAAATCTAAACCTATAGACATATACAAACACTTGTGAATGGTCTCCATTATAATTAAATTACTAATAAAGGTAATGGACTTCCATCCTAGCAGTATGTTAAACCAAGCAAAGTGACCAAAGTTTCTGCTAAAAAGAAATAAACATGGTGGTTAAAATACCGAAAAACATTTTCTTTAATTGTATCACTGACTCAGTAATTTTGAATTGATTATAGAAAAACAAAAAAGGAAAAGAGAGCTGCGACTCAAAGAATAAACAGACGATTCAAGTCAGGTTTTATAAAACGTGAGCTTCTTTCAGTATTTCTATGATACAAAGGGTCACAACATGACAAAAAAGGGTAAAAATTACCTAGAAAATAGGAAAATCTTAAACTTGTATGAAAGTGGCAAGATAGTCTCATTTCAAACATAAAAATTGAAAGACAAACCCACCATCAAAACTGTTTTATAAGTGGAATAAGTTACAGAAATTGTCCAGACATGACTTTAAAAAGAAGTTTTAACAAATTTCAAAAATCTGTGTTACTTCCTGTGATCACAGTACAATGATGCTAAAAATAATTTTAAAATCTCACTTGTTTGGAAATTAAAAAGGCATTTCCATATAACTCATGAGTTAAAGAAGAAATGATGCAATTTAGAAAATAGCATGAAAAAGTACATGAGAAATACATAATTTAGCAAAGTTGCTCAAACATGCTATGTAATAGCCTAATACACACGCAGAGCACTTTAAATTTTTACGAAGTAGTTTATGCAATAGCCTGCAATTTGGCTCTAGTTCACGTCTTGTCTAAAAAGAATACTTGGTTTGAACAGTATAATCATGTATGCTGTACATAAAAATGTGACCAATATTTTTTCATTATAACAAATTCTTTTTAAAAAATTTGAATTCATCAACATATAGTACATCATTAGTTTTTGATATAATGTTCAATGTTCTATTCTATCTCGCTTTCTATTTATTAAGAAACTTCCTCAGGGGGCGCCTGGGTGGCTCAGTGGATTGAAGCCTCTGCCTTTAGCTCGGGTCATGATCCCAGGATACTGGGATCAAAACCCACTTCGGGTTCTCTGCTCAGCAGGGAGCCTGCTTCCTCCTCTCTCTCTGCCTGACTCTCTGCCTACTTGTGATCTGTCAAGTGAAGGGATAAAATCCAAAAAAAAAAAAAGGAAAAAAGAAAGAAATAAACTTCCTCGGGGGGCCTGGATGGCTCACTCAGTTAAGGGTCTGCCTTCAGTTTAGGTCATGATCCCAGGGTTCTGGGATCCAGCCTGGATGGGCTGCCTGCTCCACAGGGAGTCTACTTCTCCCTCTCCTCCTGAACTCCCCTCGCTCCTGCTCTCTCAGATAAATAAAACATTTTTAAAAAAAAGGACCTTACTCAACTAGGCTCTCCCAAAGTATAATCTAAGTTTTGCATCTTAAATTTTTCTATTTGCATTTATAATTCTTTTACTCCAACATACATACTCTCTTCTAAATATTGCTGAGCAATTACACAGATGCATTTAAAAGCATTCTTGATTCCTGAATGCTTCAGACTGAATGTTTCTATTCCTTCAAAACTCACACGTTAAATCCTAACACCCAAAGGAGATGGCAGTAGGGGACGGGCCCTTTGGGAGATGATTAGGTCATGAGTGTAAAACCTCAAGAAGGGGATTACTGACCTCATAAAAGAAACCCCAAAGAGCTCGCTTGGCCCTTCAGGCATGTGAGAATACAGCACAAAGACAGGTGTCTCTGAACCAGGAAGCAGGCCCCCATTAGATACCAAATCTGCTGGCACCTAGAGCAGGGGACTTCCCTGCCTCCAGAATTGTGAGAAATGAATGTTTTGTTTAAGCCACCCAGCTTGTGGATTTTTGTTCCGAGTAGTCCCAATAGACTAAGACACTGAATAAGTTCCAATTTCTCTATATTCATAAACTGGCTAAAATACGTGGCAAGAATCATTTGAAAGTAAGAAGGAAAAAAACAGGGGTGCCTGGGTGGCTCAGTCGATATAGCACCCTAATCTTGATTTTGACTCAGGTCATCATCTCCGGGTTCTGAGACTGAGCCACTCGTCAGGCTCTGTTATGGGCATGGAGACTGCTTAAAATTCTCTCTCTTCCCTCTCCCTCTGCCTGCCCTTCTAAAATTTAAAAAAAAAAAATAATTAATTTTTAAAAAAGGAAAATAACAGCAAAATTCAGAACCTTGAATTAAATTTTAGAGAACTATCAGATATGTACCTGAATTTAAAAATTTGTGTTAGAATGCATACCAACGCATTTCCTACTCCACTCTGAAGTGCTAATTCTAACAATGTTCAATCCAAACACTTAAACTAGACCAAAAATACGCCAAAAATATGAAGGTCTGACCTGCATTTTGAATCACTAATTCCAAGTATGTTGCTTAAAGACTAAATACTTTTCAAAACTGATAGGCCTGATTATGTCTGAGAGCATATCCTGGTAACATCTTTTGACAACAGCCAAGAAGAAAAGGAGAACAGGAAATATTGATGTGTAGATACTGACTCTTGACTCCCAGAAATAGCAATTAAAACTTAAACTAGCTTGAGAGAGAGAGAAAACAAATTCATTTTCATGAGTGCCTTAAGACACCCTGAAGCAGATTCAGGAAGGGCTGGGCCCAGAAACTGAGAAGCCATGAGAGACTTGGACAGTGTGATCTCCCTCTCTCCTGATTCTCACCTCTCTTCACTCCACATGTCTGCATAATTCACTTTCTTTGAACCAGTTTTCTCTGTTCTCCAGTCTGCATGGCTGTTCAAAGCCCATGATTTTACATGGTAAAGTCCCACATGCGAAGACACTAATTATTTTTCTCTTGTTGCCAATTCCAAACTCCAGGGGATGAAACTTGGATTGGTTCCAGTGTGGGGCACCTACTCTGGTCTAATTCAAATGGAAAAGGCCATGGTTTCAACATGGCTGCCCACAGACCACTGCCTGGGTGGTCAGGCATAGCTCAAGGTGCTGTTATATACTGGAAACTGCAAAAAGCACTCAGCTTGAGCAAGAAACAAGTGTGATGCCCCAAGATGCTTCGAATTCTTCCTCTCTACTTTCTCTACATTTGCATAGGACAGAAAGATTCTTCTGAAAGAATTGCTAAGCCTCTTCTCCCCGTAGCCTTTGCTAATATCCTGAGTTTTAATTTCCGATACTAAATATTGTGTTTTGCCTCAATTCATATAATTTCATACTATTATTTATAATATCAAGACTGTACAGATGTAAATGAGCAAAACTTAGTATGGCAAAATGATTCTGCTCATCTGTCAGGTAAAGAATGATTAGCCATCCATTTGCTCAGCCTACAAATCCTAACATTATCCTTTATCTCTTTTCTATCTCCTTCCTGCTTGTTCACTATCCCTTTTTACTCTGAAACATCTTCTTAATCAGTCCCCTCAATTTTATCAACAATACCATAATCTTAATTCAAGATTTTATCATCTCTTTTCTGAAATTGTTCTTCCTGCTTGTAAATCTCATGTATTGTACTAGCTTTGATAATTTCCATTTTAAAGCAAAATCCTATCCTTATCACGCTCCGTTTATAAGTCTCTACTGATTGCTCACACCCCAGCAGAGCTCCTAAGCATGCCTGCCCATCTGAGCCATCCAGATTCCTAGTTCTCATCCTAAACTTTCCAAATCAGTCTTCTAGAATGGGGCTTAGGAATTTGCCTTTTTAATGAACTTCCCACTCGATTCTGAGGTAACCAGCCCAGCATCAATCTCTGGATTTGTGTTACGGAACTGCTCTATAATATAAAACCCAACCCCTTGAATAGAGTCAATTCACAATCTGATTCTAACCTTTCCAACCCTTCTCTTCTCAAACCCTGCAATTCTCCCTTCCTGGCCTTTCTCTCAAAACAAAACCCTTTAGTACTGCTAGGTATCCACATTTCTGCCTTCTTCTATACTTTGGGAACTTCTAGTCATTTTTCAGGAATCAGTTCAAATGTGACCTTCTCTGTGAAGCCTTCCTTGACTGCCTCTAACATTTATTCATTCTTGATTACAGAAGTTAAGAGGCAGTCTAGTGTGATGGTTAAGGGTACAGACTCTACAACCAGACTGCAAATGTCTGCGTCTAGGCTCTGCAAATTACTAATGAGTAAGTAAGTAATAGGTGGCCTGGGATAAGTTACTCAACCTCTGTGTGCCTTCAGTTGCCCCCACTGTAAAAGAGGAATAAAAACAGTGTGTGTCCAACATGATTGTGAGGGTTAATGAGTTAATGCATGTAAAGCATTTGCCTGGAGTATAGAAACTGGTCATTAAATACTAGCTTTCTGTTTAAAACTTATTCCTGTCTCTTGTACTATGAACCAGCCTTTCATATTACGCCAATCAATTTAAGAATTTTCTTTCTTGGTTGTGGTACAAAACTAGAAGAAAAAAAATTTATATAAGTTTCAATATAACTTATTTTCACTTCTCAAAAGGTGACTAAGGATGACGTACTAAACCTACTTAAGAAAAAAAAAAAAAAAAGGCCTTTACATGGGAAATCTTTTGAAGTCATTCACCAGGGAAGCAGAAACAACTTGGGAATCTTAGATATCTACCTGAATTTCTAAAAAGAAAGGAAATATTGACCCTAGCTTTGGGCCATTATTTTCTAAATTTATAGAAAGAGAACTGAAAAGTCTGGAATGAAACCTCACAGCACAAAATTTCCAAAAACCAAACTTTTAGCCGAAAACATATTTCAAGAATTCCTGTAGTTTTCAAAATAATGAGAAAGAGTACAAAAGCTACTTATGAAGCCCGCTTTTTCTTTAATTACCAAAGTAATAGTTGACATGGATAGAATAGAATGACAGAAAAACTTGGTCGTCTACAATAAAAGAAAAATAAATCACAGTTGTGCAAGGTGAGAGGTAAACAGGAAAGCTAATTATGTGCTCAAATGCAAAATGAGCATCTGCTGTAATATTACATCATTATGAGCTACACTCCTATCTAATTTTTCTTATTCTGCTTCTAAAATATCAGTTATTAAGAAAGAGTAGAAACAACATGGAGTGAAAGGAGCTCTTCTGCAGAACCATTCATTCCTTCGATAAATATTTATGGAGCACCTACTATTACACAGGCTTGGATACAGCAGTAAACAAAAGAGCTAGGACGGTGTGAGGCACTCCGATGCTGTTTATCACGGGAACAACTGCTATCTTCCAACAAGGTCAGCAACATTTTGCACACCTTATACACTGCCATAAGGAACAGTGGCTCCACCTCTGAATTATCACCATTAGTGACTCCAGAAGAGAAAATCTATGTTGTTCCCAGACCTCCAGATCATGGGTTTTAACGTAGGTTCATGGGCCTCTAACAGTTAGTGGGTGTGTTGGGGGAATCTGTGAACCCTCCAATATTAAATGCAAAATGTATGCATGTGCATACATTTATAAATCTTCCTAGACAGACACTGTGCCTCAATGCACTCTCAAGTAGGCCTATTACCTCAAAGAGCATAAAAACAAAGCTCTAGGTACAGGAAAATTCCTAAAATCCGTTCTATTGAAAAGGTTGCTGCCATATACCAATACCAAGAGCACTTGGCAAATTCCTCCTCTGACATTTTATAGCACAACGTTCAACAATGTCATCACTGGCAAGTTGGGTTTGCTCCTCCAACGTCTTTCCTTTAACTTCTTGAGTACCAACAATCTAGTCAGTCTCTTAGACAAAGACTTCTTCCAAAAAAATTGTTTACAGAACTTGGGCTCCAGCAACTCTTGCAATATAATCCTTGTGTATAACTGAACCACAGAAAAATAACTCCTTAATTTGTGGTTAGAATAACCACTGCAGAACAACCTATAGTGGGTGGCATGAAACTATCACAATTATAAAGTAACCAAGCAAATAATATACTATGTCTACAACAGATAAAATGTTATAAATCCAAAACATACATTGCTATAAATAAAGTCTGTGGTTATTTGCTGAGATACTCTGACTAACAACGGAACAAGGGCTACTCTTAGCATGTTTTATAAAGAAGTAACTAAAGCTATTACACAGTAGACTCAGTGGCACCACATGTATTGTTTGGGCTAAAAAATGAGGTAAACTGCACTGTATAGTAATGTTGGGAAAATGCTGCCTTTAATATAAACAAACAATGGACTTTCCTTTAGAAGCCATGATAAGGGAGAGGAGGACAGCAAGATTAGTCCTACTGAATCAGCATGCCTGCAATTTGGGAAACCATTGACTAAGAGCAATCAGTGTGTGTGAGTGCATATTTGTTCACAGCTGTAATCAGATCATTTCCCCCCAAATTAAAATCAGGGATTTTAGAGTTGAGAAGGCTCTAAAAATCAACAAGACAACAGGAGGAGAGCCACAGAGGCTATATGACTTGCTCAGTTCACAAAGCAGAACAAAAAAACTGTCTTTTGACTCCCTTATGTTGCCATTCTTGCACAGAGAAGTTCTTATCTTACTTCCAGTTTTGTTTTGTTTTTTAAAGAAATCTCTACACCCAAGGAGGGTTTGAACTCACAACCCCCAAGATCAACAGTTGCATGCTCTACCAACTGAGCCATCCAGGCACCCCCAAAACTCCTTTTTTAAAAACTTAAAATATAATTCACACACCATAAAATTCCCCCATTTAAAGTAGGCACTTAAGCCCCTCTCCCCATCTTCACACCCCTAAGCAACCAACTAATCTACTTTCCACCTCTATAAATTTGCCTATGCTGGACATTTCACATACATGGAATCATGCACCATGTAGTTTTTTGTGACTCTGGCGTCTTCTACCTGGCATAATGTTTTCAAGGTTCAGCCATGTTGTATTGGGATGTAGCTCATTACTTTTTATGACTGAATAATATTCCATCATATGGACCCATACATATATTTCAGTTCATCAGCCGGTAGACATTTGGGTTGTTCCCGCCTTTTGGCTATTATGAATAACCTCATTTTGTTTCTGTTATTATATATTTAGGAGTAGAATTGCCAGGTATATGGTAACTCTATTCAGGTATTTAAGGAACATTTTACATTCCCACCATTCAAAAAGCTCTTGCTTTTAAATTCACAACAGGAGCATCTGGGTTGGCTCAGTCAGTAGAGCATGCAACTCTTCAGGTAAGGGTTGTTAACTTCAAGCCCCATATTGGGTGTTGAGATTACTTAAAATAAAATCTTTTTTAAAAAAATCATAACAAGCAATCAAATCATAAATACAAACTCCTTATTTTCTGTTAATAGGTAAATGAAGGAAAAAAAACAAGTATTGATAAAGGTTTTTTAAAAACAAAACTATTAGTATATGAAATTCAGATGCAGAGTTCAGACAGAAAGCTTTAAAAGGGTTACCATGTAGTAAGTATTCCCTTTATTATTTAAGCCATATGAAAATATTATACATGGGCTACAGATATATGTCAAACATTCTGAAATACTGGAAAATCTTAACATGAATAAAAAAGAACAGATTAAATTTTCTCAAAACTAAATTAGAATTTATCTAATTAGGTAATATCTACATACTTTCATTCATTAGAAGAAAAAAACTACCTTGAAGGGGGAAAATTGATGGGTGCTCAACAGGGCAAAGTAAATGCATACACTGATTTGGAAAAGAAAACGAAAGCTAGCTTCTACAACTATTTTGTAAAATAGTTTTGTAAAACAATAATTATTGTCCCAATGGATTTGTAGTAAGCAATTTGGGAACAACAACGTTATAAACTATGCTGTAAACTGTATATTCTGGACAGTAAGGGGCTTTTGCTTCTATCTATTGGGTGTGCTTCAGGAAGGCTAGGGCAAGTTGGCATCTAGGAGTACTAAGCATGAAGCAGAGACTGGAAGATACTTTAGTCAAGCATCACTAACCCCTACTGGTGTTTCTCCCAAGCACAGTCCAGAGCTTTGGAACAGCAGCAGGCAGACAAATAGCCAAGAGGAAGGGTGACAGAGCAGGAAGAAAGGGTTAAGATCCTCAGAAGATACAGGCAGCTGGTACACAGAAATCTGAACCTTCATCACATTGCTGCACCAGCCATGTTGTCCTTTCTCGTCAGCAGTAGTTAGTCTTCCATAATTGCCTTTGGTCTCACCATTACAATCTCTGATTGTAAAGGGTGGCTACCCAAGTAAGAAACAGCTTGTATCATAATCCCACTCCCTCACAGAGATCCCTTTCCACATACATATGCACACAATTGAAATAAGTTGTTAAAAGTAATAGTTTTGCTCTGTACAATGCATTCTAATATTTCCTAATCTATTTCACTCAAAAAAAAATAAAGAAAAAAAAGCAGAGAATGACAGAATACATGTGATAAATAGTTTATCAAGGAGATTATCTCAAAAAAAAATAAAGAAAAACAAAATAACAGGCTATGCACTGTTATCATACACTACATTACACTATGCAAAAATTTGCCTTACATCACTTCACTTTGGTTTACCAAAGACTTACATTAGTACCTGCTTTCACTAACCAAAAGAAATCTGAAGATTTCAGGGGTATCCGGGTGGCTTGGTAGCCTTTAACGATTTTGTTTATGACATATTTATAGATCTATTGGGGGAAAGTAGTTATTAAATGGTATTCAAAAATGAGATTTTTTTTGTTATGAACCTTGTTGTATAGATATTAAAATGTTTTCACAAGGTGATCTTTGTTTTCTTCGATTAGTTTATCTTAATTTGTATTTTGCAAGAAGTGTCAATCACTTCTGTAATAAACAGTATTTTTAAAATAAAAAGACAGTGGGTGCCTGGGTAGCTCAGTCTGTTCAGCTGACCCCTAATTTGGGCTCAGGTCACACTCCTGCGTCATGAGACTGAGTCCTGAGTCAGCTCCATGCTCAACACGGAGTCTGCTTCAGAGTCTGCTCTTCTATCTCTCTCTCCTCTGCTCCTCCCACTACTCTCTCTCAAATAAATAAGTAAAATCTTAAAAAACTCAAGCTCATGTGCATTTATCAAGAAGACACTTTACTCTCAACAGATAAATAACCTACGAAACTGACAATTTACAAAGATCCTATAAATAAACATATAAAGTGTTTAATCTGTTTGCATAAGACTGAAAAATATCAACCTTAATCTAAGTTATTCCACTTAATCTTCTATAAAAAGATAATCTTAGAAGTTTTATCCACAAAGATGTTTAGAGCTATGTCATTAGATAAAAAGAGAAGAAACAGGGGCACCTGGGGGCTCAGTGGGTTAAGGCCTCTACCTTTAGCTCAGGTCATGATCCCAGGGTCCTGGGATTGAGCCCACTGAGCAGGGAGCCCGATGTGAGACGTCTGGCTCTCTGCTTCCCCCCTCTCTCTCCCTGCCTACTTTTGATCTGTCTGTCAAATAAAAATTTTTTTAAATGTTTAATTAAAAAAAAAAAGAAGAAACAACCTAAGTATTTAGTAAACAGAAACACTTACAGAAATTGTGTTATATTCGGTGAAATACAAAAGTATCCTTTCCAGTGAAAAATGCCTGGCTATAATATTGAGAAACTCATGATCCAAAATTCTTTAAGAGTGTATGATTAAAACCATATACAATCCACGTCTACATGAAATGACTGGAAGGAAGGACTTGAGGACCTATGAAGGTTTTAGTTTTAGAGTTTCAGTAGTATTGTTTTTAATTGAGATCATTGAAATATAACATTAGATTAGTTTCAGGTCTATAACATAATGATTCAATGTGTACATATTGCAAAATGTTCACCATAATAAGCCTAGTTAACATCCATCACCACACATACAAAACTGGAGCTATGAAGTTTTAAAATCATCTTACTTAGGGGATTTCCCACAGGTTTGTTTTCTGAGTTAGGGGTTTTGGCTTTTTTTGAAAGATTTATGTATTTGAGAGAGAGAGCATGAGAGGGGAGAGGTTAGAAGGAGAAGCAGACTTCCCACTGAGCAGGGAGCCCGATGTGAGACTTGATCCTGGGACTCCAGGATATTGACCTGAGCCGAAGGCAGTCGCTTAACCAACTGGGCCACCCAGGACCGCCCCCAACCTTTTTTTTTTTTAATGAGACTGTGTTACTTTTACAGGTTTAAACAAAAAGAAAAAAATTAGCAACAGAAACACAACATAATATTATTTTAGCAATTTGGCTTCATCACTGAAGAATATTAGCTTTGACACTGTATTGATTAATACACAGAATAAGTAAGTGAATTAAAGTATCAATCTAAAATGAAGAAACTGGGGGTGACTGGCTGGCTCAGTTGGTAGAATGTGAGACTCTTGATCTCTACACCCCATGTTGGGTGTAGAGATTGCTTAATAATAAAATCTTAAAAATAAAATGAAGAAACCAACAGAATTACTTGGGTTGGGTTTGGTCAATACTGTACCTTTATAATAAACAGAAAAGCATATAGTAAAATTAGAACAAAAACTTGCAGAAATTAATACATTTTTAGTAAGACAAAATTTTAATGTAAAAGAATACAGTATTTGTATTTAATGATATTTATAATGATAAATGTATAAATACTTCTTTAAACTTTCCTTTTTCTTATAAAAAAGTAACTATAAATATTTTGCCTGGTAAATTATCCAATTAAAAAAAAATGAACCTGAAAATGAGCTCTACACACAGAATTGTAGATAGACATATCACAATGCCATTAGTTGAAAAGATATATTTTGAAATTCAGACTAGAAAGGTCAAACAGTTAACAGTCCATCTGTTTTATTAGTCAATGACAGTTCATGGTTGACAATGGTGTGGCTGAATTTAGCTTAACTTAGATAAATATTACTTGATAACATCTCTGGCAAAATGATTTCGTAGAAAAAAAATCAGAAAATTGTGGCCTAAGATAAACTATGACTTACATTTAATTATGTTTCTTAATTATTTTGCAAAAGATTATTACAACAAAAAATTGTTGAAATGTAAAAAAGGGTTATATAGAAGGATATAGGATTTGATAAACATGTCACTTAAATATTTTAAAAGAAACAGAAAGAGCTATCTTAAGTGGAGACTGTTCAGGATTTCAGGCTCACAATGAGCTGTGGCACAGGTCCAACTCCAATCCAAACTCTGCTGTGTACTAGCTTATTGACTCTGCCTAAGTTTCAAACTTCTCTAGGCCTCAGTCCCCTTGCCTACAAAATGTGGATAATGTTGCCTAGCTCAAAATGTTACTCTATCTTATCCCTTTTTTCTCTACAAAATTCAGTGTAATTTACCTCAAATATAAACAAGAAAAATAAAAGAGTAAGCAATGGTTATGTCTCTGAGGACTGAATAGAGAATTTGAATTATGACCTTAATTTCACCTACTCTTCACCCCACCCCCACTTCTGAAAAAAACAAAACAAAAAAATAAATAAATATGCAGTTTCCAAGAATTGTGACATAATTTTATTTTCCAGAAAATGAAATCAGTGGATAACCACCCCTTAGGAAATGAGCATAGAACAAACTCATTTACCATGAGTTAAAACATAATAATTAGAACGGAAAGAGGCAAAACTTATTACTTTAATTACATATTATGGGTTTTTGTTTTTTTTTTTTTACCACAAAAAGTTGAAAAATGTTATCAGAAATTCCTTGAAACAAACATATCATAGAAGTTATTCCTAATGGACAAAACATTCGGTTACTAATTTCTGTTTTGTTTTATATTTTTATTTGAAGATAGGGAGAGACACAGAACCTGTAACTTCAAAATTCAGTCAGCCTAAAGAGGTTAAGTAATTTTCATTCTGAAAAATACAGAATTTTAAGAAGAAAAACAATATTAATGTAGATGTTGGATAATGTTTATTCAAATGCTTGTAATGTGGGTGTCTTGTTTTGTTTTGTTTGTTTGTTTGTTTTGAGGGGCAGAATTGGAGAAACAGGCCTCTGAAGTACAGTATACAGGGCTGATCTGTAGCTCAGCTCACCACTCAACACCTGTGGCTCAGGCAACGAGGCGGAGCCCATCAGTTTAGGTAACAGGAGAGTTATTCCCCCCTTCTCCCCTGCAGCACCGCACTATGAAAAGATTAAATGCCTATTTTCTTCGGAGCTTCCCCTGCAGCTAGGGAAGGGCCAATTTATACTGGCCGATCAAAGAAAGGTTGGCTGAAGTATGAAGAGATTTCTAAAAAAGCTTTTGTTTTCCTGACAAAAAAAGACAGAGAAGCTAACAGGCCCACCCCATTCTCTTCCTTCTCTTGAGTACAGATAATGTTAACCCGCAGCCTTAACTGCATCCAGGATTCAAGAAAGGTAGAGCCAATGCTGACGTGGTTCAACTTGCTGAAGTAACCCCCAAAGCCATCAACATCCAGAATTCTCAACAAGAAAAGTAAGCCTCTATATGTCTAAGCCACAGGCTGTCAGGTCTTCTGCTATGTGCTATGTACTTAATGAGAACCGCTTTTAGTTCTCATACCAACCATTTGAGGGGAGTCCTATCAATTCATTCACCCATTTTAAAGACAAGAAAACTGAGACTCCAAAAAGTTAAGTAACTTGTCCAAGATCACACAATTAATATGTCATATGGCCAGGATTCAAGTGCAGGAATTCTTATTTCAAGGCCAATAGGCTTAAACCACGATGACACTTAGAAGCGACTAAACATGGC